>NC_137888.1:27679247-28076747 GCF_963455335.1 Martes martes | reverse complement strand
CTTGATGTGCTGAATGTAAAGCCAAGCCTGACCTAAATAACCCAAATCTCTTTACAAACACATTTTTATTTGGATTAGCAGAACCCTTCAGAAGATTAATAGATCACTGATAGAAGCATGTTTTTGAGAAGGCTCCCACTTTAATCTGAGCCTAGTCTGAACACATGTTTCTTCTTCTGGAAATTCAATTTTCACCTCTCTGTGGACAGAAATGTCACAAAACAGGTTTCCTATGCATCAGCATAAACAGATAAATGGTAGCAGAGTAAAACATATCTAGATTTGTACATGACAATTTTTTAAAAAGCACTTCGATAGGAAAACCACAAAAATATTCCATTCAACATGATAGAACTAACAGAACATAAAACTTTCAAAGTGAACTTGACTTACTTTCTTTTTGGTTGTGCATTCTCAAAGTTAGAAACTTCCTGGAAAACAAAATACAAAATAAAATAAAATAAAATAGTACCACTCCAAGAAATCAGAAGAATTCAAGAATGGTTCATCTTCGAGGATAATCTAAATGTAGTTCATTTTGCCTTTTCCCAGGAAGGTGACCTATATTTTGGTACTATATCATAGAATCTCAGTTCAAGTTTTTTTTTTTTTCTCTTTTTAACTTTGAGAGGTGTAGAGTGCTTCCTTTATTAACTAGGGTTTATTCCTTATTCTAAGCCCTGATCAGTAATAACACAAGTGTTTTAAATAAAAACATGCAATTAAATCCTCATAACCTCAAAGTTTCCATTCCTCATCAACCCACCAACACCAAGGGCAGAGATATGCACTAGAGTATGCTAATTATATCACATAGTACTTTCCTTTGAAAAAGTTCAATCTATCACAATACCTCGAGAGTGTCGAAATACACCTGTGATTCATCTGGCCTTTCTCATCAGAGCAACTGAATGTTGTGTAAAATCCCTTACACTTTTTGGGGAAGAATATGTTGCCACATCTTTCACCATCCTTGAAAGAGCTTAAACTGCTCCCAGGCACTTTTAAGAACCCTTCAGATTTTCTTGTTATCATTCATCTTCTCCTTCATTCAAAACCATTTATGTTTTTGATGTTCAATTGCTTTCTGAACATCTACTATATCATAGACAACAGATCCTGCTGTAGAGAGGTTTGATTGGTATGGTAGGAATTTGTGGGAAAAACAGAAATGCAAAAGTGGGGAAGAGTAGTGAATGAAAAATCAGGAAAAGGAAAATTGTTTTTATTATTCCAGTGGCTGACACTATCTGTTCGGAGCACTGCCAAATCCACCATAACTTGTCCCCTACAGAGTAACCCTTATTTATTGTATTTCTGTCAAGATTTAACTCTCAAGGACAATTTAAATTACCTATTTCCAGCTGTTGAGTAGAGTGTCACTGTTGAGTAGTGTCACTGAAAATTCCAGATGCTGAAACATTCCATTCCTGAACTTGAGGAACAGGTTTTGCCAAGTTAAAATGCCTGAGTCATCCAAAGGACAACGTCTAGCAGGAAACATGGGAAGTGAGGGTGGATACTTGGGAGTGGTGAACCAAACCCTGAGGTGAGATGGGATATCAACAGACCTTGGAGGAGCTAATGGTCAGACTGACCACTCCTTCAATTCTCTATGCTTTGTCATCATGTGTCCTAAAAATAATCCCTCTGTATCCATGGTCTTTTTAGGAAATTCCTTCAGTGTTGGTCTGGATGGCTTCACACCTCAGCCTAGAAGCCAGCTATGTTCCTTTCACCACCATCAGCAACCACACCAGCATTATGAGGGTCATCAGTAAAGAGGATGGCCATCTGTGTTTCTAGTTCCACTTACCTCTCACATATATTTGGAATTTAGCTGGGAAGGAGCAAGTTCCATGTTCACATAATCTTTAAAATCTGGACCAAATATGTCTTAATAATCAGAATCCACTGTTTTGTGTCTAATGAATTTGTTGTATGAATGTAGATAATTTTTTCAGATTGCAAATCTCACAGTCCTCAAAATAGTTTCTACCTGTTTTGAGTACAGAGAAAGATGTGCCTAGTCTAGAGTTAACCAGTACAAAAGGTCAACTTGCAATGTGAAAGATGGGAAACATCAGATACCTTTTGTATTTTTAATCATGCAAGTCACATTACTTTTAAATTAACTTATTATATCAGTACTTCATTATTTTGGTTTTTGTTTTACACAGAAAAGTTTATTTTGTGCTGGATGAAAAATGCTACCAAAGAGATTAATTCCAGAGGACTCACACAACTTGTGCGCAACAGAGCTCTAAGTGTTTGAGTCTGGGGACAGCGGGCGGATTATTCAAGCATGGTCTCCTGCTTCACTTGAGTAAAGTCTCTGACTAAGTTAATACAAGGAGGTATTGAGCCCACGCAAAACTGGTCAAATACGTGAGGCTGCTGATTGTGGTAAAAGAGATATAGTTAGCTCTGGGGTGAGGTAAAGAGACATCTGGAACAAGACTGAAGGAATTTCATATGACCAGGGATAGAGGTTGGTTATTTTTAGGGCATACATTGTCACAACATTCCCTAGGGACTATCTATCCGTTCTGTTTTATAGGATTCCGGGTTATCCAATTTTTACTTGTAATGAATCATTTTGGTTTGGGGATTTTTTTTTAAAGAGTTTTCTTGTAATGGATACTTTGAAAAGATTTTGAGGGATACCTAGCTGGCTCAGTATGAAGAGTAGTGATCTCAGGGTTGTGAGTTCAAGCCCTGTGTTGGGTATGGAGATTACTTAAATAAATAAAACTTAAAAAAAAAAAAAGGTTTTGGGTTAAAACTTCTTTTAATCCCTAATAAGATATAAGAGGTAATGTAGTTTTCCTTTGGCAACCTGCTTCTTACAAAATGGTAGACAGAGTCAAGCACATTAAATGTGTGTCTGAAGTGTGATGATACGGGGGAAGGGGAACACTCAAACAGCGGAACATCTACTTAACTACTAATACGTCTGTTCCTTGGGTGTTGCCTAGTTGTAGATTACTACTGAATTGGTTAAGCAATTTTTAGTACTGCTTGTACCAGACTCAAAGCAGCTGCTTTCCTTTCTGACTTCTGCTTACATAAGCAGACTGTTATGTATTCACAGTTCAGACCCTGTATTCCTAGAGGGGCAAGTCAAGGAAAGACTAGATACAGCTTTATTTTTAGAGCTACATCTGTATGTATATGTATGTGTGTGTGTGTGTGTGTGTGTGTGTGTGTGTGTGTTACTCTGAACTCCAAAAAGAAGATACCATTTCAGAGAGTCAATGAAATGATTCTGTCTAGTCCATTAAGTTGACACTTGCCATAAATACCCGGCAAAACTTGCTCCTGTTAGCCTTCATTTCATTATCCCCTAAATCAAGCACTAATCATTAGTCTTACCTTTCATTCACTAGGGAGTTTGTGGCTTAATTTAATTTTTACCCCTGGCCATTGTTAGGAAAATAAAAAATGAAATGTAGGCAGATTATTATAAACGGGCCAACAGAAACTAAAGAATATGTCTAACATGTGTTATTATTCAAGTAGATGAGAGTGGGCTGTAGGAGTAAAGCATTTTCACATAATGATACAACAAGGTCGTAATAGGTCAAATTAAAAAAAAAATCAAAATGAAGAAAGAGAAGAGGCCACTTAAGAGAAATTTTGGGTACCCGATGCTATATTTCTGTTCTCATGCAGTGGTTACAGTTGACTGTCCTTTGGGGTTGAGTCTAATATGTGTCTGTTCCTTGCATTATTGGTTCTTAAATCTTACCTTCAAATCAAAGTCAAAAAGGAAAAATGAAGTGAATATGTCGGGGATTGTTGTTGCCTTAGCTAATGGAAATGTGAAAGGTATTTCAGCACCAGAGAAAATTGATTGGCAGTAAATGATGATGTAAATCTCATGGTGAACTTTTAAGACTGTAGAGAGCTGACCTTTGATTTACAGATGAGTAAACTGAGATCCCAAATGGCAAATTGACTTGTCTAGGGTCATGCATATAGTGCTCTACTTTGATTAAATCTTAGTCATGTTTTCATTCTAATATATTCTTTCAGAATTATATAATTCATTCATTCATACATTCAGTTGTTTCAACAGATATTTATTGAGCATGTACTATGTATCAGACACTGTTTTAGATGCAAAGAAGAATTATAAGTGGTCCTTCGCTTCAGTATTCAACCATTAATGATTACTGATTTCAGGATCCTGTTGGAGTCTATGACTTTCTTAACTTTGAAGATTAAATGAGCTGGCCTTCATAAAATCCTTACATAATGCCAAACACATTCAAGAAACTTATAGCTGTTATTTCTCATTAAATTAATTATTCATTACTAGTTACATCGAATTCTAATATTAAAGCAAGAGTTGAACATAATAGAAATACAGACATACATATGTATGCATACACATAACTTCTCATTAAAATAAGTTAACACAATTTCTATTTTGTCTGACTTGTTCTTTCAAGAGAATGAGGTTTCACTTGCATAACTGAAATGGCTTTACTAATATTAAAATATAGCAATTCCAAGAATGCCACATCCAAACTGAATGAGCCTGTTTCTGGACATTTCTTAGGTTCCCATGCTTCATTAAAGTTCCCACAGATGTTCAAAAAAGACATGGAAATTAATGGAAGTTCCTTTTAAAAAAAATTCTCAGAGACATCTGGCAAAGATGATTATAATGTTTCAAAGTTAATAAAATAGAGTAGTTTTGCAGTGCCCCTAAGGCCACCAGGGAGCACACAGGCACACACACAAACACACGCACACACACATAAGCACACACAGGCACGAACATGAGCTATCAGTTCTGTTGTCAAAACAAAGAGGGGGTTGGTGTGACTGGATTACAAACCATCACCCATGGGAAGGAGTCCTACTCCCCATGAGCTCTTCTTCCTTGCTTATACATCTTAGGGCAAACATGGGGAGGAAAATCCCATGATGGAGAAGTTTCCTAAGTTATCAAATAGATCTCACAGCAGACAGGCATTGTTAGCAGATGTAGCTAGTCTCAACCCAATTGGTTAAAGCAAGTTGCTAAGAACAATATGGCTTTAAATCAAATTGCTTTTCCATTTCTTGATTTAATACACTTGCAGAATAATAATGGCAGAACAGTCATGTTGTATTAAGCACAATTTTAAATGCTTTATATATCATAATTCACTTAATCTTTACAGTAATCCTGTGAGGTAGATACTATTATAATTAACCTCAGTTTACAGATGAGTAAACTGAGGCACAGAACAGTTGAGATTCTTGCCTGAGGTAACATAATTTGTATGTGGTAAGACTGATATTTTATGTCTGATGTCTTTTTTTTTTAAGATTTTATTTATTTATTTGACAGACAGAGATCACAAGTAGGCAGAGAGGCAGGCAGAGAGAGAGGGGTAAGCAGGCTCCCACGGAGCAGAGAGCCCAGTGCAGGGCTCATCCCAGGACCTTGAGATCACAACCTGAGCTGAAGGCAGAAGCTTAACCCACTGAGCCACCCAGGCATCCCCTTCAAGTCTGATATCTTGACCAGCACCCAATACTACTTCTATGCGTGACTGCACAGATACAAAATCTACCTACCATTTAGATCAGAGATCTCACAAATGAGCACTATCGGCCAGAGGAAGAGTGGCTATGAGAAAGCTGAGAAAATATAGTGGTATTTCCCACTACTAAACAAAGAACTCAGAAAGTACAACCTTATCAAAGCATTAATACTAATAATTTAGTATTATTTGAAGACAAATGCATAGACAGCACACTCATGTGTTTTAAAGGCACTAATTATTTTGTGGATGCTGCCGTCATCACCAAAGAATGCCCAGTAATTTATGAAAGCACATTTAATTAAAAGTGGGCATTTCAGGAACCACTGAATTTGGATGACAGTCTGTACATTGGAGGTCCCCCAGTATATTACTGTAATAATGACACGGTTCTCAGGGAAAACAGATTTCATCCCCCCATGAGAATGCAATGAAGAAGAAGAAGCAATGTCAGCTCATCCTGATGGGAAAAGTAGACTTTCTTGCCAGCCTGTCCGACTCCTGTCAAAGAGTAACAACCCTATATAGCTAATGAATCCTGATTTCCTCAAGAGAAGCAGGTGGTGGATGGCATCCCCATGTGGCCCGTCATCTCAGGGCAGATCACAGAGCTTGTAGTGCCTGGAGAATGCACAGGTACCCGTATCTAATCCATCAGGAACAGAGCTGGTAAACCACATAAAATTTTGCCATTTGTCTACTGGTGTGCTAAGTGAGCTTTCTATCAATCCTGAACTCCTCTCACAGCACTATAAATATCCGGGATGACAAAACAAGTTTCCTAGGGGATGGTTATTTGCATTATAAAAGATTCTTCCTTTACAAAAAGATTCCATTCCAGATTTCTTAAAAAAAGAGAGCTTTTCTGAAGTATCTTCAAATGTGTTATGATTTCCGAAATTATATTTACACCAAGTTTGGGGAAGGGGAATACTGCTTATTAAGTCACCAGTTTGCTGCCCCTTCGATCATTATCTTATTTAATCCTCAAAGCCACAAATGGAATGAACGCAAGCCAAAGGAACTTGTAAGTCCGGTAGGACATACGATGGGTAAAAATACGAAATAAAAATTTTCACAGAGCTTCAGTCCCTGCATCCGCAGAACAAGGTTGGTGGCTGAGAACTTTACAATCTCCTCCGCAGAAACAAGCCATGGTTCCTAATCTACAATATTTCAATCCAAAATCAGTAGGGATGACAAAAGCTTTTAAGAGAAAATTAAAGTGAGAATGGGCTTTTTTGCTTTACAGCTTTTTCTTTAAAACATGATTAAAGAGATAACCATGGCTTTCATTAGATTCAATTAGTAATTGTATCAAAAGCTTAGGAAATAAAAAAGAGAATAAGGCATAATTAACCTTAATCTATTGATTTCATTTTATTTTAAAATAAGTCTTTATTTACTAGAGGAGACTAATTAAAACCACCAGAAAGTGTTCGCACAAGAATTGGTGGCAGCAGAATCACCGTATGTGATCATAGATATAATGGGTAAAAAAATAAAAATGAGAGAACAGAGCCGTCTTTTTAATGAAGGTAATCTGTGTTTTATATGTCAGCTTGTTAGGAGTCATTTTACAATCCAGAAATCAAGGAAAGGATTACATGCCCTGTTTTGACACTGACTCTTCTTGTTCATCGTTTGATGAAGACCTAGTTGATGGGATGCCATTGTTAATCTCATTTTCTTCCTTTAGTGTCTATGTTATTAATAGCTCTGTCAATGCTGATGCTAATATGGAGACAGAACAAAAAACTCCCAATTTTAATAGTTTGGAGACGAGTAAGAAATGCAGTTGAGTGGTTAGAATACCAACCTGAGAGTCACCTACCTTGACTTCTCCATTACTCACCTATTCTAAAACGACATGTGACATTTCAATGTGTCCATTTATCCATTTATAAGACCCTTGGCTTTAAGTGCTTTTTAAGCTCTTTTGTGAAAGATGCTAGAATGGTGTGCGATGGTAATGTCTTAACCACCTCCTTTCACCACTTTTAACTCTAGTTCTTCCTTTAAATATTAAATTTCAACCCCATGGGACTGGCACCGTTAAACCACAAACCACAGTTACGTTCTCAGAGATAATACCTATTAGTGATCATTTACTTTTGTGCCAACCACTGTGCTAATAATGTTAATTATATTGTTACTTTTTATTCTCAAGTGATTAATAAGAATAACAGTTTCTTCGTTTTATAGAAGAGACAGGGCTTGAAGAGTCGAAGGAACCTGTCCAAGATCACATAGCTAGTAAATTTCAAAGCTGAAATTTTGATAAGGCTTATTTGATCTCCCAGTTTCATGCTACTTAAAAATATTATTTTTTCTTCTGAAATTCCTTCTGAGAATTCTTATAGGAGTTGGGCTTGATGGTTACAATACAGCATTTAATTACATAGCTATTTATGTTTCTCTCTAGATATTTTGGGCGTATGTATTTCTCACTGTAGTTGACATCTCTATCATTCACTAAAGCTGAAATCAATGTGCAGAAGAGGAGGAAAAAGAGGAGGGAGAAGGAGAAAGAAAAAGGAGAGGAGAGAAGAGGAGAGGAGAGGAGAGGAGAAGAGAGGATGAAGAAAGGAAGGAAGCAAGAGCATAAAAGAGAGGGAGAGAGAAAGAAGAAAAGAAAGAAACTTCTCTTGTTGAATAAGATGTGGGGGTTTAGGTCCTGTGCACCACATTCACGAACCTAAGGCACTTACACAAAACTGACAAAGGGCAAATTATAAGCTATGGGCATCCATTTTCTAATGTAACAAATCTCAGCACAGACAATGGGGCTCTGGAGCCTGCCACAGTGACACTGTCTTCTTGATTTGGCCACTTCCTGATGATGACAGAAGCAGCCCCTCTCTTGGGTAGCAAATTTTGTAGGATGCTTCTCAGAGTAATTCCTACATCATCAACTAGGTATCTGTCTTCAACCTCCCAATAATTCTGAGCTCTCTTTAATTTGTATTATATTCCTTTCTGATTAAATTAGTTAGCATGGATCTGTTTATCTGCAAATAATTCTGATTAATAACTTGTCAAATTAATTTTAGTCCCCATATTAGTTAAATATTGCTGTGGCGAAACCGGGTGGCTCAGTCGGTTAAGCGTTTGCCTTCAGCTCAGATCATGATCTCAGGGTTCTGAGGCTAAGCAGGGAGCCTGTTTCTTCCTCCCCTCTGCCCTTCCCCCCACACTTGTGCTCTCTTTCTCTCTCTTTCAAATAAATAAATAAATAAATAAATTAATTAAAAAAAATATCGCTGTGTAATAAATTACTTCAAAAACGGTTGCGTTTATTCTCTCACAGTTTCTGTGCATCAAGAATATGACCATGACTTAGATGGGTCCTCTGTTTCACGGTCTCTCACAGGGTGGCAGTCAAGTTGTTGGTCTAAGGGTCTGAGGCCTCATCCAAAGCTTAGCTGGGGAAAGGATCCTCTTCTAAGTTCAGTGAATGATTGTTGGCAGCATCTAGGCAGTAGGCTGGCTGCTGCTCTAGGTTTCTTACCACGTGGGCCTTTGTAGATGGGATCTTGCTTCATCATGATGTTTAAGCCAAGAAGGTAATGAAGCCAGTCTGTTAGCAAGACGGAAGTCAGGGTCTTTTGTAACCTAATTATGGAAGTGACTTCCTGTTACTTTTGCCAAATTCTACAGGAATCAAATCACACAAAAGGGTGGGGATTGCACAGGACTTAAATATCAGAAGGCAGATAGGATGATTAATTTTCTATCAACTTGGCTAGGCCACAATACCCAGATATTTGGTCAAACACTAGCTTAGAAGCCACTATGAAAGTATTTTTTGAGATGAGATCAACATTTAAATCAGTAGATTTTGAGTAAAGCATACTACCCTCCATAATATGGGTGGGTCTCATCCAATCAGTTGAAGATCTTAAGACAAAAAGACTGTGGTCTCCCACAGGGGAAGACTATTTCTAGATAGTCTATATATCTTCTAGATATATAGATATATCTATATATCTATATATATCTATATATAGATATCTATATATATCTAGATATATATCTTCTAGATAATGCCTCGAGACTTGATCTAGATTCTAGTTATACCATCAACTCTTTCCTGGGTCTCCAGCCTGTCAGCCTGCCCTGAAAATTTCTGACTTGCCAGCCTCATAATCACATGAGTTAATTCCTTCAAATAAATTCCTTTCTTCATATTTCCACAACCTATTGGTTCTATTTCTCTAGAGAACAATGACTAAGATAGCCAGGTTCATTAAAGGACATCTTAGAAGTCTGTCTTCCACAGTTCCAAAGGAAAATAATAGTGTTTAATGTTAGACAACACTCCCCTTCCAAAACAATTAATTTTTTAATTTTTAAAAAGATTTTATTTATTTATTCACGAGACAGGGAGAGACAGAGAGGCAAAGGGAGAAGCAGGATCGCTGCTGAGCAGGGAGTCTGATGTGGGACTTGATCCCAGGATCCTGGGATCATGACCTGAGCCAAAGGCAGAGGCTTAACCAACTGAGACACTCAGGAGCCCCTTCCTCAAAAATAATTTAACATGTATTCAAGGAAACATTTTAGAGCAGCAAGGGGCCTTAGAGATCACCTAGTCTAAACCTATTACCTTATAGAGGAGGAGACTGAGATCCAGATAGTGTAAGGACTTATTCAACACTATTTAGGAACAAAGCTGAGCCAAGAAGTCAGTTTTCTCTCATAATGCTCTTACCACTGACCCCTGAATTATCCCAAGATGAAGGCTGAGAATTGCACTCGTGGCCTGAAGACTGATTATAGCGAAGGAAACTCTTTGTGGGCAGATGAACCGTCGGTCAGCATGGTTGTTTTTCCCTTGAGTTGCTCCTCCCATAAGTGGGTAATAGTTTTGTGCTTGTGCCTCCTCATCCCCCAACCCAGATTCCTTAACGATCAACGGCACACATAGCTAAGACCGGGGGCTGGGGTCACGGATGCTGCCAGTGGCTATGGAACACAGCAAAAATAACTGGCCATATGGGGATTAAACCCCTGACCTTGGCCTCATTAGTGCTGAGCTCTAACCAACTGTTAGACATGCGTTGTATTGTTTGTCTTTAAAGCTACCTTTGAATCTGCTATATTACTTTCTCATTAACATCTGGTGGCTGCGAACAATTTAAGTGATTTCTATAGTGCTTTTTTTTTATCAGTATTGAATGTTGATGAGTGAATATATAAAAAATTAAATTTGCATTTTAATAATATTTAAGTTAAAATGGACCCCCCAAAACCAAAACCAAAACCCAACCAAAAAAAAAAAAACCCACAACAACAACAACAACAACAACAAAAAACCACCCTCAAATAGGAATTAGGCAAACAAGACCCACTGTGATGGATTTTCTTGTTCGCTGCTGTCTACACACGATGGGAAATCTAGGGCTGAATTGTCAAACATTGCACTCAACCTGAGTGTTCCTGATTTGAGGCAATTTGTGGAGATTAAAATCTTGGGTGTTCTAATGCACATCAACAATAAATCCTGTTGCTTCTTCTTGTCCAGCCCAGTAAAAATCAATGCTTTTAGGTAAGGAGTGTTGATTACAAATTATTTTTGAGCAGTTATTTTAAAACGACATCCGAGCTCAAGTGAGAGTTTGACTTAAAGTCGTTTAATCAAGGATATTAAATCAAAGGATCACTCTGCCCTGGTGTGATGGGTTGCAGAAGGAAGGAAAATGAACATTAGCATGCATTATGCCAGGTGCTTAACGTGTGTTAAAACATTTGATCCTCACTACAAACTAAGAGGCAGACGTTTTTAGCCACATTCTATTGCTTAGGAAATTTAGGGTCAGAGAAGTTCAATAACACGTTCAAGGACACGCATTTCTCAGCTGCCTGGGGAGCAGGAATAAAACTCAAGTCTGTTAACTGCATTGCCCATCTCAAGTTCTTTCTGCTACGTTCTCTGTATCATCAGATTATATTTAGCATATATATTATAAGGTTGGATTCTTTATTCTCCTATCTTCCGCTCCTCTTACTTATCTCCCAAAAGCACTCCACCACTCACCCGTCTCCTGCCTTCTCTAACTCTTGTGTATACACACGTTCATACCGTATACACACACACTCTCTCTCTCTCACGCTCACTTCTGGCAGAGTGGCCAAAGGACAAGGTTAGTATTGGGGAAGCCAGAACTCCAGTCTTGACTCCATCTGTCTCTCCATACAAGTCACTAATCTCAGCTTCCTCCTTGGGTAACACACCTGTTCCCTATTGTCTCATCTCCTTCTACAAGTATATAATTAAATGTTTATCGTCAAGTATTTTTCTACTTTAATACCTATACTTCCTTAAGTGAAGTGGAGTAGGATATTATGTGGTTATTTTGATGCTTCAGTAACATCAGCAGTTTCAAGCCTCTTGTCCTGCCCTGTCTAATACAGAAGCCATTATAGCCCCATGTGGCTATTGAGCAATTGATAGATGGCTGGTGTGACTGAGGAACTAAATTTTAATTGAACTTAAATTAATTTTAATTTAGAAACTGATGCTGGGTAGAAAATACACAATCTTCATGATTTCACTAGGACTAGATTTCACTTTAACCATTGACACTTTAGCATCTGACTTAAGATGTATAAAATACAGACAAAAGTTGGAATTTAAAAACCAGAATGTAAAATGTCTCATTAATATTTGTATTAATTACATTTTTTAAGGTTTTTGTTTGTTTGTTTGTTTGTTTGTTTTTACTGTGGCTACTAGAAAACCTAAAATTATATCTGTGGATTGCATTGTATTTCTACTGGACGGGGCTCCTCTAATCTTACCGATATGGTAGATTCAGAGTAGGCTCTAGATATATGTGTCTTCAGGTGATCCTGATGTCCACCTGCTCTTTAGAACAACTAGCCAAAAGCTCTACCAAAGTCTTGTTATAGCAGCTTTTTTGCTTATGACTTTTTTTTAAAGATTTTAAAATTTATTTAAGAGACTCTGTATGAGTTGGGGGAGGGGTAGAGGGAGAGGGAGTAAGAGAATCTCAAGTAGGCTCCACCGTGGGGCTCGATCTCACAATCCTGAGATCATGACCTGAGCCAAAATCAAGAATCAGATGCTTAACTGACTAAGCTACCCAGGTGCCCCTGTGATTTAGTTTTTAATGTAATAGTAATAGACAGTCTTTTTTTTTTTTTTTCCTTAATCATTCCTCTCTAGCTTAACCGGAAAAAATCAAAAGTCTTAATTTATCACCACTTTACAAGATCCAAATATTACAGAAGAGTTGTAACTCACTATAAATGTTAGGATAATACTGTAAGCCTGGGGTAGGAATGATACAAATTACTTTCTACAGAGACAAGGGAGAGCCATCGTCAGAAAGCTAGTCAGCCTCCCTGTCCACTGCAGAGGAGTTCTAGAGGTGAAAGACACTGCTTTTGTGTTTTGTTTTGTTTTGGTCTTCAAGGATGGTAATGCCAATTATAATAAGTATGGAAAGTCTCAGAAGGAAGGATGGTGGACATAGTAGATTAACACTTAACATCTCCTTACCTTCCTTCTAGTGTGACTTCATCTTTCAGAGGCCAAAAGGCTAAAAACCACATTCCACAAGTTTCCTAAAACCTAGAGAACAGATATAATTTAGCTCTGGCAAATATAAGCATCCGTGTAACATCTGAAAGGTAGGATGTGACGCGGAGGCCACCATCTAGTCGCCACGTTAAGAGATGAGTGAAATTCCATTTATCCTGATACATCTAAAATATTCTCATTTCAACAAGTAATTAATGTAAAAATTGTTAATAAGCTGTTTTACACTTTTTTCACAGAAAGTCTATCAAATGGCATCTATTTTACCCCTTCTGCCATCCCGCATTTGGACGAACCCCTTTTCAAGCACTCAGTTGCCACTTGTGTTTGTAACTGCATAGCTCTAGGGGTCAGTAAATTTTTTCTCTGAAAAGCCAGATAGAAATAGATGAGGCTCTGGAGGTCACAGACAATTTCTACAGCACGGTCTTCTTTACTTTTGCTTTTGTATTTAAGCAAATCTTTTAAAATGCAAAAGTGGCTTTTAGCTTATTGGCCATAAAATATGGGCCCCCTCAGGCTGCAGTTTTGAGCCCTTCTCATGGTTCTTTAACTCCTGTGCTAACCTTCTTGCATGTGGAGAAGAGGAGGATCAAGAGGAGATTGTCTCCCTGCACCAGAACTCAGCTGAACCTATGCAGGGGACTGTTCTCATTCTCTAGACAAGGACACTGAAGTCTAGAGAATTTGAGCAACTTTCCCAGGTCAAATAGCATGTGTTTGCCCAATTCCAAAGCTCATGCTTTTCGACACTGCATCATACCTACCTCGTTATTTTTTTTTAATTTTTCATTCAAATTTAATTAGCCAACATATACTACACCATTAGTTTCAGATGCAGTGTTCTATAATTTATCAGTTGCGTATAACACCCAGTGCTTAACAGATCATGTGCCCTCCTTAATGCCCATCACCCAGTTACCCCTTCCCTACACCTCCTCTCCAGCAACCCTCAGTTTGTTTCCTATAGTTAAGAGTCTCTCCTGGTTTGTCTCCCTCTCTGATGACTTCCTCTTCACCTTCCCCTCCCTTCCCTTACGATCCTCTGCACTGTTTCTTATATTCCACATGTGAGTGAAACTATATAATTGTCTTTCTCTGATTGACTTATTTCATGTAGCATAATACACTCTAGTTCCAAACATCCTGATGTAAATGGTAAGTATTCATCCCTTGATGAATTATTATGATGGCACATAATATTCCATTGTATGTATATACGGTCCACACCTTTATCCACTCATCTGTTAATGGACACCTCAGCTCCTTCCACAGTTTGGCTATTGTGGACACTGCTGCCACGAACATTGGGGTACAGGTGCTGCTTCAGATTACTACGTTTGTATCTTTGGAGTAAATACCTAGTAATGCAATTGCTGGGTCATAGGGCAGCTCTATTTCTAATTTCTTGAGGAACCTCCGTATCGTTTTCCAGAGTGGCTGCACCACCCTGCATTCCCACCAATGGTGTAAGAGCGTTCCTCTTTCTTCTCATCCTCACCAACATTTGTGGTTTCCTGCCTTGTTAAGTTTAGCCATTCTGACTGGTGTGAGGTGGTATCTCATTGTGGTTTTGATCTGTATTTCCCTGATGCCAAGTGATGTGGAGCATTTTTTCATGTGTCTGTTGGCCATCTGGATGTCTTCTTTGGAGAAATGTCTGTTCAATACATTCTTCTTTATTAAGACTTTGTTTAGCTTGATTAATGGAACTTCACTCATCCATTCATTTAGCTTACTAATATTTACTGAATGAATAATTGTGCAACATGTAAATAATAGGAACATTGCCCCTACCACACATTAAAGCTCATTTTTTGAAAAGGCTTAAATTTCTTACCAACTTAATTTATGGGTTACAAAATGGAAGGGAAAATTGACAATTATTTGTTTACTTCAGTCAATACAGATGGCAAACCAGATAATTCAGGACCGATCCAGTTAACCCTCAGTTGGCAGAGGTACAAACATTTTATGTTCTCACTCTATTTCTACATCAAGATATTTTATTAGCTTCAGACATAATAAAGCAGTAATAAAACAGGTACAGAATGAAGCCCTAATGGCCTACATCTTAACTAATACAATAACAAAGTAGTCAATCCTTAGTTAGGCTGGTATATTAGCATAGTTTCTTTCAGCATATTTACTTAGTTGCACAATTATTCACTCCAAAAACTTTTTACATGCACACATATATATTTTTTCTTTTTTTGGGGCAGTAGCCCTCCAAAACTCTCTCGCTTTGCTAAGATACAAGTGGATCTCACTTATTCTTCTTCACAGAATTTAATAAAGTTTTATATTTTAAATATATTTAACTTTGGACCAGCTCTCCACTACCAACCCCTCCTGGAACTGCAATTAAAATGGAAGCCGGATATTTCAGATATTCTTCATTAAAATCCCAAATACTGAAAGGATGTTTTTCCAAAGAAGACATGCAGATGGCCAACAGACACATTAAAAGATGCTCAACATCACTCAGCATCAGTGAAATTCAAGTCAAAACCACAATAAAATATCATCCCACATCAATCAGAATGGGTATTCTCAAAAGGACAAGAAATAACAATTGTTGGTGAGGATGTGGAGAAAAGGGATTCCTCTTGCACTGTTAGTAGGAATGTGAATTGGTACAGCCACTGTGGAAAGCAGTATGTAGGTTCCCCCAAAAACTGAAAATAGAAATACCAGGAGATCTAGTAATGCCCCTTCTGGGTATTTACCCAAAGAACACGAAAACACTAATTCAAAAGGATACGTGCATACCTATGTTTATTGTAGCATTGTTTATAATAGACAAAATATGGAAACAACCTAAGGACCATGGATAAATGGATAATTTATGGTAAATGGATAAAGAAGCTGTCTTACACACACGCGCGCGCGCGTACGCGCACACACACACACACACACAATGGAATATTACTCAGCCATAAAAAGAACAAAATCTTGCCATTTGTGACAACAGTGATACATAAATGTATTAAGCATAAATGTATTATAGTTAGTGAATTAAGTCAGACAGGAAGACAAATACCATATGATTTTACTTAAATGTGGAATCTAGAAAACAAAACAAACAAATAACAACAATAACAGAAAGAAAGACTCATAAATATAAAGAACAAACTAGAGGTTACCGGAGGGGAAGGGGACAGGGGATACACAAAATAGGTGAAGAGGATTAAGAGGTGTACACTTCCAGTCATAAAATAAGTCACAGGGATGAAAAGTAGAATATAGGGAATGTAGTCAATAATATTGTAATAACTTTGTGTGATGATAGATGGTAATTATACTTACCAATGGTGAGAGTATTGTATTGTAGATAATTGTCAAATCACTATGTTGTGCACCAGAAACTAATAATATATGTGAGAACTACACTTCAGTTAATTTTTTTTAATTTTGAAAATCCCCAAATAAACTTCTTTCCCTTTAATACCTATTCAACCCTTAAATCTGAAGTCGATCTACACTGGAACATCTCCTCTGGGAGTCTGGATTATTTTATATTCATCTATATAACTCCACACTTTGCTTAAAACAGTGATTTCTTTCTTTCTTTTTTTTTTTTTTAAAGATTTTATTTATTTATTTGACAGAGAGCGATCACAAGTAGGCAGAGCAGCAGGCGGAGATAGAGGGAGAAGCAGGCTCCCTGCGGAGCAGAGAGCCCGATGCGGGGCTTCATCCCAGGACCCCGAGATCATGACCCGAGCTGAAGGCAGAGGCTTTAACCCACTGAGCCACCCAGGTGCCCCCCAAAACAGTGTTTTCTATATCACAAAACTAATAAATATGAATAAATAAAATATGTTTAAGGGAAGCCAGGAAGCCTAGGATGCTTCTTTCATTTTGATTTTTCTTTTCTTTTCTTTCTTTCTTTTGTTTTTTTAGAGAGGGAGACAGAGCAGGGTGGTTGGGGGGAGCACAAGGAGAGGGAGAGAGAGAATCTTAAGTAGGCTCCACGCAGAGTGCACAGCTTGATAAGAGCCTCGATATCATAACCCTGAGATCATGACCTGAGTGGAAATCAAGAGTCAAACATTTAACTGACTGAGCCACCCGGGTGCTGATTTCTCTTTTCAATTCATGTGACAAGTGATATTATTTTTGGTATGGGCTATTAATTTCCACTGTTACAACCAGCTATGCTGTCTGGTTGCTTCTAAAGAGTTTGAATATGAGAGCACCTCTCCTCTCTGGGAAGGGTTACAGATACATTGGGTTGAGGACTGGGAGCTTGAGGTATAACTCCATGAACTGGGGTGTTTTTATAATATTTCTAGAACATGAATCCAAAATGAATAATTTTTTTCTGATACTGTCAAGATTAGCCCAAAACTTTTTTTTCCCCCACTTGAATTAGGGGGTGGAAAAAGGAAGTAGGAATACTAGGAGGAAAAAATGATCCATTCTTCAGAGGCTCAGAGGGAAAGATCTAAATCACTGAATGTCATTTTATCAAAAGATTGATTTTATTTTATCCAAGCTATGGAATCATTTTCATTAGGAATAAAATGTCAGTGGTAATTTGAAAGGATGGGTACAATTTAACAATCAATAGTAGAATCAATGGTTGAACTGGTTGCCTTTCAAAAGTGTATACACACATGCACACATTTATGCTTGTATGTATGCATACATTTTTAAATTAAATAGAGATGTATGTATCTATATACACGATATGCATATATATATGCACACTCACGTATATGTGTGTATGTTGTATATATACATGGAGAGAGAGTTCTAGCAATTTAAATTGTGTTTTCATTATTCTCATCTACTTTGTAATGTAAGGAAGTTTGATAAAAATTCTAGTAGACGGCTTGGCCATGAACTTGTTTATTTTTCATGCATATTTATTGAACTAACACATTTAAGGAAATATCTTCAGGCTCTTCAGCCTATTCAATTTTTTCTTTTTAATTATCCAGTAAAAATGCTTACAAACATTTTGCAATGTCAATTGAGAGTCTCCCTGTAAGTCTCACCATCTCACATTAATATGTAAAGTGTACCGCTGCTTCCTCTTCTGCATATCTGTCAACATCAACACGTTCATGGATATTGAAAAGGGTATAGATTGAGGGAAGAGTTTCCACTACACTAAACTTTTTTTGGATTATTTTTACTTACTGAGACTTATCATTGAACTTGGTTGCTAACTGATGTGACATTGCTTAGATCTGTAAGCTATATAAAAAAGGTTTTCAAAGAATATCCCCAAGGAATTAAATAGGTAGGTATGAAAGTAGGTATAAGACATGAAGGTACTTTTCTGGATTTGAATCCTGGGTCATCCTTTTTTTAATTGGGAAAGTTATATAACCTTTCTCTACATTTTTTTTTAAGATGTTACTTATTTTTTTGACACAGAGAGAGAGAGAGAGAGAGAGAATGAAAAAGGGAACACAAGAAGGGGGAGTGGGAGAGAGAGAGGCAATCTTCCCACTGAACAGGAAGCCTGATACTGGGCTAAATCCCAGGACTCTGGGATCATGACCTGGGCCAAAGGCAGATACTTAACAACTGAGAAACCCAGATGCCCCCTTTCTTGATGGTTCTAAATCTCTCTAAAATTATTGTGAGGATCAGCACAAATAATGTCATATATAACATCACCTAGTACAAAAAAAGAAGTGGATATTCATCTTTGTGTTGTTACTGGGGAAAAGTATGATTGTAGGGGTAGGAGATGACATTTAAATCTATAAGTATAGGGAAGTTCTTTTTTTGTAGCAAACGTGGACGTTTTGTACTGTACTAAGCCACAATAGAAGTGAAATAAGTTTGTTAGTATGGGATTAATTTAAATACAGCACCATCAACTATGAGAATAGCCAGCACTGTTAAACAGGGACAGGGCCAATTTTGCAGAGCACTGAGAACTCTCTGCCTTTTGTAATTATAAAGATAATTCAAAAAAACTATCTGCATTTGCATTCTAGTAATACTCGTGTTTTTATAAGTTCACAATGTGTGTCCATAAATTTAAGGAGAAGCTTAATAAAATGATTAGCACAGACTTTAAAGCCACCAGGGGTGTGCGGCAGTTGGCACTGGAGATAAGGAACAAATAAATATTCAGGTGTTGTAAGTCTGTTATTAAACCACTGGTAACTTGAACATGACCACGGTAGGAGCATTTACACCAAGGCAATTGGCAAATGGTACATACAGATCTGGGGTTCCCTCCATCCATCCCAAAGACCTGGTTTACCAATACATTACTGATCTGCTGAGGCAGACCCATATATCCTTAACTGCCAGCTTTACTACTTCACAGTTTATAGCCTTTAGTTATAAATAAAAATAAATAATAATATAAATAAATAACAACTAAAATAATAAATAAATAAATAATAAAAAGTTATTTTGCTTTCTCTCTTGCAATTTCCTAATCTCAAAAAAGATATAATTATTTCTTTGTCCTAATGTTGTTTTGAGGATTAACTGAGTTAACTTATGTAATACATACTCTGTAAATGGTACTTTATATTAAGAAGCTAAAATCATCAAAGAGACAAAAATGAAGAGAAATTCAGAAACCAAAAGTAAATGCAGAACTTTCTGAGATCAGTGGTTTTTGCTTTATTAACAGGTGTCATGAAGCAAGTGATTTGAAATATATAATAGAGAAACAATCCACGAGACTTGGGGCTTCACTCACCATGAAAAGATTGTCGTGTGCTTTTCCACTCTCTCCAAAAGGCGAGATAACAGAACCAGTCCCGACAGAGGTGCTTTCTTGGTTAGTCTGTTGCTCTGGGACTGGCTCATACAAGCTGTCCGTGGAGCCTTCCTGCAATAAAAGAAATTTATAAGGCTCAAAATAATAAAATATTTTCCTTAAAAAGTCTTTTTTTTTTAAGATTTATTTATTTTAGGGGCGCCTGGATGGCTCAGTGGGTTAAAGCCTCTGCCTTTGGCTCAGGTCATGATCTCAGGGTCCTGGGATCGAGCCCCACATGGGGCTCTCTGCTCAGCAGGGAGCCTGCTTCCCTTCCTCTCTCTCTGCCTGCCTCTCTCCTTACTTGTGATCTCTGTCTGTCAAATAAATAAATTAAAAAAAAAAAAGATTTATTTATTTTAGAGAGCAAGTGAGCACACAGGCAGAGGGAGAGAGAGAGGGTGAGGGAGAGAATCCCAAGGAGACTCCCCACTGGGCATGAGGCTGGACGTCAGGCTCCACCTCAAGACTCTGAGATCACAACCCGAGCTGAAGTCAAGAGTCAGCTGCCCACACAACCAACCCACCAGGCGCCCCTCCTTGAAAAGCCTTCGAACTTATTTACCCACTTTCGTAAAGTATCCTATCTAAATCATCCTGGGCATAGAGACTAAGGGTTAATGGTACGCCATTTTTCAACAGTGAACAAGGCAGTAAAAGGAAGGCATTCTCACCACTCACTACAGAGCCAGGAATTCAAACAAGACTCAAATGTTGGGGAGCAATGCACAAAATGAGACAGTTTCTCAAGAAACATGATGAAGACATCAAGTTCAAGGTACTACTAAATGAAGGCCGATTTGGACAGCATTAAACTGGGTTGGCTCTCAGGTCACAGTTTTAGAGACACACATCCCTCTAATTAGTCCTATGTCCTTGTAGGAGAAACACAATCTGTTGTACTGCTTCCTCAACAGTGAAGCAGCAGTTTTATGTTATAGAGGAACCATCAGGGTAAAATGAAAACACAGGACACACTTTGAAATGGCAAAAGTATTTCACAAGCATGATAAAGGCATTGACATTAATGTTTACAGTATTTGTATTAATAAATAATATTATTTACTTGTTTTTATTCTTTTACAGAATAATGAATTTTAAACTGAATGAGTTTGCACTTAAAACCATTATGAACTATATAAATTTTCTTTGTATTTGGGAAGCCAACTTACTAACTGAACTGACTTGTATTTTCTCCTTTTGAGACAAAATTGTTCTAGTTGTGATGTCATCTGGAAATAGTCTTAAGGGAGAGAGGTAGACAGTATATGGACATTTCTTTAGTAACTAGGGATGCTGATAATGGTGTCATTTATATAAATGTCTGTTGGATTACAAAAAAGTTTCCTTGTTTGAAAGGATAATAAAAACTATGTGGTGCTGAAAATGTTCTCATCCTTAAAAATGAATTTTTTGAATATATAAGCTAAGATTGAATTGCATTTGCATCATCTACCTTTAGAACTTTAAACTAAAATACTCTACGGTTTTATATTTTAAACAACCTCTCCTCAAAACACATGGCAAATTATTGGGAAAATTAAAAAGACTTAAGTAAGAACTAAGTCGTATATGCTCTAAGGTACTGAAACGTGTAAGGAGACTGAAAATTGAACTGAAACACAGGGTGGGTGAATGTTGAGCTTTGAATCTGTTGGGTGCCCATCCACAATCAGGTAGTAGTGACCAAATCTGGGGTTCTGTGGGGTAATGTGCAGTAGACATTATCCACATAAAGCAACTCCATGCTGAAATCCAGGGGCTACAGCAAAACTCATAGTTAGAAAGGAGGCGGGGAAAAAAGCTCCTTCCAACAGCTTCTGGGGCCCTCAGAAGAGTGAAATTTATCAAAACAGCCAGCAAAATGGGACCCGAAACAAGCAAGCAGCCAACTGGTGCAGTCACTGGCTCAGTTATACACCAACTATCACTTTGGGATAAGATCCCAGACCAGGGATGCCTGGGTGGCTCAGTCAGTTAAGCATCTGCCTTCAGCTCAGATCATGATCCTGGGATCCTGGGATCGAGTCTCCCATCGGGCTCCCTGCTCAGTGGGGAGTCTGCTTCTCCCTCTGCCTATTCTCCCCCTGCTTATGCTCACTCACTCTCTCTCTCTCTCTGACAAATAAATAAATAAAATCTTAAAAAAAAAATGTTAAAAAAAAAAAAAAAAAAGATCCCTGGACCAGCAATATAAGTCTTTGCTCTAACCTGGAGCCTCAGAGAGACTTGAGGTCTCTGCCTCACAACCAAATGGAGAAAGGTGAAGAGGGCAGAGAGGATAGAGGAAGAGGGGGAGGAGGGTGGAGGTTGAGGGGAGAGGTGGGTGAGGCAGCAGCAGTGACAGAGACAGAGAGAGAGAACAGAAAGAATTTTATCATTCAACATTAACCAAAACACGTGAGGGGATTAAATGCTGAGAAAGAGAGCCAACTGAACTGACAATCTGAAAATTAATCCATTTCATTCCAGATAAAATTAAGAACAAAATGGATGGAGAAACAATTTAAGAAAGAATGTGATCTTCATAGAGTAAAATAAAAAAGTAATATCCAACTATAAATAATCTATGATGAAACCAAACAGGCAGAAATGAAACAAGTATCATTAAAGAGCAACAAAAATAAATAATTACAGCATCTTGACAATGAATAATATAATCAAATAAATTTATATGAAAAAATTTAAAAATGAGGATTAACTCTAGACCTCTGAAAAAGATTAAGAAATACTCGGGGCGCCTGGGTGGCTCAGTGGGTTAAGCCTCTGCCTTCGGCTCAGGTCATGATCTCAGGGTCCTGGGATCGAGTCCCGCATCGGGCTCTCTGCTTGGCAGGGAGCCTGCTTCCTCCTCTCTCTCTCTGCCTGCCTCTCTGCCTACTTGTGATCTCGCTCTGTCAAATAAATAAATAAAATCTTTAAAAAAAAAAAAAAGATTAAGAAATACTGAAGAGTCTACCCATGGGGCAGCATATAAGGATAAATAGAAAACATATGGAACATTCAGGTAGAAGTGTGGAGGGATATGAAAACATAAGATTAACAGGAATTCTAGAAAAATAAAATGACAGAATTTTCTTGTCAATTAAAGAAAAACTATAGACCAATTTTACTTATAAAATAGTTTTAAGAAATTCTAAAGGAAATGCACACATTTAAATTTAGTAGTCTCCATAAAAATACACCATGGTCAATCAGTATTTAATATAGAAATACAAGGGTGTTTCAACATTTAGATGTCTTTTTAAAATATTTAACAGAAAATTTATTGTTTCAATACATTTGAAAAATTTCTTATTCATCTGTGATAAAATCTTAGCAAATTAAGAAAAGACAGGATTTCCTTAATCTCACTAGGATTATTAATCAAAAGCCTCAGGAAGACTCAGTTAGGAGTAACTATGTGAATGTGAGGAACAAGTTTGGGGTGCCTGCTGTTACAGCATTCTTACTGTCAATGTAACAGAAGAGAGAGAAAACTTCAGAATGATGTAATTACTAACGAAGAGGAAAATTTACAGATTATCTGTATGGGAAATCTAAGAAAAAAGCATAGACTCTCAGAATTTTTTAAATTCAGCAAAATTGTTTACTTGCCATATCATTATCAGGAAGTCGATAATGCATCTATAAATCAGCAGAAACAAATAAGGAACAAATAATCACAATGCCAACCAAAATTCTTAGACCCCAGCAGTAAATTTAGTAAAAGATGTGCATGAATTTTATAGAGCAAATCATAAAATATATTAATAGTCCATAGGAGAAAACTTGAATAAATGAAAAGCTACACATGTTTGTGGGTGGGAGGACTCAACTCCATAATTAAGTCAATTTCCCCTAAAGATGATGTGAGATTAAATCTGTTTTAACCAAGATCGTATCAAAGGTTTTCATATTATTTGAAATTTACCTAGAAGCACAAAGACTTAAGAAGTCCAAATTTTGAAGAAGAACAAGGAGAGGGTATTCTGTTGAATAAGATATCTCCCTTAGCGTTAGAATTACCTTAATAGGTATATAAAAGAACGGGGATAAGGAAAGGGGTAGAGAGAAACCAAAGGGATAGAATAAAGTCCAAATAAAATAGAAGCAGCATTATTACAAATCACTGAAGAAATGGTGCAGGGATAATTGATTTGTAACCTTACTGGGTTACAAAGTCATGTTAAACTCAATAACTATGTGATGAGCTCAACAAGAAAATCATCCTGCTTCTAATGAGCAAGTCTTCTAAAAGCCTTATCACAATGTTAAAACCATAAGAAAAATTCTGGAGTCAGAGTGGCATACCTAAAAGGATATCCCTGCCTCCCTTTTGAAAGATAGACCCCATTTCGAGTTTATAGATCCAAAATAATAGCAATCACCTTTAATGGATTATTTATAGGATCCTTGGTTCAGAATGGGTAGTTCATTAAGTTTGCTTTATATTTCTCTTAAAAACCCCATTTACTAAAAGATTTACAATTTCCCCCTCCACTTAAATAAGAGAATGTTTAACTCTTTCTCTGGCTTTCTTGAGTGGTAATCTCTACGTGGACCTTAATATTTAAAGCCACCTCCTTCCTACAGAATTAAAGATCAATATATAAATACACACCTCTATTTTGTGATTCTGAAATTGTTCTTTCCACCAAATCAGTGATTTTTATTCTCTTTATTTTAAATGCCTGTCCCATATGTTCACATTCCTACAAGCACAGATAAAATATGTTTTGAATTATGCACAAATTCCTGGCAAAAGCTGTAACCCCACCCCGTTTTCGCAGCTCATAACAGCACAGTAGGGTGTCACAACACCCTGGTGGAGAGCCCATACACTGAACAATTTTATTTATTTAGCCCACAGGAAGAAAAAAAAAAGCACCTAAAATAGTTTTGAGGTTTTTCCAAGTAACTTGTGGACATTTTATTATGAAAGCAATTAATTTTGACAAACTTTGGAATGCTTGAACAAAATATTTCTGTGTTCAGGATGGTTCCGTCTAATCAAATATGTTTCCAAACAAGGAAATGCTTAAGGACAACTTTAAAACATGGAAAAGTGTTGCAGTCAGAGTGAGTCCACGCGGCACGACTTTGAAGCAATCCTTTTTGAGTACGTGCCCCTTTCCCTATATTACAGAGAAAGACAATGATGCTCATTAGATGGTTAGATGGCTTCCATCGCAGGAGTAGGAACGTCTGCCACACTCTGTTGAGCCACGCTATGTTATAGAAACATTAGCATCTGATTATAGAGCCATTCAGAGTGATTCTGGAATGCAGTCATCTCTGCTACAGCACTGCCTATTTCCATGGGAAGTATATTCGTATAAACCCCATATAGCTCTTTTAGATCGACTAGAAAAGAATGCACAATACCACTTAAATCACCTGAAATGGGATTTCTCCAGTCAGATTTATATGGCACAAAGCGAAGTTGAGCACCGGCAATTATTTTGTAAATTGGGACTATAGAGGCAATCAGAACTCGATGATTCAGCCTGCCACAACTCACAACTGCATTTTATTTTTCAAGATGCTCCAAGATTAAATCCCTTATCTTGGCTCAAAACGCCTCCTGTTTAGGTATTACAACCTATGTCAGCACCATCTCTGGCACTTATGTTAATCTTATTTGCAATTTGGAAGGAAAACAAACATCAAAGTAAACCATTTTATTTCCACAAATGACAGGGATCTCCCATCCACATCTTGAAAAACCAACGAATAGGCATAATGTCCTGCTGTAAACACAGAGAGAAATGAATAAAATTATTTTTGAAATCCATTTTTAGCATTGGCAGATGGTCACAATTGCAGGTTAGAGTTATAAAGTATTTCCAGATCTATGACTACCTGCTAACTTTCACTGATCCACTTCAGGCTAAACAAACAAACAAACAAACAAAAAGCAATAATGTAAAAAAGAATTTGAGAAGTGCTTATACCCTTGAATGAGCACATCTGCAGGACTGGAATAATCTATTGTACCTCGCATTTACAGTACTGTGTAACTCAGGAAGCTGTCTCCATGGTAGTTTAACAAAGCCAACATTAAAAGGAATTCATTACTCACACAGTAAAGAAGAAATTTTGATTCCTAGGATGTCTCAAAGCAAAGCAAGTAACCCAAATGCAGCATATTTTGCAAAAATTTTTCTGATATTTACAATAAATAGAAGAAAATAGTTCCTCAAAAATACCGTTTACATATCATTCTTAGAAATTCAGCATAAAAAAAAGACATTCAGCATCAAAATGTTAAATAACTAGTCATTGTTTTAGATAAATATATATATGTATATGTATATATGTATATATAGTTAAGTTACTTGCATCTGAATAGAGTTGGCTTAAGTGTTTTAATAAAAACATCCTTTTCCTCTTTTTGATGTGGACTTTTTTATGAGACCCTAAATGTATTAATTAATTACCACATAGGAAGTTTAGAGTATACCTGAACTCCATTCCTGTTCATTGATACAGTAAAATAAAAATGAGGATATCAATGATGCATGTAAAGAAACTTACCAGTGAAAAGCAGAAGAGATTCATTTTGGTAGGCTCCGGTCCCTTGTTGCTGTGCCTACGAGAATACGATCACCCCTTGTAGCTCTCTCTTGGCTTCACAGCTGTAGGGGCAGTTCTCATGGGAGATGATTACAGAGTAAAATCCCTGCCATAATCCAGGGGATTCAGAGATCAGGATCAAATGAGATAGGTCTTTATTGAACAAACAATTTTCTAAATTAATGAGGAAGTCTGACTGCTCAAATGAGAGGATGAGACGTACTATGTTCTGTGTAAACAGATTTCACAGGTGGCAATGATAGTACTAAAGTCTAAAGGAAAACTGCAGTGAAAACAATCATAGACCCAGCTAGCTAAATTGAGAAGATAAAGCAAACCTTGAAAAAAAAAAAAAAAAGACCATTCTTCAATATAAAATATCACCTTCCTTTCAAAGGTGGTAGGTTGAGGCTGTGTCCCGTGTGTGCCTCTCCATCCCTCTATTTCCTTCCAATAATTCCAAAAAAAAGTTGTTTTTTTTTTAATAAGGCAAGATAGTGAAATAAGTATTTTTTATAGTGGTAAACTAGACATAACAAAATTTACCATTGTAACTGTTTTACAATGTACAGTTTGGTGGCATTAAATACATTCACATTGTCATTAACCATTACCACCATCCATCATCAGAACTCTTTCGTCTTGGGAAAAAATGAAACTCTGGACATATTAAACACTAACTCCCTACTCCTCCCTCCCCGCCAGCCCCTGGCATCCGTCATTCTTCACTCTGTCTCTATGAATTTCGCTTTTCTACTAGGCACTTCATTCAAGTAAAATCATACAATATTTGTTCTTCGGTGACTAGTTTATTTCTCTTAGCATAACGTCTTTGAGGCTCACTCGTGTTGTAGTGTATGTCAGAATTTCCTTCCTTTTTAAGACTTTAAATATTTGTTGTATGTATATGCCACCTTTTGTTTATCCATTCATCTGTTGACGGACACTTGGGTTGCTTCTACCTTTTGGCTTTTGTAAATAATGCCTCGATAAACAAGGCTACACAAATCTCTATTTGTATCCCTGCTTTCAATTCTTTTGAGCACATATCCAGAGGTGGAATTGCTGGGAAGTTCAATTTTCACCTTGCAAATACGCTGCTTCTTCAGCCAGTCCTGGGCTTATTTTTTTTTAAATTACACTTATTTCTAATACCCTCAGAAAAGGCATCTCCAGTTGTCCCTTGTTCTTTAATCAGGAAAGCCTGGAGAACTACATTGGCACCTTCAGCTCTTAGAGTGCTGTGAGTTAAGAATGCTTTGAATTCCAAGTAACAGACTACATATCTGAGAATGCTTCCTCAAGAAGAGTTACTCTTCTCATAAAAGGACTGGTCTGTGCATTGACAATTGATGCCAAGGGTCAGTGAGGTCAGCCATGGTAACTTTCTACAGTTTCCCTGCCTTCCCTTCGTGTTCTGAAGACAGATGCAGGACCTCAAAGCATGACGTCCTCACATGGTGACTTTCAGATGAAAAAAGTACATCATCAGCACCATTGTCAAGCGGTCTTCTGTGTTTGACTGTCCTCTATTATTCTTCCCAATAGCTGCCCCAGCACACCTGTAAGATTCTCCATTCTGCATGCTTTCCCAAGTTAGCACTTTGGGGGAGTATTATTTACAGTGTGTTCTGAGAAGATGTGATATTAAAATTTAATCAAAATCGAAACCAGATGAGACTAGAACTTTGAATCTTATTAGGAACTATAATATTATTTCAAGTCTGGGTATTTAACAAAATTGATGATGAGCTTTTCATATGTACTCAAAAGTGGAGTTCACTAATCCCTCCATATTCCTATCACCTATATTTAAAAATTATCAAGATATTACAACAGTTGCTAAATCTATCTCATTTATTCTTACCATTTTTCCTTCCTGTCCAAGTATTTGAAACCCCAGACATCATGTCATTTCACTCCTACACAATTCATTTTGTATCTCTAAAATTTTTTTGACATTTTCTTAGACAATCAGAGTGCCATTGCTACACTTTAAAATTATTCCTTGATCACTTCAAATACCTCCCCATGTCATTCCCCCATAGAGAGATGGAGTCTATTTCTCTAATTCCTTGAATGTGGTTTGAAGCTGTGACTACACTGATAAATGGAATATGGAAGAGATATCACTGCACCAGAACTAAACTTAGCCTTTAGGAGGACTGCCAGCTTCCATTTCCTCCTTCTTGGACCCCAGCTATTGTGAGGAAGCCCAAGCAGCACAGAAGAGACCTTTATGAAGGAACATAAGGGGTTCTAGCAACAGCTCGAGCTGCTCTCCAAGTTGACGACCAGCACCCAGGTGCTAGTCCTATGGGTGAGGCCATCCTGGAAGTAAGTCCTCAAGTCCCAGATGAGGCACCCTAATTATAGCGATGGGGCAGAGAGGCATCTTCGAAAGACCTGACCTGACTCCAAAATTGTGAGAAAATAAATTGTTTTAAGCCACTAAGTGGTCTCCTATGTGCCAAGATAGCCAAAACATTTTCCATAATTAAACGCTCCAATAATCTTAAGAAGAAGAACGAAGGATCCTTTCTTTCATTTGCACCATTTGAATCAGGATTCAAATAAAAAAAGATCACATGTCACTTTGGGTATCATGTCTCTTAAGTCTCTTTAGTCTAGAACTTCTCTTTCTCTTCTTTTCTTCCTGTCTGTCTTTCTCTCTTCTTTGCCACTAACTTGTTACCATCGGCAGATTCTAAAGATAATACTGTAAAAATTTGTCTCTCTATACTTTTCTTCGACTTGACAATTTCCTGATTCGCGTGCCTGGAAGAAGCAATAAAAACAATAGAATATCCTAAGATTCTTTTTGCCAAAGATCTCCAAGGAATTGTACCAGGACATGCACCTCCCAAAAGGCACCGCCAAGTAAGAGAGAAGATTAAGTCCTGGTAGGCACAGTGAATGCTCGTATTTTCTACTCTCCTCTCCTTCTCTTCTCATATACTGAAAATTAACTATCTTTTTTTTTTTTTTTAAAGATTTTATTTATTTATTTGTCAGAGAGAGAGAGAGAGAGAGAGAGAGAGAGAGAGATCGAGAGCGAGCACAGGCAGACAGAGTGGCAGAGGGAGAAGCAGGCTCCCCGAGGAGCAAGGAGCCCGATGTGGGACTCGATCCCAGGACGCTGGGATCATGACCTGAGCCGAAGGCAGCCGCTTAACCAACTGAGCCACCCAGGCGTCCCATGAAAATTAACTATCTTTTATCTATCTCCTCTGCAGGCAGAATTTCTGTATGTTATAGAGATGACAATTACTTTTCATTCCAACAGGTAGTTATCATGATAGTGTGCAAAGAGCATAAGCTTCGGAGCCAGACAGATCTGCAGTTGAATTCAGTAACTTACTATGAAATCGTTGACAAGTCACTTAACTTCTCTGAATGCCAATTTCCACTTCTATAAAAAAGTGATAATAGAATCTGTCCTAACGTCTTCTTACATGGGTTGATACAAATGTATATAAAGTGAATTTCAGGAAGAATTCAGCAAACTGTAATGAATTAGTTTGGTCGCTTCTTCCAATAAAAGTGCTTACCAAGAGCAGCCACTAAATTTTACTGTCTCACCCAAAAAGAAGGAAGAAGTGTGTCGCAGCCAAAGTGCATCAGAGCAAAAGCCACAAGATTTGGATTCTGCACCTAGCCTTAGAACTAAGGAACCTTCTAACAAAGCCTTCAAAACTCAAAGCGTTTTCAATTCTTCATCTACAAAACAAAAGAGGTAGAATAAGGTTTTCTAAACATTTTTCACAGAACAGCACACACACAAAAGCAAATGGAAGTTTCTTCAAGGCTCCTCCAGTCACTTCAAGTTCCAAGGAGATGATATCTCAACACATCCATAGCCCTTCCTGGCATCTCAGCATGTCACCGCACGCCAGCTGGGAAGCTCTGATCTGGAGGATTCTAAAGTCTCCTTAGCTCATGACACTTGTGATAGATGCTTCAGAGCAGGGAAAATGGTTAAACTAGACTTGGGGGGAGAGGAAAAATCCTTCCAGCTAGAGAGGTAAATCTAATGTTTGTATTCAAATCTTGTGGACTGCTGCATGAAATTATCCTACAGACAATTCTGAGACCCCACCATATCTCCAGGGGGCACTTCCTTAAATGAAACTGAAATAATTATAAATCATACAGTCCTTTCATTGCAAAGAAGTGTCTTAGCTTAATAAATAATCATTTATTATCCCACCTATTTCTGAAATTTCATAATCAAAGCACAAACATAAAGTGATACATTTTTAAAAAAAAAATATTATTATTATTATTAGAGGCATAATTAGAATAGTGGAACATGCAAATACCTACAATTTTCGAAATAATTCATAGAAATTATTCATTTATCTGTCATATCTATTAGCTAGTCAACTGAGATAACATTTTTTTCCCAATTGTAAGCATCCAGTATCAATGAAAGAAGCGGAGAGAGAGTAAGAGAGAGAGAAAAGAGAAGGAGAGTGAGAACTCTAACAGTATATACATTTTCGTTATAGACAATAAAGTATTTTGTCTTTTCGGGGACTAATTTTCAAGGAAAGCTAGGGAAAGCCATGTATATTAGATAAAGGTTTACAGAAGTGTGTTGATTTTGCAGTGCTGAGACTTCAACCTTTATTTGGTAAAGGTTTTTAATGTTTCTTACTACCAAAGTAGAATTTGACAAGGAATAAGCTTTTAGAAAGTTCAAAAGAGCGTATGTCCTAGAGTTGGATAATCTTAAAATTCTTCATCTTTTTTTCAAATTTCTGTAGAAAACTGCAATGAATGAAAGATAACTTTAAAACTTTGTGACTGGAGAGGGAGAGAAACAAACTGAGGGTTTTGGAGGGGAGGGGGGTGGGGGGCTCGGTGACCCTGGTGGTCGGTATTATGGAGGGCACGTATTGCATGGAGCACTGGGTGTGGTGCATAAACAATGAATTCTGGAACACTTAAAAGAAATAAAATAAAATAAAATAGAATGAAAAGAAAACTTTGTAAGCAAACTGGAATAAATTAGAGTTTAAAAATAACAGACAAAAGTAAACTCAATGAAAAAAAAGTATCCAATTTAAAGAATGCTTTATGACTACAAATAAAATTGTCGTTTTTTAAAATTAGTAGTTTTTAAAGTTTTAATTTAATAGAAAAGATATAGATAGAGAAAAGCAAAAACGACTCTTATCTTCTGCCCAACAGATTTCCAGAGAAGCCCTGATCACTAGCCTCAGAGAGCACTCCATATTAGGTACATGGAACTGATGACTGGAAGACTGCATTTGTCCAACCCAAATTGAAATCCTTTTCCTTTATAAGATGTGGTGACACTAGGAAGTGCACATGCCTGTTTAATGTCATATCTCTTTGCTTTAGGCATAGTACAAATTCAGGATCAAGAAAAATACATGCCATGAAAGGGCTGTCAGTGTCTGCTTGCTGAACTTCTCTTTTTGCTTATGTAGCCTTTGTTTCTTGTTATTGAGAACAATCTGACTGCATTTGCCTTTATGCCAATGGGTGGTTTGATAATGCTAAAACAGCCTAGATTTTCATAGAATTGGCCAAACCAAAATACTGATAGGCTTCCAGGCCATCAGACAGTCCCTAGAGGGTCTAGTGATTCTGGGCCTGTATCCTCTGGCTATGGACAGTGTTAGTCTGCCATAAAAATACCAGTATGACCTATACGTACCATGACGAGTCAAGGATTGGGAGCTATGGTGGTGGGATGACAACAGCAAATATTTCAAGCATTTACTAGCCCAAAAGAAATAAGGCAAATATTCTCCAAGATTTCTTAATGGTGAATTATTTGGTTCAGGGAATAACATCATTGCTGATCTTGAAAAACTAAGATATAGCATTCACATGGTAAGCCATAAGTATATAATACAACTCAATACATTTTTACATATGCACACTCATGCAACAACTACCCAGATCAGATCAAGCCCCCCGTGTTCAGAAGGCTACCTTATATCCACTTCCCCCACCAAGGGAATACCCTCTTCACCCCTTTCCAAGGTAACTACTATTCTAACTTCTATCATCATATATTAGTTCCACTTTTTAAAAAAATGTTAATGTAGATCTGACTTGTTATTCAACATTATGTCTGGGGCATTCATCCATGCTGTAATTTGTTCTTCTTCATTATGGTGTGGTCTTCCATTATGTAAGCATTCCATAATTTATTGACCCATGTACTACTGATGGGCAATGGGTGGTTTTTGTTTTTTGTTTTTCATTTCAACTGTTATGAATGAAGCTCCTCTGAACATCCATACAGTGGTCTTTTTGTGGTTATCTGCATTCATTCCTCTTTGATATATAACTAAGAGTGGAAAATTGGGTCATAGGTTAGGTATATGGTTAGTTTTGGTAGATATTAGCAAATAATTTTCTAAAGTGATTGTACCCATTTACACTCCTATCAGCAGTGAAGAATTTCAGTCCTTTTACATCATCATCAAAACTTGGCATTGTTAGTTTTCTTAATTTCAGCTGTGCTGGTGTATGGGTTTCAATTGGGTTTTAACAAGGATGAGCTATTTTTCATGTTTGTTAGCCATTTTGATGCTGACATATCTGTTCAAATTTCAAGCCATTCTTAAGTTACCTGCTTTTTTCTTATTTATTTGTAAGCATTCTTTATCCTCTGTTAATGAGAACTTTGACAAATATACAGAGATGTAATATTAAAAAAAATCTTTTACCAGCCTATGGCTTGACTTTTTATCCTTTTAATGCTATCACTTAATAAATAGAAGTTCTTAGGTTATTTATTAATTAAGCAATTAAATTTAGTTTATTCATTATTATCATTTCTTGGTTAGTGACTTTGGTGTCTTGGTTAAGAGGATATTCATCATGTTTTATTCCAGAAGTTTGATTGATTTAGTTTTCATATCTATTGTTTGTGATCTATCTTAAGTTAATTTCTGTGCTGGGTGTAAGGTAGGAGTCAAGGAGGGTTTTTTTTTTGTTTGTTTGTTTGTTTGGTTGGTTTGGTTTCCATTGCTATATCCAATTGATCCAGCACTGTCTATTGGGAAGATCATTGATTCCCTATTGATATACAGTGGTATCCATACCATCTCTTATCAAGGCACCATTTCAGTGGGGATACTCTTCTGGAATCTTTATCACATTCCATTGGTCTTTGTGCCAATATTTATACTTTCTTAATTACGATACCTTTAGAGCAAGTTTTGTTATTTGGTGGTGGATGTACTCCAGCAGTGCTCTTTGTCTTTGATATTGCCTTGGCTATCCGAGGTCCTTCAGTAATTTTTTAAAGCATTAGATTGAAAATCTAGACAGAAGTTTAAATTTCATCTTGGCTACTGTCTAGCTATGACCTTGTGAAAGGCATTTAACCTCTCTCTCTCTGCTCCTCATTTGTAAAATATGCAGGGCTTGGATTAGACAAACCCAAAGACTTTTACATTTGTGATTTTCTAGCCCAATTCACACAGAAAGGGAAGGCAATTAGTGTTCATAAATAAAACACAGGAAACCTCCCTTGAAGGATAGTTGCTTAAATGCAGTCAAATTTTCTCTCCACAAAATTATTTCACACTTAAAATAATGCATTTGAAAGTGGGCTTAGAGACCACTTGTTTAATATAAATCAAAGAATTTACAAATTCATTAAGTTCCTAAGGACACAACAAAATACACAGCTTTTATTGGAAATAAAATTAGGATATTCCTGGAAACACTGGCTCACATATATTTCTGTTACTAGGACAGGAATTTAAGGCAGCTGTGACTGGTACGACTCCAGAACTCTGAACACAATCTTTAACATAAAACCCATCCTCTCATTTTATCAGGCTAGCAGCACAATGTCACACTGTTTTGTTCTCCAGTATTTTCCTATGTCATTCTCCACCCCTACAACACCCTCCTGCTGTCTTTTCACCAGTTCACATCTATTAGTTTCTTTACAAGTCACTGCCTGCTTGTCTTCCTTGAGTAACCCTATTTCACACTTTTTACCTTTCCACTTTGTACTTAACCACCTACGCTGCATTTCATATTTTATCTATATACACAAATGGTATTAAACATTTCATTCTCATCTCCCTAATTCGATTCTAAGCTGCTTTTATTCGATTCATCAGATAAGGAGCATTGTGTCTAGCGTTGTGCAATCACAACCAGCTCCTTGGGAAGAACTCTTAGGTTGTGAGGGCTTCCTCTGTCAGTCATATGTGTTACCTCATTTCATGGTGGCCTAGTGAGGTAGTCAGAATCCCTCTGATTTTATAAATGAGAACATGTTGATTAAAATTAGGTAACACCCTCAGTGTCACTTAGAGTATCTGAGTCTCTTCTTCTTCTATCAGGGAGATGGGAGTGGGAACAAATTGGCTTAGTGTCTCCACTAGCTATTGGGGGTAGGAGACAGGTCCCAAAGGACACAGACTAGGAACAAGGTGTTCTTATCAGAGACAAGAGACAAGAGTGACTGGAGCTGGAGAAAAGACTAAGAGAGAAGGAATCAAATCTGATCAAGATCTAGGCTGAGAGATCCAAGATGGATGCCAAATCCAGAGGAGTAAAGTTTGAAACAGAGAGATAAGACGGAGCAAACTCTGGTTTGAAACACTGGGATGAGACTGGAAGAAGGAAAGTATGCAGGAGCAGTAAAGATATATATAAACAGTAAAGATATATAACATAATAACATAATATATATAAGCAGTAAAGATATATAACATTTGCTGGATAAATAAATGAATACATGCTTTACAAGGAATAAATAAGAGAGAGTCACCAAAAACTTATTTGGAGATTTGAAACCTGGATAATGGCAAAATGTGAGTACCAAGTAATAGAATTTCACAAGTCAGGAGAAAATAAAAGCTTGAGCAGTGCATGTGGAGATGGATCTTAGATGTGGGACACCCAGCAGAGAATGTCCAATATGTAGAAGAAAAATGTGTAGAGCTCAGAGGACTAGAGATGAGAGGTTGCAGTTTGCAGCTTACAAAATGGTTTGCATGCCTCACCTTATTCTCATACAAACAAACAAAAAACCTAAGTAAATTGGAAACTAAAACTAAAATAACTGGATTTAAGGGAAGTGACTTTCCCAAACTGACACAGCTAATGTGCAGATGATCTAGAATATGAACGCAGGAGTCCTAATCATAAAGTTCAGTGCTCATTTTATTACATCATACTGCCCCCCAGGTAAGAATGAGTAAGCCACCCAAAACAGAGGATTTCAGATAATATGATTCTATTCAGGCCACGCGTATGATAATGTCTTATGCTAATGTGAATAGCTTCAGGTAACACAGAACTGAAATTTATCAGACACAGCTAGTTGACCTCCCCGTTGGTTAAAGATATTTTCTCATTCATTTCAAGAGTTACTTGCTTGCTGCAATTTGCCAGCTGGTATGGACATAGCTGACAGCATCACCTGCCTGCCAACAAAATACATGTGCTGAAAGCTGTTAAGTGGATTAAAATTTTGTGCCATAAAGTAATGCCCAAAGCATAGTCAAAAATTTCACCTCAGCTAAAGATGTTCCTAAAAACTCAAAGCAGAAAAGAATACACTTAAAAAGCTTCATGAGGTAGAAGATGTAAGAGAAATTATACAACACACAAGCAAAGAAAGCAAATATTTGAAAATTTGCCAAGTAGCTGGAAGCGAGAGTGGAGAAAAAAAATTTTTTTTTGAGTACTGCTGATTTTCTAGACTACTCAGGGAGTTAAACAAAGAGTAAAATAAAATAAATTATGGGTTAGTTATCTTTTGTCGCAGAACCGGCACCTTATTTCTTCTGCATTCTGTCAGCCAAAAGAAGTAAAAACGCAAGCCCAGGTTCAAGGTGTGGGGAAGGAGATGCCTCCTTTTAATGGAAGAAGCCCCAAAGTCACATTGCAATGGATGTGGACACAAGGGGCAAGAACGTTGACAACCATTTCAAAATCAGTACAATCGGTAACTAGATGTTTGATTTTAGGCAGTTCATTTCACCTCTTTTGGCCTGTTTCCTTATCTCTAAAATAAGAATGAGGACCAGATGGTCCCTAGGACTCCTCACAGTTCTCTATTTCTAATGTGATGATTTCCAAAACTGCCTTTAAGGCAAATTAGAGGGGTTTTAGGTAACTTAAAAAAAAAAGAAAATCTGCAAGTAACGGTGATATGTAGTTGCTTAGCTAAACTCACTTGTAAGTATAATCACTTAGTAAAACGCAAAAATGCCACATAGAATATAGAAGTGACAGAGCAGGTCAGAAAATCAAACAACATTATAGTACTCCAAGTTGGAAATCATTGCAAATTGCTAGTTTAGCCACTCAACAACACTGATATAAGATACCCAGTGTTATTACAAATACTCTGTGCTAGAAATTGAGCTGTCCACTTCATGTCCTAAATGACCCAATTTGACACTGGCTCATCACCAATATTCTACTGTATAGATTTGTCTTCCTCCATAATTCAGGGTGGGAAAGTGCCCAATGTTAAAATTGCTGGGATTCACTGTTAACATAGTTTGAAGTAAGTGGTTAATTGCTTCATCTTCAATATCACTAGGATCACAAAGATTCAACCTGTTTTATGAAGTCCAAACTTTAGCCAAGCAGATGCGGAATGAAGGAAGTCAGTCAACCAGTCAACTGTGCTTCCTGTTCTACTGTGCAGAAAAGGAGCATACTCTTATGAGAAACCCCAAATGCAAGAGAAGACAAAACACTTACTTTTCTTAGACTGATGAGGAAACAATGGCTAAAATAGAAAGCCCAGAAATAAAAACAAGCCCTCTCTGAATGTTTAAAAAAAGATAAGTTTTAATAGTTTCCATTATTGTAATTTACAAATACCTGTATGTTCTGCTTTTCTACAGGATACATAGTCAAAATGTCAAAGTACTAGAACCTGGAAATTACTTCAATTAGATCTTGTCTTACTTAAATTTAAGCAGGCTAAGGAAGTTAACCCTAACCACTCCCATCAGTAAGAAAGAACATGTCTGAATTTAGCACATATTGTAACTCAGGAAGCTCTACTGTCAGACAAGAATGAGGAAATGTTCAGATCTAAACAGAGCTGTTGCTGTAAGAAAACCATTTCCTTGATATCTGCATGTTCATCATCTTAGCTCTCAGGCCCCAGACAGCTGTTTCTTGGACTTTAGGAAATTAGACACCAAAAAGAAGATCTGAAAAACTAAAATCTACTAAGCCTATACATAGCAGACAGAGGTCAGGCAGAGCTATATTTGGGATTAATATTGAGAGCTCTGGGTCTGTTTTTGCAGGAGGGGTGGATATTAGGGTGATTAGTGTGCACATCTTAGGTAGAATTTAGAGAAGTTAGTAAGCTGATGTAAAGTAATGACCTGCTTCATTAAAACTTAGAACATTCATTGACTTTTTTGATGCTGGAGTGATAAGTAGTAATCTACATATATGATGTGGTCTTCATATTTTCAAAATATGGGAAATTTAGGTGACACAATTTAGATGAAATTAGCAAATGGTAATTTCACAACAATAAAAAAGCATTTTAGAAAATAAACTCATTTTCTTTGTATTCTTCTTTCCATTGCTTCCAAAAATGTTTAAAAATCATTAGCATCATAAACTTTATAGACCCATTTCCCAAAATGGCTTCCTTCTTTCCCCACTCCCAATCTTTGGTTATCTTCCCCTTCTGTTTCTGCAGCACACAGCTGAAGAACTAGGGTTGCATCTGCAAAAACACTGACTTTCTTCATGAATGCGAGTTCTCAGGAATGCCTATCGAAATACCAGAAGAAGGATTTTGAATACGCCATTTCTCTTACACTAGCTTCCTGACTTCATGTATCTGGCATATGAACAATTTCTCTTTAACTTGACAGGGTGAGGTTAAACTCCTTGCTGTGTTCAGGCATTCACCCCCCTCTATCTCTTCTAGAACAAAGACCTTATACTACTAATGGTGTATTTTCAGCCTTTTTGCCTGTACTTGTTCTATCACTGTAGTCTATACATCAGCTCAACCTGTCCTTGCCTTTAAAAATGCCGTCTGTGACTTTAAGCCTCCTTCCATTAACCATCACTTTCTTGCTCCTCCTCCCCTCTCATAGCCAAGTTCTTCCAAAGACTGGCTTATAATCACTTGGTCATATCATCTATTTTTAATTTGCTACAATCAGAGTTTTAGCCCCATCATTCTGGATGAAAGGTGATTTTGCAGAAGGTTATTATGATTCAAAGTTTCCCAATTCAATAGAGGCACTGACTGTGATGTCATCTCTGAAGCTCTTGGCACAGTTGATTACTCCTTCCCTCCTGAAATGGATAACCCCTTCTCCTGGTCTTCTGTTGTTCCTTTAACCATTCCCTCTCAGCCCACCCCCACCCCAAACCTCAATCCTACTACCTCCCCATCTACTCCCATAAAATCTTTGCAGTACCTCCAAACCCATCTCCAGCCTCCGAACCCCTAGTGCCTTAGTTCAGTCTTTATCATCGTTCTTTAGACTCTAGCAAGTCTCTCCTCACTGGTGTTGCTGCCTCTACTCTCTCCCACCTCCACTTCTTTTTTTCCCTTCCTGTCAAGGTGATCAGTCACAAAATTACTTTTATCTAAAACATCTGAACCCCTTCCTAGCACTCCTTATTATGTTGTGTTAGCTTAAATTTTCCCAGAAGCAGACCCTGACATAAAGGTTTATGTGCTTGTAGTTTATTTGGGAAGACAAGGAAGACCAGTAAGGGAATGAGGAACTGATACAGAGACAGGAAGGCAGGGTGTCTAAAGTTTAATCCTGCTGGAATACTGAGACATGTTGCAAAACCCATGTCTCAGTTATCCCACTATGGGGGTACATTTACTGGGATATATACATATCAGTTCCAGTCAGTATGCTCTTGGGAGGGAGGTCTCACTTCCCTCGGCACTTCTGGCCTGCTAGGAGTGGCCAGAATGACCTCCTGTTATCCAGTAAAACCCTAGACACAGCTTGAAGTCAGCACTAGGACACAGTGAACTCATTATGGTACAAGGGATATGGGTGAAGTTCTGACAACATCTGCTACAGATGGCTTACAAAGGTCTTTTGCTTTCTTTACATCTCCCTAACTTACCTCTTGTGGCACGCTGTCTTTCCTTCTTCTTGCACACAATGCTCACACCATCAGGAAGAACTTTGATCTTGTGTGATGTGTTGTTCTGGTCTATGCTCCTCTAGAGTGTCCTTCTCTCTTTGCTGATTGACACCTGATAGTTTAACAATGGCCTCAGTTGTTATCTCTGTCACTAATCCTGTCCTGACACTCCCACAGCTACTAACCAGTGCTTCCTCTGAATCCCCACTGTGAGCTGTACACTTATCAATCCTACAACCTTGAACACCTCTCTGCAGGGCACCTGTTTGTCTTTGGTCCTAAATAAAGCAGTTTGAACCAGAGCAGTGAACTCAGGTCATAAAACTACAAACATAAAATAATTCATTTTAGGTAAGTACTTCTATAACTATTTGTGATGAAGTTGCCCACTATGCAGATTTACCTTGTTTAACAAAGATAATTCCTGAATATCTGAGTAAAGTTCAAAGATATAAATGTCAAGAAATAGGTTTGGACGTTATAAGAAGAGTCCCATTCTGAGAGTTAAAACATTTAATAAAATTTCTAATTCTATCTTGCCTTTTGCAAACACTTACTTTCATGAAATAGTAGGGAAATTCCAACAATAGAAAATGTTGAGATAAACTGGCCAGACCCCATCTCCACCCATACACACCAACACTACACAGACCAAAATGGTAGTATAGCCCAAAAGGAACTCGTGATCCTGGGGTAGCCCCACCTAACAGGGGTTGGTGATATTCCTTAGTTAGATGATGGCAACAGTCTGTACCTGTCAGATCAAAGATGGATTTAGGGCATCCTGGTAACACGAATGAAAACACAGGTCATGCAAAAATGAAATGTTGCAACAGCAAGGAGCACTTGGAGCAGAGTAAGGAGCCATCTCTGGAGGATATGTCTGCTTGTTACCATCAGAGCAAATAGATCACATGACCTCTTAAAGCCAAAATCAAAATCATCAATTTGAAAAAACTGGGCAATAGAGTAGAAATACTTTCTTCATTGAATTACCTCATCTGTGTGTTGGTAGGGCATATTTTGAGCTTATCTACAGATTGTCGGGCCTTCTGAGGTGTAACAGAAAGAACGTGAAACCTGCAGTAGAAGACCTTGGCACCTACGTACCTGGCATCTTCTTTCAGTAGATGGCATAACACCTGCCATTTTAACAAGTGGCCAAGGATCTCAATTTCTTAGTTGTCTTTTATCAGTCCCCTGCCCTAAGTCCACCAAACTGAGTACTGAATGTTGAATGGGGAGAATACTGATCTTCAACAGGGAGAGTTTAGACAATGCTATGCAATCCTCACTGCACATTAGAAGGACCTGAGGAACTTTTAAAGCCTGAAGACACTTGGACTCATCCAAGACTAATTAAAATAGGTAAAGAAGGAAGGGAGGAAGTAAGGGAAGAAAGGAAAAAAGGAATGCATCCCTTACATTCAGCAAGGGCAGAAATCTAAATAAAAGGCAAAAGGGCAAAATTCTGGGCTTCTGACCTACCTACGTTTTCAGCCGGGCTACACTGAGCTGACTTCTTGTGGGGCCTTTGAGTCAAGTAATTCTATGCTTTTTTTCTGGGCCACTTTGCTCTCCACTACATCTAATTAATTAATACTTTCTAACAATAGTACATCCATAATAGGGCTCACATCTAAAGCCATGGTTGCCTCTGCTCAGTGTCAATGACCAGTGTTTCAGTGTATGTCTCCATAATTGTTCACCAGGCTCTCTGCAACCATCTCTTAATTGTGTGTCCGTGCCCAAGGTATCCTGTGTATGCCATTCTCTATAGCACCATAAAACTCCTTCCTTTGCTGAGAGTTTTGGACATACCTCTCTCCCACCTAAGTCAATGCTTCTTCATCTAAAGTGTTGGATTTTAATCTGGAGACTTGAAAGGTTCTGAAATCTGTATGAATTTGAGCTTTTCTGTTTGAGTATTCTTTTTTTTTTTTTTTTTTTAAGGAAAAGTTGCTCTGTTTCCTTCAGATTCTGAAATAGGCCTGAAGTACAATCAAGGTTAATATCTTCAGGACAAAGCCATAAACCTTAGCATGAAGTCCAAGACCCCTCATGACCTAGCCCAATAGCTTCTGTCATCCCAGTGTCACCATCTGTCCTGCACACTTTATGCCCAGCCACAGAAAATATCTTTTAGTGTCATAAATGCTCCAACTGTCTAACTTTTTCATGTTTTTACACATGCTGCTTCTTCCTAGAGTGCTCTGGCCTCTAAAACACCATTCATTACCTAATCTCAAACCCCTTTTCAAAATTTGACTTAGAAGTCACTTTTTTTGTGAAGCCTACCTTATTCCCACCTTGCTAGCGTGTAATTGGTATCTTTCTTTTAGCTTGGCATGGTACCTGAAAATATATCATGGCCCTTATCAAATAATTTCACAGGTGTCTGTCTGTACAGCTGTCCCACTGTGAAGGGTGAGGTTCCAAAACACTGAGGTTGCATTTCATCTGTGTTGGTAATCTCAGTACCCAGAGGTGTCTAGCATAAGTAGGTGCTCAGTCAAAGCTTGAAGAATGAAAAGCATAAGGCATTAGGTATCTGAGCAAGATGATGGAGAACTCAGATGGAGAAGGAAAGCTTCAATACTGTGTTTCAATCAAGGGAAATTGAACCCCGGGCAATAAGTAATTAATGGCAGGTATTTGGCAGAGCATGTTGCTGGGAGTGAACCTCTTTAGAAATGTGAATGATAGAAAGTTTTTACTAAAAGTACGCTCTGAGCAATTACACAAGCAGAGGCCAAGAATGGACTGCTTACAGCAAAAGGCACCTGAAATAAGGAAGTAAACTCTCAGGGCGGAATTTCATGTTACCCAAGAAGTTTGGTAGAATTTGAGCTGTAGAAAATTTTAACAATTGAAACCAACCCTGAACAGAATTCTTTTCTTAGTTCTAATTGGCTAAATGGGGCCATTTACTCACAAGGCAAGGCTGGTAATTGACATTAGAAATAACTATCATTCAATTTACTGTGAAGAATTGTGCTGGATTTTATTAGATTTTTAAGTTGTAGATACAGTAGTTCCCACATCAGAGTTATTCTTAACTCATCATTTCGTTGCTTTATAAAATATCTAATTTAAAGAAAACCTATCATAATCAAGATTCTAGGCACTACAGTAAGGGAAAACAGGTAAGCAACAGGCCTTAGTGATCACTTCTGTAAAATGATTTATCCCTACAACATGTTACATTTGTACTCTCTCACAGTATCCCTTATATCTCTTAAAAGGGATGTAAGAAAATAAGATACTGTACAATGATCTAAATAATACAGAGAAAGAAGATAAGGCTAGCATCCTGAGGGGCTGCTGTTGGGTGTTATTTCTGTGGAGCTGGGGAAGAGTTTTAGGAGTTATAAGAAGAGCAGGGGAGGGGCGCCTGGGTGGCCCAGTGGGTTAAAGCCTCTGCCTTTGGCTCAGGTCATGATCCCAGGGTCCTGGGATCGAGCTCCGCATTGGGCTCTCTGCTCAGCAGGGAGCCTGCTTCCTCCTCTCTCTCTCTCTGCCTGCATCTCTGCCTACTTGTGACCTCTGTCTGTCAAGTAAATAAAGAAGAGCAGGGGATACCTTCCTTGTGAGTACAATTCCTAGGAGAAGTGTGACAGGAAGACATGTGGGAAAGAGGGTGTTTAAGAAATGTTGCAACTCCTAAAATGAACTATTGGGATTTCATCAAGATCAAAAGCTTTTGCACAGCAAAGGAAACAGTTAACAAAACCAAAAGACAACTGACAGAATGGGAGAAGATATTTGCAAACGACATATCAGATAAAGGGCTCGTATCCAGAATCTATAAAGAGCTTATCAAACTCAATACCCAAAGAACAAATAATCCAGTCAAGAAATGGGCAGAGGACATGAACAGACATTTCTGCAAGGAAGACATCCAGATGGCCAACAGACACATGAAAAAATGCTCCACATCACTCGGCATCAGGGAAATACAAATCAAAACCACAATGAGATACCACCTCACACCAGTCAGAATGGCTAAAATTAACAAGTCAAGAAATGACAGATGCTGGCGAGGATGCGGAGAGAGGGGAACCCTCCTACACTGTTGGTGGGAATGCAAGCTGGTGCAACCACTCTGGAAAACAGTGTGGAGGTTCCTCAAAAAACTGAAAATAGAGCTACCCTACGACCCAGCAATTGCACTCCTGGGTATATATCCTAAAGATACAAACGTGGTGCTCCGAAGGGGCACGTGCACCCGAATGTTTATAGCAGCAATGTCCACAATAGCCAAACTGTGGAAAGCGCCTAGATGTCCATCAACAGATGAATGGATAAAGAAGATGTGGTATATATACACAATGGAATACTATGCAGCCATCAAAAGACATGAAATCTTGCCATTTGCGACGACGTGGATGGAACTAGAGGGTATCATGCTTAGCGAAATAAGTCAATCGGAGAAATATAACTATCATATGATCTCTTTGATATGAGGAAGTGGAGATGCAAGGTGGGGGGGTTTGGGGGGAGGTAGGAAAAGAAAAAATGAAAAGATGGGATTGGGAGGGAGACAAACCATAAAAGACTCAATCTCAAGAAACAGACTGAGGGTTGCGGGGGGGAAGGGGGATGGGAGAGGGTGGTGGGGAAATGGACATTGGGGAGGGTATGTGCTATGATGAGTGCTGTGAAATGTGTAAACCAGACGATTCACAGACCTGTACCCCTGGGGATAAAAATACATTATATGTTTATTAAAATAAAAAAAAAAATTTTAATAAAAAAAAAAAAAAAAAAAAAGAAATGTTGCAACTCCTACTTCAAGATTCTGAATGTCCTCACCCTTTGCTTTTTCTGTGAGGGATTGCCATACACATTTAAAATGCTTTGTAAATATTCCTGATAACAGGCTAATGTCTCTTCAAAAGCAACACATGATGGTTTGGACTATCTCTAGGTTCACACTTACAATTTAGGAAATTTGCTAAATTACTATGATATCTTTCTGGTATACCAAATTTAAGCAGACTTTGACAAATAATGGAGTTGGCTTGCCCATATTCTGCTACATTTCTTGTTCTCTGACCTTCTGTATAAGCCAGTAGAATAATGACTGAGAGCACAGACAGTGGATCCAGACTGACTAGCTTGCTCTGTGGGTGACCATGGGCAGGTTATGTGTCTTGGATTTCTTATCTGTCTAATGGGATCATAATAGCTCCTTGCAGTCTTATTATGAGTTTTAAAAGTGAAGCTCTTAGATTAGTTCCTGGAACATTATGATCTCTGTATGTGCTTATTAAATAAAGAGCTTAACTCTTGGAAAGTAAAATTAGGCACTGAATAAACTGCACCTTTACCACAAATAAAGAAACGTTTATGGCAGCACCTGGGTGGCTTGGTAGGTTGAGCATCAGACTCTTGGTTTCAGCTCAGGTCATGATCCCAGGATTATGAGATCCAGCCCCATGTTGGCCTCTGTGCTCAGCAGGGAGTCTGCTTGAGACTCTCTTTCTCCACCTCCCTCTGCCCCTCCGCCCCTCCCCCCCAGCTCTCCCTCTCTCTAAAATATACATAAATCTCAAAAAAAAAAAAAAATGAACATTTATGGAATGCCTACCATGTACCTTAAACACATCTGCTCATCCCCTTGCTAATGTCAATGGCACCATGAGGAAAGTTATCATTACTGTGTCCACCTCAAAATGAGGAAAATAAAGAGAAGTCAGAGGATATATTCATATCTCACTTACCAAGTCAAAGGTAGAGCTAAGCTTACTCAAGCCCAGTGCTCTGACTCCTCACTAGCTCTTAAAAGGGTCCTGCTCAGATCCTTGCTCCATAATTCATAAGCAATTCAGTCATGACTCCTCCTCATGCAACCTCTCCTTCTGCCAAATGGACACCTCAGTTGCCATCTTAAAGTGCAATGCACAGAGGACTCGATGAATCATAGAAAGAGAACCCGAAAGAATATCTGAGTTCCTAAAACCCAACCCTTTATTTTTTTCAGATAGGAAAACGCAGAGAGAGTTCAAGGAACTTGCTCAAAGCCATATAATTTATTTAGTACCAGAGCCACAGTGCAAACCCATTTCTCTTGACTACCAGCTTAGCACTCTCATTATATCCATATCATGCGAGCAATTTTGGCAGGAGAGCAAAGGAAGGGCCAGGAGGTCAGGCGACCCTTGAAGAAACACAAGAGAGATGCTAGAAACAAAGAAAGGAGAATTTGAGGTCCCAGAGACACAACATTGCCCACCAGTTCTGCCACAACATCTTAGATTGGCTTAGGCAAAGAAGTTTTCCAAACGTTCTGACTATAACAGAACATTTTAAATAAATTATTTAGATTAAGTTAATTGATAAGAAAATCCATTTCCATTTAAAGTAGCTAAAAGTAACCTACTTAAAAACTTGGTCTTCAGTTGTACAGTTTAAATAAATCCTATAGGCGTACGTAACTGTGTTCACTTTCTTTGGTGTTATAACTTGCCTTTGGGAATTCTGGAAGTGGGTCTGCTTTATTTACTCTTGTGTTTCATCACCCGGTACAGCACACAGCAGTCAATGAACATTTCTATTTGCTATTTTAGCATATTGGGTGGTCCTCAAACTTCCCTGAATGACAGCCTGTTAGAAGGTAAACACAACCCCCAGCGAGGCTAACCCGGAAGGCCTGGGGGCCATTGTTAACAGGCTCCTCCCGCATCTGAGGGAGGCAGCTTCACATAATGTTCAAATTAAAAAATACAAGTAATAGCCTGGATCAACTTGTCATCTTCCTTCATTATTTTATCCAAACTTCCCTCTGCAGGCATACATCGCACAGCTCTCTTGTACGTGTTCTCCAGCTCACATGCCACAGGGATCCCAAGAGCAGTATTTCTATCTCTTGCCTCACCAGAAGTGTACTAAAACTTCAGAGCAGTATTCTCATCAGGCCATCTCAATTCTTTCTCTCAATTATTGGTTATTTTTGCTGTTGAGATTTGATTAGGAAAGAGCTGAGAGATATTGAGGGGCTAAGTTTGACAGTTTTGGCACAGTGGAACACGCATGGTCTCCTGGAACAGGAACTATGTCAATACATCCTCAAGTCTTCTATTTGCAGGTTTCCAAGTATTTTAAATTAGTACCATGGGCTCAGAGTTAGGCTTACACCCTGAGAGATAGGGTTATCAATAGCAGGGCAATTACATAACTAATACTGGTCCTCAAGGATAGGATTCCACAAAAATGTTGTTTGGGGTCAGTCTGAGACATTCTGAAAAGAAGTGGATGTTTCCCATGCCCACAGATACATGTTTGGGCCCAAATTCTTCGCATTTAAATGTCTACCTAGTCTCAGTGCACTGCACTCAGAGCTTTTTGGCCAGGAGATCTGGCTGTCATAACAAGTAACATGATCATGGCTGGGACTCAAGAGAGGCTTGGGTGGAAAATGGCATCATTTACAGTGTGTGTGTGTGTGTGTGTGTGTGTGTTGTGCTCTGGAAATATTTGCTAAAGAAAATGTGTTTGGTGGCTTAATTGTCATCAATAAGTCATTAAGAGAGACTGGGAACATAGCAACATGCTAGGAATTAGACAGTATAAATTAATCAACAGAAAAGTGATACTCTGGTATCACTAGAAGTATAAACAAAATAACAGGCACACGGGCTACTAATGACTATGTGAGTAAGAACCTAACGTTATGCACACAAACACAGTCAGGTAACTTTTGGGTAGAACAGAGAGTTGTGGGTTTGTTACTTGTCTGACACTCTCTTCACCTTCCAAAGCATGACCTGGCACACTGAATTCATGTATAGTGTGCTCACAGAGATCACTCTTGTGATTATTTCAAGGAAAACATTTTAAGACTTGAGATAGAAACCTGAAGAACTAAAAAATAAAAAAGATTAATCTGAGAACAAGGCAAGAGTCTGCCCAAGCTTGAACGGAGAGCAAAGGAGCACGGTATTTCTGGTATATAGACAGGATCAATCATCAATTGACATTGAGAAGGCTTCCACTAAGACAATGACAGAAAAGAAGGGCATCACGCTCCTGTCCATAAGGAACTTACGAACTACCGGTGGAGCAAAGAACAATATAAATGTAAATAAATTTTTAACTTATAGAAACAGGTGTATACACACAACAGAAGACTGTTGCGAGAAAGCTCTAAAAACTGAAGTTTGGACGGAAAGAAGTGAACTGCTTTAACAGAAAGTGGTGTGTGTGCCTCTTTAAGTGAGAACAATAGGAAATCTTAAAGGAGGAAAATAGTACGGGAAGCAAGGGAGCAAAGAGTTTCTGTCTGGCTGTGGAAGGGAGGAAAGAGTAGTGTGGGAAACAACAGAACAGTAAGGTACAGGATAGATAAAGCAAGAGAGTCAAAACATTTTATTTTGACGTGAATTAAAACTGGGAGTTCTTTTAAAGGCTTTCTTAAAGAGAGTGAAATAATCGAAAGATGATGGCAGACGATCATTCCTTCTACTTATGGTTGGAGAGATAAAAGAAAAAAATGAGTTGAGGGCTGATGAATTTCTTAATCCCTTAATCTAAAACTTACATGGAGTACCAACTTAGATCAAAAACTCGAAAGAAGTTCACAACATTTCACCAGATGCCCAGGAGTTCTTGGCAAGAACAGTGAGGACACCTCTGCACTAGACCATGTAGCCTGGCTTAGGGTGAAAAAAAAAAAAAACCCACAAAAAACAAACCTTCCATGGAAACAAATAATGTGTTCCACTTCTGCCAAGGTCATTCTGCATATACAGATGGCTTAGGTGGCTCAGTGTAGTTAACTCCTTTGGCAGAGGAACACAGATTTCCATCAAATCCTTCTCCTGCTCACTGATATCTGGCCCCTGGCCTTGCTCGATCCTGACATTTTAGAAAAACCGTGTTGCGGTCTTTGTTGAGCTTTAGTTTCTCTAACCCTAGTGTCTTCTGTCACAATTCTCAGGGGCAACAAATAGGTGAGGCCAATTCAGCATCACCTCAAGGAGGTAACATAGCTTTATCTTTGTCTCAATTGCCAAAGTTATGCGGTTGGGGAAAGTCTGCTAACACAGCTCTCCTTGGCTAGGATTCACTCCAGTGTTTGTAATTTCTCTGAAGACCCATTGAGCAACCTGGCCTGAGTTTGAATTTGTGCAAAAAAGCCTCTAACCAGGTTTGTCACACATTGTTTCCAGCTCATTAGAGATGTTGTGGACAACTTCTTTAATGAGGTTTGACATTTGACTACCACCACATATGCGACTTTCTCCATCATGTCACCCTCCCCCCACTCTCTGCTTCCTTTGCTCTTACTCATTTCTGTGAGTGAATCATCTGATCCTGTCCCTTACATGACCATGCTCTGGTTTGATTAATCTCTCTCATCAACCCTCCTTCCTGAATTTTCTGATTAAATCTAGTCTTCTCCTTCCTCGCTCCATAATGCATGGGACCTTTTAGCAGCTATTAATTATTTAAAAGAGTGTTACTTTCTATCATGCTCAGGTTAGTCACTACAGTTTTCTGTCTACCATGTGGCTTCTGTTAAAAATTATGGAACCCAATTAAGAAAAGCTTTCAAACACCAAGTTCTAAAAGCTATAAAAATAATCTTTTTCTATTACATCGACAAACTTGCTAGGTTGGAAAAGGAAAGAGACACAGTATGTCTCACCAAAATGCATCTCTTCATCCTGTCCTAAATGGCATATGGTCCTCACCAACAGATTGAGGAAATGTGATTTAAATCAAATTATCAGCAGGTGCCTGTAAAACTGCTAGGGGTCATTCCCAAGGAGGAGTTCTACTAGTGGATATTTTTGATCCAAGCAGTCAAAATTCTGGTGGCATTCCACCTATGTTAGACCCTTATACAATATTCATATTTTTTTCACTAACAATCCAGCACAACTATTGAAAGGTAAGACTGTACATTAATCTGTTGTTTAATTCAAAAAAGCCAAACAACCATCTGCACTGATTTTTACCAATTTGACCGAATCCACTGGAAGTTTGGCCGTGGTATAGATACGGTCTTCAGTGAATCTGCTCTCGAAATCATTTTCCGATGGTTATGAATTCGCTGAAACTAGCTAAAATAAGACATGACCTTTATAAGCTGAAATAGCTTGCGGGTCTACATAGGATGAAGTAATAACACAGTGCCAGGTGCAGCCCACGCCCATGAGGTAAGAAAAAAGAAAATATCCAGAGAGGGCTAGACTGGCTTGTCTAAGCCAGAGAGGCATTTGAGGTCAGAGCTGACCCCACTTGAAACCTGGCATAGTAACGTGGCACTGCAACTAAGAGAAGCGCCATTCTTAGCTGTATTAATAGAAGAACAGTGTGTCAGGAAATGTGAAGAAATCCTCATTCACAGTTATCAAGAAGAACCAGCATTCAGCTGGTAAACACAGACAAGGGTGATCACGCCAACTGGTCAAATCCTTTAGTGTTCAATATTTAAGACTTTGTAGTGTTGTGTTTACAAGGAAAGTGTTACAAGAGGATGTTATTTTGATAGTGATTAGAGGGAAAGGAAGATCATTTTATGGTTTACTGTAGATACAAACTCTAGTCTTATCTCTACCCTTAATGAGAACCAAGTGCTAGTTATCTCCGTACTCCTCTGTTTTGATAGAGAGTCAGACTAAGTAATATCAATATTTACTTCTAGCTCTAAAATTCTGACTCTGGGGAACTTTCTCTGGATTTCCCAAGCTAAATCATTTCATATCTAAATTAAAATATGAAATAAGGTATATGTCATTCACATAAGACTTGTGTCTGAAAATACTCTATTATCAGTAATGTTTAACTGTTTGCTCTACTGCTCTATTGGTTTGTGAATTACATTCCTCCCCATAATAGTAAAAATATAAACACATAAAAGAAAAATAAAAACTTATTGTTACCCAGTAAACCAAGAGACAGGTTGGTTTACTGATGTGAACATGTCATTTTACCTTTCTTCTTTTTCTATAATTTATTTCCATTTCATTGAAGAGATTGTGGACATGGGGGTAGGGAGGGGTGGATATACCGGTTTGTGTAAGACAGAAAGAAGTCAACTAAAGTTAAATTTAAAGAAAAAAAGTACTTTCTCTTTACTTTCCATAGCTCAAATGATCATTCAATATAATCCATCAACCGTATCTCACGCAATTATAAGGGAGAAGACACAGCCTTGATGCCAAAATTAAATAGATGTTGGTCAGAATCTTTTCTGCAAATGCCAAGGCACACATTATTATTAGTGTAGAACTATTTTAAAGTATGTAGAACAGTGTTTTTGTTTTTAAAGAAAAATACAGCCTCTGCGGGATGCTCCTCTAATGTAGCTCATCTGCAGGGCAGAAGTGGAAGCCTCCTGAGCCTTTCAAAATCCCAGTTAAGTACTTCCTTAGGCATTGCCCAAGTATTACCTCAGAGGTGTGTTCATTAAACTAGACTTCTTAGGGGGCACCTGGGTGGCTCAGTGGGTTAAGCCTCTGCCTTCAGCTCAGGTCATGATCTCAGGGTCCTGGGATCGAGTCCCGCATCGGGCTCTCTGCTCAGCGGAGAGCCTGCTTCCTCCTCTCTCTCCTCTGCCTGCCTCTCTGCCTACTTGTGATCTCTCTCTGTCAAATAAATAAATAAAATCTTAAAACAAACAAAAAACAAAAAACTAGACTTCTTAGGCTAATTGCTCTTTTTAAAAAAATAAGCATATACTTTAGTATAAGAAATACAGAGTAAAGTCAGTATGAAGGAAAATAGTTTCTATGCTAAACACTGGCCAGCAAATGGGTTCTTCTGAGTTTATTCACCCATTACACCATGCACACTCACACATAGACGCGTGCATGCGTGTACACACAAACACACACATGCATATACCATGTAATATAGAATACCAAGTAGGATGAAACAAAATCAATTCTGGTTAGGAAAAATTCAAATTTCTTTGATGATCTTTTCTTTTTAAGATCAGAAGAGGTGAATGGGGGGGACATTTTTTTCCTTAAGAACGAAGAACTGCATAACATGGTGGATTTATTTAATGCAGAATGTCACATTATTGAGATTAGACATCTCTTTTTCAAGGTGCTCCTGAGAGATAATGGCTCTCACACCTACAATTCAGTGGACGCATCCGTAACATAAAAATGGACCCGAGGACTGAAGTTAACACCTTCATCTCTACATAGCACATGAAGATTGTAAGAATAAGTTTAGAACATATTTGTTCTTTTACATTTACTCTCATTTCTAGAAGTTTCTTTTAAGTGGACTCTGTATGTATATATTTCTAAAAAATATGGTCAATTTTAAGTCAAACAAAAAATATAAAACATGAAATATTTTCTCTGTTCCATGAAGTTATACTTTATAATATCATTCTTACTAATACATACAATTAAGGCAGGAAAAAAGTAAAGTCCTGCATGAAATGGGTAAAAGAGCTGGAAAATGATTCTTCATTTGTGAAATAGATATGACATCATGTCTTATTTTAAAATAAAATTAAAAATAAGAAAACAAATTATTTTTAATGTTCATTTTGACCACTCTCTATATGCTTATTCTCGGGAGAATGAAAATAAAAAGAGAAATGTTGATTCTCAAAAAATAGACAGAGTGTATTCATCTCATCTTTGAATAAGCCTTCACCTCATCAGCAAAGTTCCCAGCCTCTGCTGCTACCCTGCTTGCTTCCTCATGAAATTTAGCCTATTACTCTCTTATTTTTTTACCTTTATTACACTATGATTATAGTCATAATTTCTTCGTGATCAAAGAGAGGAGTCACAGGCTTATTTTGCCCCTGGCCCCAGCCCCTGAGCCCCAAAACCTAATACAGTGTGGTGAGGGCACCTGGCCCAGGCACTCTTGCACACCTCGCATGGCCTCATCTGAAGACAAGGAGCATCCCCTTCTTCAAGACTCAATTCTGGTGTCACTTATTCCAAAAGGCCTCCCCAGATTTCTCCAGCCAAGAATGGCTGCTTCTCCTGAATTCACAGTACTATAAATTCTGTACATGTGAAAAATGTAGCTGCCTTTTGATACCTATCAGGTGATATTTTACACTGTTACATGTGTTTTACGTGTCAACTTTGCAATTAGACTGATGAGTCTCACAGTTGCCATTTTTCAGTGCCGATTATGTGTTAAGGAGAATTTATGTGTTTGAAATTTTACATTTACAAGCCTGCACAGTAGTTACTATCCTCATTTTACATGTAAGTAAAAGAGATACAAGGGTTAAATTACTTGCCTGGGGTTACATAAATACTGTGTACCAGACCTGGATTGGAATCTTATATATTTAGAAGGCAAAGATCACTGTTGAAATTCTTGTATATCCCCTTTGCCATTTTCACAGTGCTTTACTTAATTAGATACAAAAGCATTATTTTCTGATGATTGGTTTTAAGCACTGACCTAAAACTGTCCAGGTTATTATTAAATAAGTTTCTACAGTATCAACCAAAACTAGTATTTATGGTGCCTAACATGGCACAGAGTAGACTGGCACTAGGCCAATGCAACCAGTGATAAGAAACATAATTCTTAAGGAGAAAAACAAATACATGTATGGATGTATGATCAGGTATATTGCTTTAGAAACAAGCAACAACTTTGGCCAAGGCACTGTCTCTCTTTGAAATGCCAAGGAACCAGTGAGAAGAGATATAAAATAAAGAAAATATGAAATTATTGAGAGCATTCTCTTCAGCTTTCAAGAGTAAGATTTAAGCACACCTGAGATGAAGTAGTTGATAAAAATGGTTAGAAGCATGGGTAATATGAAAATGGTTAACACGTCGGTGACCATAGGCCCATACCGATCAGAACAGACAAAGCAAGAGTTAGAATGGACAACTACGGACAATTGGTTCAAACATCCCAATACATGTTGCCTAAGCATCCATCCTAGTTATAAGGTATGGACTGGCTAAAACACTTCTTGAGCAAATGCCTCTTTCATTCCTCAGCATGGTTCAATTCTAGTCTGCTGTGATGGCCATACCCCTGCAATTGTCAGGCCCTGTGGACAGGCTACTTGGATTATGAAGATTTATTCAGCAGGTGGATACTGATTACCTACCCTGTGATAGGCACTGCACAAGCCGCTCAACAGATAAAGACTGATCAGACATCATTCTTGTTGGGAGTGTACAGTCCAGCGGACTCTTCACTGGAAGTTATCCCTGGTACAATTCTAAGAACTGTTTTGCCATGAAAGGATAAGGATAACTCACTTTCTTAAGAGGTCCACGTTTCAGTTGAGCTCTCTCCAGAAGCAGACCTTGAAGCAGGATTATGTGTAATCTTAGGTGTGCTTGATCAACAGATATCGCTGCTGGTCATTTGAGGAGTAAACCCCAATAACCCACTAATAAATCCCTCTTATTTAGATACTTAAGGCAAAATCAATTTTCATTACCTGTAAATAAAAAGTTGCAAGTATCATGGCTGTTAGTGTGCATGTTTGAGGAATGTCATTTTTGTGTGTAACTCTCCCCACATAACTGGAGAGTGGAAAGGTGGTAGAGGGAAAGCAATCTATAAAGGGGGATGTTATTAAGCCAGGTACCACACTGGATCACTAAAATTCAACCCCCTGGGGAATTCAGAACTACACCGGCCAATTACCCCTCTATGCTCATCAGTTACCAGTTAAGGGCTGTCTCTGCAGCAAATCCCCTGGGGCAGTTCCGGAACAAAGATGCTAAGGGTGTGATTTAGGAATCAAGGGGTGCCTTCCACTGAAATGAAAAGAGAATCCAAGAGGAAATGGGTGACACTCCAACAAGGCTTACTGCAGTGTTCTATCTAAAGTTAGGGACCTTATAAATTTAGCACAATAGGTACAGCTATCATCAAACAACAGATATTGGAGATCTACTTTTACTAAGACAATATGCTAGTAACTGATGGGATGGCACAAGTAGTAAGTTGGTCTATTTCTTTATATTTTAGATGATTTAACATTATACTTCAATTTGACTTTTTTTTTTTTTGCCTTCCAGAAATTGACAGTCGAATTTTATGGGTCAAGCTGTACACAAAATGACATTCTATTAGCAGGTATGATAATGTATGAAATAAGTAGCAATTTTTCACTTGCAGGCAACATCATTTAATTTTATCTGGTTTGTCCAGAAAATAAAAAAGAATTTATTGGCTGTTTACTATTGACTTTTGGTTCCTCAAATGACTACCAGAAAAACCTGTTGATCCAGCAAAGATAAGTTTATTAGACCTACTACACTAAAGAAGGTCAACATTTATAGGGTTGTAGGGTCTGGATATAGTGATTATAAAGCAAGTCAGCAAGTCAGGCAACTATCTGGGCAGAATTTATAATACGATAGTCTTGGGCTAAGTGAGCACAGTGAGGCAAGGGCCTTGAAATGAGTTTTGATGTGCAATCTATTGGTCCTAATTTTAATTGGTTCACAATCTTATCTTCCAGGAACAAGTATATCCTGGAGCAAGAAGCTAAGTAATATTTGCTGGAACTCAGTATTGCCTAACACAGGGAAAAGGAATTCTGATGGCTTCAGCTCTCCATGAATAGCTAATAGGCTTAAGAAGAATTAAACAACTAGCTCTCCAGAAAGAAAAGAACTAGGTTATCTTGGGGGAATTCAATGGTATTAACACACAAAAAGTTTCTTGAGTGCTCCTACCACCTTTCATTCCTGAGTGTTTCACCTTAAGGACTAAATTCCCAATAGAGTGCCAATAGTTGGTCTAGTGTAGGTAGGATATGTGATAACCCTGTGGGATAGGGTCTGCAATTTTATATTTCATAAAAGTCACATGGAGAAGAGTATAAATAATTCTTGCAAGTACTAAATTTTGACTGAAACTGTTTCTTTTCACTGTTGTTCAAATTTAATAACTAAATTTTTGTTGTTCCTCAAAATACAAAATTTACATTTTTAAAATACAATAAATAAAATAAAATAGTCATTTATCTCCTCTGATTACTTCCTTACAGTTAACTACTGGCAGTCAACGCTTACCAGTTCTATCTCTATGGCAAGTTCTTCCTGCCTACCCCTTCCTTTCCATCTACCTATAACTGATCTAATCCGTTCTTAAATTATGTTATTTCGAGATTCTTGCAATAGCTTCATACTTGTTCTCTGCATTTATAGAATCTCTTGTCTATTTCCAGATGAATAATCTTCTTGAAGCACATTGTGATTCTTTCTTTCCCAGCCTTTCCTGATTTAGTTATTCCCCATTCTCTTTAAGCGTCACACACTCTTATTTTCACCTTAAGGATCACTTATAATGGCCACCACCTCTATATCTGTACTTATTTTATACTACACACATTCATGTATGCTTTACCTCCAACCAAAACACACAGTGATGCTCTTAGGGTACCCAGTGATTTCTTAATTTCAAACTCCTTGAGAATACAATGTGTGCCGAATTCATCTTCATATTCCCCAAATGCTTAACACAGTCCCTTAGGTTGTAATTTGAGGGACTACTCTGATGAATTGAAAATGATTGCCTTAAATGCTACTTTGAAAAAGAGCATGAGGTCAAGTTCAGGATGAATGGGAAGGAATGTTGTATTGATTATTAATGTTTATAATGGGCAGTGTGTATCTGTGTGGAAGGAGGGGGGAAAATAACTGTATCTGTACCTCACACTTTTCATTTCTTTCTGAATATTCAATTAATATTTGTTGAATGAAGTTCACTAAGAATTTAGAATAAAGAAATCTCAGAAGAGATCTCTTATATCCTTGCTGGTTGGAGAAATGAGACCACCTCTACCTACAGATAGCAATTGTTAGTGAAAACTAAAGCTATCTGGGTTAGCATGACTCAACTATCTGTTGCAGGAAATTCCTGTCCAAGAACTTAGGGTAATAAATCAATGAATAACTGAGCTGTTTGCTTTAAGAAAATTCCTAAAAACCAACATGTCTGGGCAATTATTTTGCTCTCCTATCAGGGCAACAGATTGCTCACGTGGGCAAACAACTCACTTATCAAACTTCAGCTTATTTTATCAAGATTCACTTAAAGACCTTGTCCTCTTAAGTAAACCAATACTAAACTGCTATGTCAGTTTAGTATGTTGTCCATGTCCAATCAGTTCCCCACCTCGAACCACCCACTCTAAGAACTACTTAAACGATACTTAAAGCCCTATAAACGTCCTATAAATAACACTTACCTTTTTCAGACACTACTAAGACTTACGCAGTGTTCTCCCTTACTCTAGGAAGTTAAAGAACAGCTTTGTAAAAATATTTTGTGTTGATTTTTTAGAGAGTTGATACCTGATAGTTGATTTAAGGAATACCATAAAAAAATGGGGACAAATTCAGGAAACTGATAACTTTTTGTTGAGAACTGAGTTGTACCTTCTTAGTTCAGAAAGAGTTTTCAGGAACAGATAATTTGAGAACAGATAAACAATTGCCTGGTACTTTGTAAAGTAGCATGACATTTTTGGACATTTACAATGGAAGGAAAAGAAGACGGTTAGCCTTAGACACTGTCATTGTCAAGCACACAAGGTCAGTTGATTCCAATCATGTAGAAGTTTTCAAACTACAAAGTACACAAAAGTTTCAGAAGGGCTTGTTTACAACACTGATTAAAGGCCCAACATCCAAAGACTGATTCAGAGGTCTATGGCAGGGCTCAGGCATCTGCCTATGAAATAAGTTGGCAAGTGATTCTAAGGCAAAAGAATCCCTGACCATGCCCTTAGAATCCAGGATGACATCTAAAGTCTAGTTACCTAAAACCATTTCTACTACTGGACAATTTCCTCAATGCCCATGTCATCCAAAACTCAACTTCCTTTTGACTATTTTTATATTTATTTGGCTTTTTTTTTTTGCATCTTTTTGATACTTTTAAGCATTTTAAAAACAATAGAGAAAGAAAGGGAAGGAAAGATAGAATTCACCTTACCTAATTTTGTTTTTCTGTCAACATATTTTCTGTATTTTATGAATGGTGTGTTTTCCTTTCCTGTAGCAAACCTTCGACTTTGTGTAAGAAACAAAGGAAAACAGGTTTCCTACATCAGATATACATTAAAGGTTAGCAAGAGGGAAGAGAAAGGAAAAGATGGAGAGGAACTGCAGGTTCCTGAACAACAAACCTTCCTTCTTGACTAGGGCCAGCCTTTAGAGCCCTGCTTGGACTCAGCTCTTAATCTTCTGGACCAATGATAAGGGATGGTGAAAGAACTCCAAAAACATTGTAATCAACTCTCTCTCTATCTATCAGCAGCTGTTAACAACTTTTTTCTTGCAAAAGCCAATGCCTTATGTTGTTCATCTGGACAAATTGAAAAAAAAAGAAAAAGAAAATATTTACACATCAAAGATAGTACCATTCTTGTACAGCAGTGTGTTTCCCCAAATACCTTTTTAAACCACTTTGGATGAGATTTTTATTGTCAAATTTATTGGACACCAGCTTTTCCAAGAGCATGCCCAATTTTTTTTTTTATTCTGCATGAATTGTACTAGTCAAACTTGGAATGCAACTTTTTGCATTATAGTTGGATTTGGTGATTGGTTTAAAAATATACACTTTCTAGCTTTTATAACATATAAACCGGATAAATTGTTAATGCTTTAGAATTCCCTAGGCTGTATGAATGATGGAGATTTCTGTGTCATCCCTGATAAAGTTGAGGATACAGAAAACAGTCTTAATCCTCTTTTTATACTATGCCTGCCTGTCTGTGGAACAAGTTCACAGAATTGATATACAGAAGGAACAGAGCCACAGGCTTAACTTTCAAGCCAGGTAATATTAGGTAGTCACATATTTTTAATATATTTAAAATATAAAATAACTAAATAAACTGACCCAGATAGAGTAACTGTTATACTTCAACAACAAATAAGAGGTTTTTGCAGGCTGAATTCAGGCCAGATAAAATTTCCATTTGTTAGTGTTGCTGCTATCCAAAGTGTCAATGTTTAGTAAAATTTTAATCTTTCATTAAAAATGAAAGACTATTTTTTATGCAAAAAAAGACAATGATGAATATAGCCAGAGCCAATCTTTTAATTGTATCTTATAGTGTTTTGTCCCCTATATCTAATGTCTGTACTTTAGCTGTAAGCTTTGGATTATATTCAACCAGATACATTTTTTTCCTTTAATTATAATAAGGATGTGTCTATCAGAAGTGGAAAATGTGAACTATTATTTAGATTGTTCAAAAAAATAAGAGCAAGTTCAGCTGAAAATATGCGAGTGAGTAGTGCAGACTGAGGTATTGTGGAGATGAGAATTCTACAGAAACACCTCCAGTTTTCTATCTTACTTTTGTAGATAGTTTCTCTTCATTTTTATTTTCTACGGTTTGTGGATTGGTAAATCTGGCTGCACAGCCTTTTAAAACCATCTTGAGACATTTGGTTTACAAACTGATCATGTGTGGCAGGGCCATCTGTGCCTTTAGACCCTACTCTTAGAAAAGCGAGGAGTTCTCTGACTTAATGATGAGACTTTTGGATACCAGTAAGGACAGGGGTGGGGAGGATTTTTAAGTTGTTCTTTAAATCCTATGTAGGCAATAATGAAATCTACTTACATGTGAGGAAAGTCTTGTTCATATTTGTTCACCTTGTAAAGGAAATGAAATCAATCATAACTCGTAGTCAATTAGCTTATTATTATAGGCTAGCCTTGGCGCATTTTAGGATGATTTTTCTGCCTAGATTTTCATGAAGAGTAGCTTGGGTCTCTCCATTTTGTGTTGATTCTGAAACTTTTGGTAGAATTTTCTTCTTTGGTTCTTAGACCAAATATAACTTTGATCCTCAGAAGATCAGTTTTTCCTTTTTTTTTTTTTTTATTTTAAAGATTGTATTTATTTGACAGAGAGAGAGATTACAAGTAGGCAGAGAGAGAGGGGGAAGCAGGCTCCCCGCCGAGCAGAGAGCCAGATGCGGGGCTCGATCCCAGGACCCTGAGATCACGACCCGAGCCGGAGGCAGAGGCTTTAACCCACTGAGTCACCCAGGTGCCCCATTCAGTTTTTTCTTTTACTTGATAAAAATGACAAGTAACTATTCATTATGGCAGTGAAAATAAATCTGCCAAGAGCAATTTACTCTCACTTTGCCCATGCTGAAAGAATTTGGAAACTCTATGGTCCTCGTCAGCTTTATACCTCCTGAGCCTGGGTCTCTTTCCTTTCTCTCTGCTCCCATCGTTGCTGTCATGGTCTGAGTTCTTATCATTTCTAATGCAGACTACTGCAATATTCTCCTAATTAGTCTCTCTGAGTCTAGTTGCAATCCTTCCTCTTCACTCTGGATGCCTTCTAAAATATACATCTGACCATATCACAGTCTGTTAAAAATTCTTCAATGGGCCCCACACTGTCTGCTTGGTGATATACAGATTCACTCATAAGTCATGCATGGGTTTGCTTGGTCAGCCCCTTGCCTTTCTGTGCAGTATAATGTCTCCTTCCTTCTCCTTTTTTGCATAAACACCAGAAATAAGATACTTTATAAGCTCTCTTATACCTTGATTCCTTCACCTAGAATGTTGTCAAATTTTTTTGACTTTATGTACTATACATCCATCAAGTCCTCAATCAAACCACTTTATGTGAAGCCATTCTTGGTGTACTCCAGAAAAATTACATTGTCTTCTCACATTTCCATTGTACTCTTTATGTCCATCCAAATATATCCATAGTATATATCTTCATGCCTGTCAATGAACTAGACTATAAACACCCTGAGCACAAGGAAAATCTTTTAATTCTTTAATTCCAAATTTCTGGTAAAGGCAATAGTTGTAGTGCTCAATGAATATTACAGATTAACTGAACAGGCTTCATTTATATATAATTATACATCTGATCAAAGGTAATGGATTTTTAGGCATTGGGAAATGGGGCTTGAAATACCAAATTCTACCTGCGAATCTGTAGTCAACAAGCATATACTGTGCATAGACAGGACTCTATACTTGATGCTGGGCAGGACATATAAACAAACCCATTCAACATGTTTCTATTTAGTGCATGTCAACACTGTTCTGGGCATTTGGGAGATATTGCTGAGAGATATAATCCTTATCCTAAATTGCCGGCACGGTACAGAATACAAGACTTCATTAAACCATACTCTGACCAACAGTGCCTTAATTAATTTAAAGTGAAATTAAGACTATAAATGAGGGCTCCTCCAATTCACTTATCTTTCCATAGTTTATTATGGTGCTTCTCAAATCTCAAAGTGCATATGAATGCAGATTCTGATTCATTACATCTGATGTGAACCTGATATCCCGCTTTTCTAAAAAGCGGTCCATTAGTGGACCATGCAGCACTTTTTTTTTTTTTTTTTTTAAGCAAAGGCTTACAGTTCCAGAACAATACTGATCCTTCCTAGGAATGAACCTCTCTCATGATACCAAACCTCCAGAGCACCCTCACTATGTTCTTCAGAACCATGGATCAGAATGGAGTAAATAAAAATGGAGCTAGGCTAACCATGTAGGGTGCTGTGCTAGGGAGGTTTAGACACAGGGCTTCCAAAGAAGTTCTTAGAGTTCATCTACTCCTAAACAGAGGCAAGGAAGCAAAGAGGAAAAGGTAGTTGGAGTATATGGGAAATTGTTTCTGAAAGTTGCAGTGGCAGCTCTCTAGAAATTAAAGCTGGTCCCAACCTAGCCTAAATGATGGAGAAACAAGTGCCTCTGGATAGTAACAAACTTATTTTAAATAGGCATGTCCTTGTCCAGCTTCCTTTGTACTTTGTATACAACTACTTTGTATAGATTCTGTTGCCATTTCCCCCCATAAGACAGTGCTCTGCATAGAATACAGGTTAAACTTACGTGGAATGAGTGACTGAAAAAATTATTGTTCTTTATGTTACCAGCTTCCAGAATTTAAGTGACTTATCTGACCTATTTGTTACAGAAGACAGTTTAGGCTTTATTGAAATGCTATTGTTAAGCACTGAATTATGCTGGCTTATGTAGGTTAAAAAAAACTTTCAAGAAAAGTACACATTACATAAACTGCCTTTTAACTGAGTAGGATGGCTGGCATTTAAGCACTGTGGTTTTTATGTTCTGCGCTGGTTGTCTGCCACAGTCTAGCTGAAATTTAACATTAAATAATGTTAAGTATGTGAATTTGGGGGAGAATTTGCATTTATATCTCATATGGTTTGTTACCCAAATAGAATTGAGTGGCTACATTTTTCTATTTTTTTCATGTCTTATTTTGTTAATCATCCAAACACATTTGTTCCATTCCATAAAAATGAGCAGCTTACCTTCCACCTTTGTGAAATTATTGTTAATCATTCTCTAATGTCTGCATTATCCCATTTAAACTGTTCCCCTGTGGTTTTACAATTCCTTCTGCTCACTAATCCGACCGGAGGAATGATGTGCAACAAGCAAACAGAGAGAAACAAATAGGTTTTTCTTGTGAATCATCATTGTAAGCCTCGTCAGCAACATCAGAGTTTCTCAAACTGTTATTTAAGAGTCAAATAAATCTATAGATAGAGCATCCCAGCCAATGAGCTTGAAATTTGTCCAAGTAATGATATTAACTCAGATACTTTTATAACCATGATCCACACTCACTTCTCATACCTAGCCTTAACCTTGGCTGATGGAACGTTAACCTTAAAACTTGACCATGGTGGGGGCATCTGAGTGGCTCAGTCCATTAAGTCTGCCTTCTTCTCAGGTCGTATTCCCAGGGTCCTGGCATCAAGCCCCGCATCACATTCCCCGCTTAGCAGGGAGTCTGCTTCTCCCTCTGCCCTTCCCCCTGCTCGTGCTTGGTCTCTCTCTCAAGTAAATAAATATAATTTAAAAAAAAAACCTTAACCATGGTAAAAGAAAAACTGACATGAGACATATAATGGAAAAAGAAAATACATAGAATTTCCTAAGAGATATGTTCCTCTTGTCACCCAAACTTATCTCAGATCATAAAATATCTCCATGTAATTGTTACATGAGCATCATTTATATATCAATACATCAATAAATATTGCCAAGTAGCTGCATGGAATATAGAGACCTCTAATCAGTTAGCTGGATATTTCTTAAATATCTGAATATTTCATGTTATATAAATAAAATATCCAAATAATTAACTGAAATTTATCATTCTCATGTGAATGCTTCATACTTTATATACAAATACGTAAATACGTATTTTGGATCAATATCTTATCTAGCTTTCTGGGATTATATAGCTATAACATTATGTATCCACAGTAATGTCACATTTATTTTTATGAGTAAATGCTACAATTTTTGATTGGTAAATTAAACTAAGAACTAATAATAGTTCACTGGGGCTAGGGAAGGAGGCAGGATGAGAATAATGACTGGGTGTACATCTCATTTATTCATTTCCTTTCTAACTACTACCTGAGATACTGAATACAAAAAAAGTATGCAAGGATAATAATAAAATAAGAAGTTGAGTAAATGCTAAAAATACCAATATCACATTTAAATCCTGAAATAAGACCTTTTCTTCTCTATCAGTTCGGACCCAAGCAAATTTTTCAACTCAGTAAAGAAAATTACCCTTCATGCCACAATTCTAAATTCTCCTTTTGCATTCTACATATCTAGGGTCTTTTGCAATGTCACACTATAATTATGCTCAAGTGTGGGTGATTAGGAAAGGGGACTATTCCCCTATTACTTTTTCCTTGCCTTGTGGGAAGTTACAGTAGGATGTGAAATATTATCATGTGTATTGTGCCATGCCTCTGTGCTTCTGTTCATTAGACAGCCCATTTGACTACCATCGTAGGAAAAGTTGATTTGAACATGGAATACACCACTGCTAATTTTTACCTTCACTGTATATTCAGTATAAGTATAGAATACCCACGTAAGCTGAAGTCCCCTTAATCTCTGATGGTGTTCTTAATTCTGATGTTCTCTTTTAACCTACAGCACCATTGACATAAATGCTTATACTCCTGCTCTTATCTCTACCAAAGTCTTTTATAGACAACCCCTTTCTATGATTTACACCTCATTATAAAAATCAAATTTCTTGGCTGTCAGAAAGAAATTGAGTGCAGCAAGCCGGGAACTAGTTCTCTGACATCCTGAGATGGCATATCAGCCTGGAGGTGTAATTCCCAAAACAGAAAGCTGGAATTATAGATACCACCTACATTCATTCATAAATAGAAGAAATAATGATGGCACAGAACAGTGATTTTCAAGTTATAGTGCAAGAGATTCTAAATAATATTTAAATTTAAAAAAATTGATCTATGACTAAAGATATGAAAATTTACCAGGACTCATTTCCCTCTTGCACCATAAATTAATATCACATTTATCTTATTGGAAAAACAGAAATATGAATGGTTTATAAAATGAAATATAATGGTTAGCCTCTCTACAGAGGAAGGGTCTACCATTTCCTTAAAGCTCTACCACTAATCTTGATAACACTAGTTATTTTTACTACTTGAACTTCAATCTGTCCCTTTGACCATTTTAAGGAGTTATGTAGGCACAGCATATAACTTTGATTTTTAACTAATTATGAATTAAAGTTTCTTAAAGCACCTACAGTAATTTGGATCATGTGAGAAGAACTAAAATTAGACTTAAGAACTTCATAAACCATTTCCTCTTCATTCACTATTCATTAATGTATCCATTTTTAAAAAGAATCATGGATTCTTCTTGTACTCAGCTCCCTCCACTCCCCATTCTCTCACCATCAGCATCTAACACATGCTCTTATATGTTCAGTAAATGTATGTAATGAATTTATGTGCCTGTTAGTTATATGTATGTGTTTCTTTCTCTTCAATGAGACAGGGTGTGGAGTATTCATCCCTTGAGAGATTTGAGAAGAGAATAAAACCTATGTTTTTTTATCTGATGCATTATTCCCCTCAGGAGCCTGGGCCAGATGATCTCTACTTGTTTTCTGACCTATAACTAAATGATCAATGAGCCATCATCAGGTTATTCTATACCATTTAGTACATAGTCGCTATTACTCCAGAATACTAAATGGTGCCCCTGGGGTCTGAAAAAATTAATGTACAACCCTTAGGGTCCAAATTATTGCCAGGGAGTGATTTAGGTAATGAGATATAAATTCCATTAATACCTCGCTAAGCAGTTAATCAGAAGGTAAAATAATAATGGTAATAAATAAAGAATTAAATGTGTTTTCTCATTTTGTCCCCCATGGACAGAAAGAATAACTATTAGGTGTGTTCCTCATAAAAACCTTCAGTAAATTTTAAGGTAGTGATCAAGACTTCCCTTGGGTTTCTTGCCTCTACACTAAATATTCCCTATTCCTTTAATCTTTATATAAAAGATCTGTTTTCATCCCTTTAATCACCTTCATTGGTCTTTTCAATGTCCTTAGTTTATCCGCATCTTTATCAATGTTCTAACCACTAATACTAATCTGATGAAGGACTAGAATATATTCAAGGATCACGTGATATGCTCCTTCTTGCCTATACTTTTAAATGTTAGCCTAATCTCATGACAAACACCATGACAACTTTATAAATGGCAGATCTACAGTTTCTATAATGACAAATTGCAAGTATGGGTAACCATTCTAGCCAGTAATAATAGTACCTAAAACCTCTCTGGTTAATACACCAACTTACGAACCATGCTGTGTTACTTTTGACACCAATGCATTTCAATCACCACAAGAAGTAATTCAGCAATATTGATGACCACTGCAGTAGGACTATAAAAACATATATACAAGTCTTTCAGGTCTGAGAACAACTATTGGTGCCCAGTCATATCAGGCTTTTCCCTCAGTAACCACATCTATCTACAAAAGAGTACTGAATCTAATAAAAGAACACAAGATCACTGTGATTTATGCTTCGGTGTTGGTGTGGTAGCCTCTGCTTGGTACTTCTTACTATCCCATTTTTATCAAGCTTGTCAATAATTTGGCTAACTAGTGTTCCTGGAAATAGCCCTCATTACAGCTAAAACAAAACAAAACAAAACAAAAACAAAAACAAAACACAAGAGTCAAATATGAGAAATGCCATGATACACACTTCATTCAGTTGCCTGGTTGTTGCTTGTTCTCCCTTGTACTAGCAATTTATTGATATATGAGAATACTAGTGATCTGAAATTCTCCAGTTTCCCTAAGGAAAGTGAAAAAGAATTATATGCTCTGTAAACCAATGACTAGGATCAGGGTCTTAGTGTGAAATTTATCAAAATCTGTTTATTTTTCCATTTGTGAGACTCAGTTTTGCCTAAAGCCTGATGCAACTGTCTTGCTGCAATCAATCTCCTTCCGAACAGAAGGGTCTACTTTATAGCTAGATGTGTCACTTAGCAGTTATTTTGAAAGATGGTTCAGATTATGACCTCACTGAAATTCGCCATTGGTAAGAAGAGAGGAAAGGGATCCAGTCAATGAAGGCCAAAAACAGATGGTCTGTCCTTCCTAGTTCATGTCTCTTTACCACTGTGATACATTTTCAACTCTTCCACTAAGTAATTACATCCTACTAAGCATTCTCAATCACTTCAATAGCTCCTTTAGCTCTTGAAGTTATCATCTACTTGCAAGTAAGGAATAATGTGAAAACAGGTGGTCAATGAGAGGAAGGAAGGTCAAGTCACCTATAATGCTGTGTATGACAGCAACAGTTTTATTTGCACAAGGACAACTGACTCTAAGAAGAATGGTAAAGAAGGGTTTGGAGAACAGCTTATTTAAACTAAAAAAAAAAAAAAAAAAGAAAGAAAGAAAACAAAAGCAGTCCTAATCCTACAAGGAGACTAACCCAGATGGTAAGCGAAAAGTCAAAGGGATTGGTCTTCATCTGACAACAGGTATGGTCAGATCAGGCAGATACTATTTAGATATGAGGGAAGATACAGATGTGTATCTTTACTTAGGTTTCAGGGAATATAAGGTTACCATTCAGGAAACTTAATGAAAAGACCTGGTACTTTGTTGGTAACAGACATTATTTCCATAGTAAAATCAGTAAAATTAGTACAAGTATTATTGGCAATGTTAGGTATCCATACTTACATATATCATAACCAAACTGTTGAAAGACAGAAAGACATAGTTTTTTTTGTTTGTTTGTTTGTTTTTTAAGATTTAGCTATTTATTTTAGAGAGACAGAGCATGAATGGGAGGGGTAGAGGAAAGGGGAGAGAGAATCTCAAGCAGACTCCATGCTGAGCACACAGCCCCATGCAGGGCTCGATCTCACCCACTTAGATCAGGACTTGAGCCAAAATCAAGGGTCAGATCCTTAACCAGCTGCACCACCGAGGAGCCCCACGACAGATTCTTGAAAGTGACATGAGATAAATAACTTATGTAAAAGAGATCTTCATTAAGATTAACAGCTGACTTTTTATCAAAAACCACTGAGGTCAGAAGGCAGTGGGATGACATATCCAAAGTGCAAAAGAAAAGGACTGTCAACCAAGAATTCTATACCCAACAAAACTATATTTCAAAATAAGACACTCCTAGATAAAGAAAAACTAAGATAATTCATCACTACTGCTACGAGAAATATTAAAGAGAGTCCTTCAAGCTGAAATGAAAGGATACTAAACAGTAACTTGAATCCACATGAAAAAATAAAGGGGAAAAAAAGCTCATAAAAGCTCATTAAAAAAAAAAGATTCATTCATTAAAAAGGAGGGCTGCAGATCGAAGCCCTCTGTGTATATTATCCTTTTCATTAAGGACCATAAAGAAAGAAAATTGGATTAAAATAGCTAAATGTTCTTAAAACAATTCCCACAAATGACAATAATTATAGATCTTGGTTTCTTTGGTTCCCTTGGCTCTAATCTTTAGTAGCTTGTTACGATGTAGAACAGCACATCAAATACTTTCCTCATGACACACATATAATATCCTCATGTTACAGGCCATGGGTCGAGATTCCAGTTCAAATGCAATTAGGTTTAAGTGATATGAGAGGAGCCACAGGAAATGTGAGAGCTGTCAAATACTACACTGTCTTCACTACTGAGCTAGACTGTACCAGAAATAGCCTAGCCTTTAAGAATTCCATTCTCTTATCTCTGAAAATTCTAAACTTGATCTTGCGCCAATCTTTACCAAATATGTATTTTAATGATAGGCTAAAAGGGTTTTTGTTGGTGGCTGTGGTGATAAAAAAAAAAAAAAGTAGAAAGAGAACTTATTAATATAACTATATAGGTAAATAAAAAGCACATATTTTGGGTTTTGACTCTTATCTGATTTAAAGACAATGCATAAAGCAATAATATAAAACTATGTTGATGGGCTTATAGTGGATAAAAATGTGAGTTGTATGACAGTAATAACACAAAGGAAGGTGAAGAAACACAGCTAAATAGGAGCAATGTTTTTTACAGAATTGAAATTAATATGGCATCAATATGAACTAGACTGATATAAACTAAGTGTTCACTGTAATCCCTAGGGCAACCATTCAAAAAAGTATAGTAAAAAGAAATGAGAAGAGAATTAAAATAGTACACTAGAAAATACCTATTTAACACACAAAAAAGGCAATAATGGAGAAATAGAGGAGCAAAGAAAAAAAGCACAAGCTTTAGGAAACTAACATCAAAATGTAGATGTAAATGCTACCTTATGGGCAATTACATTAAATATAGCTGGATTAAGCACTCCAATCAAAGGCATTTTGGTAGATGGAATTAAAAAAAAAAAAAGATCCAACTATCTGCTCTCTACAAGAGCGGCATTTTAGGTTCAAAGACACAAACAGATTGAAAATTAAAGGATGGAAAAAGATATACTATGCAAATAGTAACCAAAAGAAAGCTAGAGTCAGTATACTAATATCAAACAAAATAGTCTTTATTTTGAGGCCATTCAAAGTCAAAGAGAAGCATGAGATTCCTAGGCCATTAATTGTCTCACTCCAGGGTAGTGGTTTAGAAAGTAAGGAGCATCTACCACCAATCCCACCTCTTAATTATTGTCCTCTCCTTTTCTGTGGACTATGGAAGCAGAAATTGCATAAAAAACTAGAGGTGATTACAAACCCTATCTAAAATATAGTTGTTTTGATTTTATTTTTTTTTTAAATTCCATTAAGAAATACTTCTCTACTTTAAGATCTTGAAGATATTCTTCTATGCTTCTAAAGACTTATTGTTTTACCTTTAATATGAAGATCTGTACTTTATCTGCAGTTGGCTTTCTGTGTAGTTGAGAGATATGAGATATGAATTAGGAGATACATATCCCCCCCTCAATGGATGGATATCCAATTCACCTAGTAACTTATAAAAATGACAATCCTTTCTCCATTACCCCCTATGGCTACCTTTGTTGTGGTTTTGAAGATCTTTTTTTCCCTCCCCCTCTTTTACCTAGCTAATGAGAGTTTTGAAGATGTTATCCAGTAAATATTGATGTACAAAAAATCATGAGTCCAGTTCTTGAAAATAAAAAACATTGATGCAAAAAAAAAAATTGACACTATTGTTCTACTTTCCTCAGTGCTTTATAGTCTAGCAATGTTTAACACATATTCCCTTCTCATGATTTTTGATTCCTTTGAAAAATAATATTTTTACTAATAAGTAATATTGTTTATTGATTTTAAAAAATTAAAAATTATAACATACAAAATATAAAGCAGAAAATAAGAATCACCCATAATCTCACCAACCAAATGAAAATAACTAAACATTTTTTATGAGTTTTCTTATTTTTTTCTAACAAGTTCATTCTTAATATTTAATTCAAAGTTACTAGGTACAGAAAAGCACAGAATTTATAATTAAAACATAGAAGATTACTTCTTACCAAAATATGTACTTAAGAACACTTAAAAAGACAGAAGGAAACAAGATGGCACAGACTCATCTTTCTCTGTTTTTCTCCAAGTACAGCAAAAAACTCTGAAAATAACCCAAATCAGCTCTGAAAGTTGAAAAGAGGAAGGTGAATTAGCTAGAAATCTCAGAACCAAGAGGAAACATAGCAGTCTGGCATCTTCTGACCTTCCCTTGTCCCTATTTGCACCAGTAGAAGGAGAACTAGGCCCAACATCTTCTGGTCACCTACTAAATGGCAGAATATGGTCTAGAAAACTGAATTCCTTTTCCAGATTGAACAATCAACCTGGATTATTGTTCTCTGCCCCATGGCCAAGATTATCCCTGACCTCCAAACTCAGAAACACAAGCAGCCTCAACTGAGTGGGAACCCTGCCAACAATAGGAAGTTCAAGGAACCATCTCTACCCCATGAATAGGAGTGTCCCTTCCCTTAAAAACCTAAAGACTCTAAGTCCCTAGCCTTGTGTTTGGCATCAAAAAACAAACAAACAAACAAACAAACAAAACCAAAAAAACATCTGAGACCAACCAGCACCAGGCAGGTAAACCAAAGAGATAAAAACAGACTATAAAGGCTCATATAAATTGTCAGTGCAACTGTAGGCCATAAAATGTAGGTCAGGACCTGCATGCTAAACCAGAACGTAAGATATAGAAAACCAAAGAACACATAGAAAACATGAAAAAGGTGACTGTCTGATAAAGCAGAAAACTTAAATGGGATCCAGAGTACCCAAAATAATAATCAAAATTTCTAGGATACATTTGAAAATCATTTGCCACAACAAGAGATAGGAAAATTACAACTTGAATGAGAAAACACAACAGATACCAATACTAAGATTAATAGGCTATACTGAAATTATTTAACAAGAATTTTATCATAGCAATCATAAAACTGCTTCAACAAAGAATTATAAATACCTTTGAAAAAAAAAATCTTACCAAAAATAAAAAAGACCAAATGAATATCATAGAGCTAAGAAATACAATAACGGAAATGAAAAAAAAAAAAAAATTCAATGGAGGGGCTCAATAGCAGAATGAATATGGCAAAGGAAGGAATAAGTAAACTTGAAGCTAGAATAACAAATTACTCAATCTGAACAACACAAAGAAAACACACACATACACACACACACAACGTGTGCATGCATATTAATAAAAGAAAAAAATGTTCATTTCATCAGAGTGCCAGAAGAAAAGGAGAAAGAGAATGGGGCTAAAAACATATTGAAGAAATAATGGCTATAAAGTTCCTAAATTTGGGCAAAGACATGCACCTACAGATTCAAAAAGTTGAGCAAACCTCAAATTGAATAAACTTAAAGAAATCCACCCCAAGAAACATTAAAATTAAAATTTTAAAGACAAAGACAAAATTCTGAAAGCAGCCAGAGAAAAAAGTAGCCAAGAAGATACTACCTATAGGGGGACAATATTATTTTCATCTTAAAGTAAAGAACTGTCAACCTCAAATATATCCCTTAGGGATAGAGGAAAAAATAAAGACAAAGAAAATTTAAGAAAATTTGTCACCAAAAGACTTATCTTTAAGAATAAAGAAAATCTCTAAACAGAAAAAAATGGCAGCAAGGTAAGATTTGAAATTCTAGAAAGGAAGGACAAACCATGCAATGGGTGAAAATAATGTTAAGTAGACCATTCTTCTCCTCATGATTTTTTAAAAATCACATTTGATCATTGAGGCAAAAATTATAAGACCATCTATTCAACATGTGTATAGAAAATATTTAAGAGAATTGTATTTTCAGAGTTGAAATATAAAGAGACCTAAATGAAATAAGGTTTCCACACTTCACTGGAAATAGTAGAATGCCAAGACTAGCACACTGTGATAAGTTATATAGGTACATTAAAATAGCTAGAGCAACTACTAAGAAAACTATAGAAAAAGTATTCTCAAAACCATTAAGAATTAAAATGGTCAAGTAACTCACAGAAGGGCAAGAAAAGAGAGAGGTATGAGAATAAACAGAAAAAACAGAAAAACTATGGCAGACTTAAGCCTTGTCATATCAATAATCACCTTCAATATGAGTGATCTAAATATACCAATTATAAAACAGAGTTGATAGAGTGGATTAAAAAAAACATGACCCAACTATATGCTGTCTACAAGAAATTAACTTCAAACACAACACAGGTACATCTTTGGAGAAGTGTCTGTTCATGTCTTCTGCCCATTTTTTGACATGATTATGTGTTTTGTGTGTGTTGTGTTTGAGGAGTTCTTTAGAGATCTTGGATATCAGCCCTTTTTCTGTAGTGTCATTTGCGAATATCTTCTCCTATCCCGTGGGTTGCCTCTTTGTTTTGTTGACTGTTTCCTTTGCTGAGCAGAAGCTTTTGATTTTGATGAAGTCCCAGAAGTTTATTTTCGCTTTTGTTTCCTTTGCATTTGGAGACATGTCTTGAAAGAAGTTGCTGTGGCCCATGTCGAAGAGGTTACTGCCTATGTTCTTCTCTAGGATTTTGATAGATTCCTGCCTCACATTGAGGCAGGAATTTTATCCATTTTGAGTTTATCTTTGTCTATGGAGTAAGAGAATGGTTGAATTTCATTCTTCTATACATAGCTGTCCAATTTTCCCAGCACCATTTATTGAAGAGACTGTCTTTTTCCCACTGTATATTTTTTCCTGCTTTGTCGAAGATTATTTAACCATAGGGTTGAGGGTCCAATAGCTAACGGACACATGAAAAAATGTTCATCATCATTAGCCATCAGGGAGATTCAAATCAAAACGACATTGAGATATCACCTTACACCAGTTAGAATGGCCAAAATTAACAGGACAGTGAACAACAAGTGTTGGAAAGGATGTGGAGAAAAATGACCCTGCAATTGCACTCCTGGGTATTTACCCCAAAGATATAGATGTAGTGAAAAGAAGGACCATCTGTACCCCAATGTTCATAGCAGCAATGGCCACAGTCACCAAACTGTGGAAAGAACCAAGATGCCCTTCAACAGACGAATGGATAAAGAAGATATGGTCCATATATACAATGAACTATTATGCCTCCATCAGAAAGGATGAATACCCAACTTTTGTATCAAGATGGATGGGACTGGAAGAGATTATGCTCAGTGAACTAAGTGAAGCAGAGAAAGTCAATTATCATATGGTTTCACTTACTTGTGGAGCATAAGGAATAACACAGAGGATATTGGGAGATGGAGAGAAGTGAATTAGGGGAAATCGGAGGGAGAGACAAACCATGAGAGACTATGGACTCTGAGAAATAAACTGAGGGTTTTGGAGGGGAGTGGGCTGGAGGGGGTTGGGTGAGCCCAGTGTTGGTTATTAAGGAGGGCACATATTGCATGGAGCACCAGGTGTGGTGCATAAACAATGAATTTTGGATCACTGAAAAAAAAATTAAATAAAAAAAAAACATAGGTAAGTTGAACGTAAAAGAAGGGGAAAAGATAACACCATGTAAACATGAGTTTAAAAGAAAAAATCAGAGAGAATTCTTTATTAACATACTCACAATGTTCAAATGCTCTAAGACATGGGCTCCATGTTTGTGAAATTGGTTGGTGACTACAGATTGGCAGAGTATCTTAGCTCTTCCTGAACCAAACCACTCAGGTATTAAGTAAAGATCTTACTAATATATGCTTTTTTTTAAAAACAGTAGGAACTAGAAAACCATCTAGATGAGCACACTGATCTGAAATCGCTGCCTGGAGGTTGCTGGTCAGAAAAGCCGCCAAAGTTAAAGGAAACACATATGCAAGATCAGTTAGATAAATGAGGGCCAGCCTCATGGTTTGCATTTGAAAGAGTTTTAAAGCAGAACAAAAATAGCAATAGAAGAGGGATGACTGAAAAGATGATTTTTATCCTCAGTTCTACAGTGTGGCTTGTGGCTCTGTTCTTTTCAACATCTGTCAGTCTCTATCAATATATGCCTGCATAAAAATTCAGGCAATTATCATTTGAAAGGTTATAAAATTGTCCACACAGTGAAATTCACCTTCTCAGTTGTAGTTTGACAGCAAGGTTGATAAGTCAGATCCAAATAAAATTAGCCTTCGGTAAGATGCTTTCACATTACTGTAATAAACTTCCTGGCACATATAGTACCTTTTAGAGGACCAGAGGCCTCACCCGAATGGACCAGAAAACCTGTTGACAACATGCATGCAGTCCACTGAAGTGCTGGAAGCCAGGGGTAGGGGTGGGGGTGGGGGTGGGGGAGGGGTGGAGGAGTGGTGGAGGGGGTAAGGGGGGGTGGGGGTGGGAGTGGGGGTAGAAATTGTCCCTTGCCTCACTTTTTTCCCTTAGACCACTATAGAAAGTGAAGCTGTATTTTTTTTTAACATAGATGAAAATATACTAGACTTTCTGTATTTCAATCAATTCTAAAATATTCTGTGGGTTCTAGAACCAACAAAAGCTACCCTGAAACTACAGAGAAATCCAGTGATTGCCCCAAACTTACATAAAAATGCCCAAATAAAAATAGATCTACAGATGGCCGGCCCTGAACTAGACACTCCCATAACATGATGAGAGGAGCCACAAGACAGCTCAGCATGACATCAGAGCGGACATAAGGTATGATCCTCCTCCCACAGCTCTCCCACAATCTTTCATGACCAATCATCATTTTTGTTAGAAATACTCATTTAGATGTTCAGTCTGAGTGCAACCCTTATTTCTCTCAGCCACATTCTGTCCCTAGTCAGATGGAGTAAAGAGACATACTCTATGAAACAGTGATAAGTAAATTGATTTCATACTTCTAACATCAGATTATACTGTGACCTTGTGGGGGGATGGCGGGTAGGGTACGATGGGCTTAGGTCATCTATCTAACATTTAAAATTTTCTTCCTTCAATTCAGAACAATTCAATTCAGTTCCATAAACAGTTATTAGCCATTTGATGTGAAAGGAACTCTATAGTGCCAATAAAACCAGAGGAAGACAGAAGCAGCTGTCAGTCTCATAAAGAAGCATATTAAATACAACAATATCACAAGGTAAATCTCTGCCTTCTTCCCTCCTTTTTCTTCTTTTCCCTTTCCTTCCTTCCTTCTTTCTCTTTTTTCCCCCAGCTTCATTGAAATTTAACTGACATATAACATGGTGTAAGATAAGGTGTACAACATGATGTTTTGATACATGTATATTGTGTATTTGATACACATACACATTTATTCATGAAATGATTACCACAACGGGGTTAATTTAACACACCCATCATCTCACAAAATTACCATTTTTTGTGTGTGTGTTGGGAACATTTCTTCCAGAGGTACTGTCTTCCCAAAGAGATTGTTAACAAATATAAATATTGAATGCCACCTATCATTTCTCTAGCATCTTTCACTCGCCAATCAAAGACAATAATGCCCTCATAACAGTAGGTGCCATAAAAGCAGTCACTCCCTTTGCAGAGACCTGACAAGCAAGAAGGACTTTCTCAAGGTCAACTTTTACTTTTTCGATGCACACAATTCAAGCCCCAGCACCTCTGCTCTTTGGTAAAGGCTTCTCTCATACTGCAGTTTCCTTCCACCAACAATAATGCACTACTGGTGATTTTCATCTACTTCCATATGAAAACATGATAGAATGCACCTCTTCTCTGGGTTATTTCCATAGCTACTGTATTTATTATATTAATGTTTATCACTTGGATGTCATTTAATGAATGTCGGCAGGGGGGAGGGAGGAGATAGAATGTTCACTGAAAGAAGCTGTGCCATTAATTCAAATGGATGGTAAAGACAAGCGTGCGCATTCACATGGCCATATGGGGGCTGTTTTAGGGCACTGAAGCAGTTAATTTTGTTTTAAAGACACAAGCTTAGGTAAAATAGATCTTTTTGACTTTGTTGAGAATTGAAATTATAAAGCATGGAAGGCTTCAGATCAAAATGCCATATTACTCTCCCCTCCCCACCTTATCTGAGGAGTGTAATGCCCTTACAACAGCCCACTTCTTGAACTCTTTCCAATTTCAGATATTTCCTATCTCTTTTAATACCTCATTGCTTTTGCATCAATTACAGCCTGACCTAAAGCTGCACTGGAAGTGGAAGTGATATATAGTGGAATCCATTTAAATGAATTTCTGATGAAAGAATAAAACTGTTAAAAGAATAAATTTACTGCACACAAATTTATACAAATCCCGTATATGCTGTGAAATCCTCTTAAATGAAAAACTGATGAAAGATTAAAATGTTAAATGAATTAAAATCCGCCATACTGGTGAAATATAATGATGATTTGACCTACTAAATGAATGGCTGAAATGAAGATATAAATTTGAAGTGCTCCAATGTATGTCAATTTTAAATGTGTGGTGAGCCAGCATAACACAAAAATATGGCTCTTGCTATTAAAGGAACACATTCTTTGTTGAACTAGCCATTATTTAGAAACACCTGTGTTGTTCTTTGCATAATGAAAGAGGTAAATATCCTGTTTCTCACACAGGTAGCATTATGCATTAACTTCTCTCTTTCCTAATCCTTTATCATTTGGTCCCTTTAGGTTATATTTCAGTTTGTATATAGTACCTAAAGGGTGGATAAGAATTGGCCATATCCCATGGCCATTTCTACCTTTCAACAGGGATCCTTACTAAAACAGTGGTTAGATCTTTTTCACTGAATATACGTTAGCCAAAAGCTAATATTGGGATATAAATTTTCAGTGAGACACAGGGAGTTAGCCAAGCAATTCCTATTAAGAATTACTACTCTACCTAATTCCCACTTTAACATTAAAAAAATAAAAAAAATCTGTTGTAAAGTTTCTACCACTTAAAATAAGTTTGCAAACTAGTTTCTTGCCCAGAATTATAGGTTCCAACTCAGTTTAGGGCATAGGTGGTATGTGTTTTGTTGGTAATAAACTTAAAGCCTTGGTCACTCAAAAATCATACTCTCTAATTAGGCACAACTGGAAGCCTTTGATCATTGCCAGGAAAAACAAAAATGCAATTGCACTATGGAAAACTTCACCCAGCAGTCCTCTGACCTCAGTTCAGATTATGGTATTATAGCCATTTGCAATTAAAAGCCATGGCAAGGAAGAGGTCATTATCCCCGCAGGCACCTCTGGTGGTGCCCAAATTTCTGGGCATATGGCCAAATGCATGTGACCATTAATTCAAATGTATCTACTGACCATCAAATGATACATAATTTGTCTTAAAGGACCAAGAGGGGTGAGGTTTCTATGCTAATTAGGTCTGGCCAATTCTGAAACTGATTCTAAGAAGAGACAGAAAGTTGCTTTTAGAGAGATTTTGAATTTTTCATCAATCCTAGATATTCTTGGGTGAGGAATTGTCCCAACCTTCAGTGGAATTCCTAACAAGGAGGGAATCCCAAGGCATGGTTGCAAATGATCCAGGGTGGTCTGTGGTAGTAGTTGGCATAGCCTAGAAGTAAAAGTCTTGGATGCTGCAATATCCTTTAAATTTCCATGACCTAAAAGGCCAGGTGTTTTGCCTTTAGTGGATAATCTTGAGGTAATCTGTCAACTGCACTAGTTGCCACACCGGCTTCTAAAGGCCCTAAGAACAAGAACTGAGTCTTGGTTATGTTTTAATTCTAAGGAAACGCACAGCACTCAAGAAATGTTGGATTAAACCGAAAACAGTACAGAGCACGTTTACTGAGGTAGAAGTCCTAGGTGAACAAGACTTGGGCCTTTAGCACCCCCTGGGGGATGTCACAACTGGCTGCCCTTACATATTTTTTTCATTTATTCCATAATATTTACAAAGTGCCTCTTATGAGGAGCTAAGTACTAGGAATGAAATATCTATCCTCAGGAGGCTTACTATCTGTTAAAAACGCTGAAAAGTGCTGACTAATTGTTGTCCAATGATTATTTATAGAGCAACAATTACTGCCAGGGCCTGTAAAGAGGCACAGAGATGCAGTAGTAAACAAGGTACAGTTCCATCTAAGGGAGAACTGATGGGGAAAGAGGCAGATACAATTGAATAGGAGAAATGTTCCAAAAGGAGTAAGTAGGGAATGGAAAGAAGGAAGTATGATCTAAACTAAAACCTGAAGGATGAATAGAAGATTAAAAAAAAAAAAAGTGTATAAATAGGAGAGCTACACCTACCAGATGACTTCATTTTGTAGATCCATATGTTCTAATATTTGAATTTATAGGTTCTTCATTAACATACACATATTTTCATCTTTCAAATAAATAATAAATAAATTTATTTCAAATAAATAAATAAATAATAAGAACAGTTGATTTTACCAAGTGTTTGACACTTTTTAAATAGCTGATGAGTATCCAAGGCTTTATTTCCTTATGATTTCTTTTGTACATATGTCTACCAAGTAGGTCAAATGTTACCATGTAAATTTAAATACTTATTGGTATTACCATCATCTTAGGGCTTAAAGACTTCCAGGACTTATTAGAGTCAGAGTGAAAAAAAATTCTGATATCATGAAGTTAAATATAGTGGGAGTATATTAAATTGCAATGGATAAAAATATTTACATTCTTTAGATTGTAAGTAAAAATAATAAAAATAATGAAGACACTAAATAACACTAAACTCGACAGTAAGGCAACAAGTAAAATCTAAAAGGTTATTTTTGAACATTTCAAAGACCTCTTTTTCTCAAATCTTCTTTCAATTTCTGACTTAAATATGTTAGGAATTAGAAAACCAAGCACATCTCAAATTTTGTATTATCAATCAAAATGTCAAACTTCCATTTTTGCATGTACTTAATTCTTTCTAGACTCAGACTGGGTATAAAATGAGATACAAGGGCTTATAAATATCTGGTCACCTAATGGTGACTTAGGCTTCTCAGTTTATATTAGCTCTCTGCTAATCCATCTTGGAACCATCCACTGGGAACTCGCTATAGAGTTTCTAGGGGAGTAAGTCTCTGATTAGAGACTTAACTGCATCAGAATCACCTGCTGAGTGTAGGTTTATGAAATGTATAATTCTGGACCCATGCCAGGTCTCCTGGATCAGAATCAAGGGGGAGGGCTTGGGAAAGTAAATTTTAACAACAACGAAATTAACAAAAGTAATTTTAATGCACATTTCAGTTTTTTAAATGGTGAAACAGGATAGAAGGTAAGTCTTCAAAACATGAAACCCTGAAGTGAAGCCCCAAAACTCAATTTCCCTGTTGACTAGGATTGTGAAAATAATGGAAAAATTCAAAAGAAAAAAAAACCTCTAGTAACATCCAGAGAGACTGCAGGAGATCACAATTGTGACAGGAAGGAAGAGATTGTTTGTTTGTTTGTTTGTCTGGAACTAAGATGCAACAGTGCTCAGGAAGAACTGCAGCTTCCCTGAAAGATGGAGTCAAACAGCCATGAGAAGTCATTAGGAAAAATGAGTGAGCCTCTGGAGTTCTGCAGGGATCACTCAAGCCCTGGGTCAGTACAAGATCGATCCTCAACAGATTTTTGTGGAATGAGCAGATGGATGGAAATTCTGGTCTCCTTTTTGATGTGTCAGTGTAACAAGAACTACAGTTATAGAGATTCTAAGAAAATAGAACTTCATGTATTTTGATCACAAACATATTCTGCAAATACAATTGTGATTTACTCTTAGAATACCTTCAAGGGCAATATGTTAGATTGTCTCATAGGGCATTTTTCTGGACACCTATAGGAGACATCAAGTAATATGGATGCTTTGTGCCAGGGCCAATCTGAAGCAAAATTTCCAAGTATAAATAGATACCCCCTATTAATTTGTGCTTTACTTGACAGGAACTATTGACAGAATTGATCAGATAGGCATCATTTCACCTGAAGCTTCATCTAGAACTTGGTATCCAAGTCAAAAGTACTTCAGTCTGAGGATTTAAAACAGGTTAGAGAGAACTTCCCTTGGTAAAATGTTAAAGTTGAAAAGTTCTTAGCCTAAGCATTTGGAGAACAAGATGCTAATTCTTTTATTATTTATTTATTTATTTATTTATTTGAGAGAGAGAGAGAGAGAGAGAGAGAGAGAGTGTGTGTTGGGGTGGGGAGAGCAGAGGGAGAGAGAATCTCAAGCAGACTTCACACTGAGTGCAAAGTCCGATTTCACAACCCTGAGAGCATGACATCAGCTGAAACCAAGAGTCAGACACTTAACCCACTGAGCCCACCCACTGCCCCAACAAGATGCTAATTCTGCTTCTAATTTGTTGTGCAAATTTGGACAGGGAATTATATACCAATTAATAAAACAAGAAAATTAGACTATTATTCTAAAGGGCTAGGCCAGTTGTAATCAGTAACATGCTTGTAAATAGTTAACAACTAGATCTCTGAGGGAGGGGAAAAAAGCCCTTACATTAGCATTTTCTAATATACATGAAGCAAAGACTCCCTTTGTAGCAAATTTCAAGCTGTCAATATGATACCACTGAACGCAGAGTTGGGAAGAGTTACATACAATTCTTGCAAGCTGGTAGGAGATCATATTTTATGTAGCATAATAATATTTTATATAATTATTCTCCAATCTGGAAATTTACTTTCTCTTTTTTGCTCTTCTTCATTAATCTTTAGATTCCCAGAAGTGAAATTCTGAGTCAAAGGGTATATGTGAACATTTCTAAGCCTCTTGATAAATATTGCCAAATTATGTCCAAAAAACCTGTATCAATTTACATACCCACAAAGAATGAGGAATGAATATCTCACCATACTATTGCCAACATGGAGTATTATTATTTTAAAGCAGCCTTCTTAATTTGGTAACCTTTTTTTCTGAATGTATAGTTTTCAATGGGATACACTTTTAAGTATACCAGTTAACAATCTGTATTTCTATCTTTGAAAAATGTCTGCTCAAAAACTTTGTCATTTGTCTATTGTCATTCCTAATGGATTTTTCTAATTAATTTTTAAAAGTATTTTACAAGTTGAGCCTATAACCCTTTGTTAATATGTTGCAAATATATGATTATAAAGTTGTTAATTTTCAGAAGTACTACATCTTTTATGATTAAATCTGTGGATCTTTTCCCCATTCCTTCACCAACTTTTCTGATTTTCATTTTACATTTAATTATTTAAACCACCTGAATTTACTTTGACCTACAGTATGAGGAAAGAATCTACAATGTTTTTTTCCCAAAAAAACTTTAGTCAATCTCTCTTTTTCAAAATCTCTTTCCTCCCAACCTAATGTACAATGTCATCTTCAGCAAATATTAAATTTTAATATATGTAGGGATCTGTTGGTGTCCATTTAGCTTTTTCTATTGATCTATCTGCCTACTGTCAAAGCAGTAACTTTCTATAATAGTATATGCCCCATTATAATTAATTTCAGCATCTAGCAGGTAATTCTCTGTTATTTTCTTAAATCTTTATAAGTTATTTCTTCCAGGTAACTTTATAATGGTTCAGCCTGTTAAAAAAGCCCAATGAGGTTTTTATATCTACTAACTATGTGAAACATCAAACATTACATTAAACATATAGTACTTGTATCTTTGCAGTATGAAACAATTTAAGTCTTATTTTTATATTTCCTAGTAAATCCTGTGGTTTTCCTTATGTATCTTGTTGAAGTTATTAGTATATATGTAATACTTTTCATGCTACTATAAACAGAATGTATTCTCAATTTATTTTCATGTAGATATGTTACAATCTACATATTTCATATATATTTCATTGCTAAGTAGAAAAGCCATTGACTTTATATACTTGTCACTGAAAGTTATTCACAAAATATTTTTTTTTTAAATATTAATCTTGAAGAGTAATCTTTATACCATTACATAAATGATGGTTTCAGTTTTAGATCTTACTGTGTTGGCTAGAAATTTCAAAACAATAATAATGGTGAACATTCTTATTTGCTTGCCTGCCCCCCCCTTTTTAATCTGGAGAAAGTTTCTATTATATGCAATAGGGAAATTCACCTATGTTTGCACCTTTAAGTATTTTGTTAGCTCTCTGTTTGAGATACATATTCTTTGAGTTAAGAAGCATACTTCTATTTCTAATATTTTAAGAGTATTTTTGTTGTTGTGTTTTTAATTATTTGCTTTTAACTTATTAACTAAATTAAGTATTAAATTCTACCAAAAAGATTTTTGGCATCTATTGATATGTTTTAGAAACCAGTAAATAAAGAGAAAAGATTAAGTATTTTTCTATCTCTCCTACATGAACTATACAACTGGATAATCAAATAAAAGATCAGGAGACATTTCTCTGTATAGAAATATTCTAGCTAATAAATAAGAAATGAATGATCAATTAGAATTTCACAATTTTGTGAACTCTAATAAACTAATGGAACAAGACTCTGACAACCAAATACTAATTTACAGAATGAGCAGAAGACCAAGGCATGTATTAAATTGTACCAGAGGGCTGCAATCAGCCAAATACATACTCTGGAAAACTCTATAGGCAAACCTGATTATTTTAAACAAACTCTAAGAACAAAAAGAGGGGCACCTGGGTGGCTCACTTGGACATCTGACTCTCGGTTTTGACTCAGGTTGTGATCTCAGGGTCCTAAGATCAAGCCCCACATCAGGCTCTGTACTCAGCATGAAGTCTATTTGAGATTCTTTCCCACTCCTCTTCCTACCCCTCTCCCTTCCTCTCCCTCCCACCCTTCCTCCCCACTCCTTCTCCCTTGCCTCCTCCTCTTGCTTGCTCTCTCTCTTTTTCTCTCCCCCTCTCTTTCTCAAATAAATAAATAAATAACATCTTTAAAAAATTTTAAAACAAAAAGATATGTAAGGAGGAAGGAGGCCATGAGCCAAGGAACCCAGGAAGCCTCTACTGGAGACAAGGAAACAGATTATCACCTAAGGCCTGCAGTAGAAATGCAGACATGTTAACATTTTCATCTCAGCCCACTGAGACCCATTTCTGACTTCTGACCTCAGAACTTCAGGATAATAATTTTTTTTGCTTTAAGCCACTAAATTTGTGATTCTTTTTTTTACAGAGGCAATAAGACATTACTACAGTCTCTAATTACCTTCTACTTTAAGATCATAATTATCTAAGAGAAGGATTATCCTTGATCACAAAAAAAGCACTGGTCCCATTACTTACACAGATGCAGCAAGAGTAGTAATAAACCTCTTCGAGCTTGTTTTACCAACCTAGAGCCGTACAGTATCAAGCAACCACTGAGGCTTTAAACTTAACTTCTGTCTGAGAGTTTCCATAAGGAATTTCTGATTTGACCTTTGTAAACATCTCATTTGTTCTTCTAAGACTAGAAATTCAAACCCCAAAAAATATCTACTCCAGATTTCATGTGTAGTACCTTATAAATTTAAATGAATTCCTCTATTCTAAGGACCCCCAAATTTTTCAAGGTCCATGCCTTGCAAGGAAGTGACCATCTTACTACCTGTAGGGTTGGAACCCTGTGAGTCAATATTCCTAAGAAGGCTTAATGGTCATTGGTTCCATACATAGAATCAACTTTAGTTCTTTAAATTATTAAAGTATTAAATGTATATCATTCTCAAAAATTCTCAAAAAGAAAATATTTCCAGCAAGGCATTGGTTGTGTAATTGATTTGTCCAATTATAATTGTGTAAAACAGAGCACAGATTTTTACTGAATCTATCAATACACATAACTATAGTACCATCAAAGGTAAAGACTAGGAACTTTGGAATTCAGGAAGTTTGTGAGAATAACTATTATTTAAAATTTTTTGTTTTAGTTTACAAAAACAGCATTTACTAAATTATTGTGAGCTATAAATAACTTTAAAAAAAAGGGATAGGACTTCATCTATCCAGAAAATTGAAAAATAAAACAATATTACAAAAATTTACTATAATAAAAATTTCTTCATTTCATTTAGAGCTATTTAATTAATTCTTGATCTGCTTAATCTTACATTACTAGTTTCATTAAGCCAACCACCTTGAACAAAAAGCAGTCATGAAAATCCAGCCCCATCCGCTGGTACAGTCTGAGAGCAAACTTTTTCTATAAAATCTCACTTGGTAAATATTTTAAGGTTTTCAAGCCAGATGTTCTCTATTCGAACTATTCAATTCCATCATTGTAGCAAAAAAATCAGTCCAAGACAAAACATAAATAACTGTGTGACTGTATTTCAATAAAATATTATTTACAGAAACTGACAATGGATACTTTTGGGCCAGCCAGCAGGCCATAGATTGCTGACCCTTGCTCTAAGCAATGTAAAATCAGCTCTCAGACATCAATAGTTTGAAGAATAGTCCTGTTCCCTGAGGCTGTGAAATTCTCCCTTGGTGAAGACATAAACTCTTCCCCATCCTTTATAGCTGAGCCTCCATGTTTGTAGATAACAGATAACAATGACTGGGGTTAATTCATTACACACAATCACACAATCTTCAAATGTGAAAATATGATGAGGTTTCGGATATGAATAATGCAACTGACAGCAGTACCGACTATTTCTGTGACATGAAAAACAAATATGATAAAGCCATTCCAAAAAACAGGTCCTTAACAGTAATGATTAAGTTTTCAAAAATGTCATTAAATGTTATGTCTAATTTATACAATTAGAACAGTGATGTAACATATAATATTCTTGAGAGATAAAACATATAACATTACAGCAATAAAACATGTAAGATTACAGCAATGGCAAGTAAGGAGATTCCGCAAGTCTGGAGTAGGGCCTAAATATGTGTAAAATTTCTTCCCTAAGAGTGATGTTCATCTCCAGTTGAACACCACTGGCCTAGAAGATGCTAACTTTTTGTTGAGGGTGGGATTTGATTTCACTCTACTTATAAGCTACTGAGATACCCTGTTACTGTCCTATGCATGCTGGCAGAAGACCTGCGACTCCTTGTTCAGAGCTTTACCACTCATATCACAGCAAGCATGTGAACATAAAATTGCATTAGTTTCCCTTGTCCCCAGATCCCACTGGGGTGACAGAGAGAGCCCAGATGGAAGCTGTGCACACAGAGAGTTTATGTCACAGTCTGAGGAACACTGTGTTTGGGGCAATCCATCGCTTCTATAGAAAGCAGTAAGTAAGGCTTAATTTTTGTCTCAGAAAGAAACACTACTTCATCCCTCGAAGTTCATCACGAGAACATGGCCCTGAGAACTGGAAGAGGTGAGAGAGCAGTCAGACCTTGAAATCTCCGCATTCCCAGCAAGACACACAGGGCAGGAGAAACCCTTGGACAGCTGTCGTTTTTAACATACTCGTATGATAAAAGGAAGGCTGTGGCGAAGTAAACATTTTAAGTAAAAACTAAAATGTGACAGATAATGCTATAACATTGTTGCTTTCCATCATCACATAAAGCAGTCTAGAGCTCTGATAATTATACAAAACCTGACAGACTATTTCATAAGAAATTTGATCCGTGCTTCACGAGAGGTTAAAGTATATTATGGAAAGCAAAACGCTGACAAATTTCCAGGGACTTCAAATAAAGCACGTAATTTCTGAAATATTGGTATTAATAACATCTTACCTTAGTAAGTTTAACCTAGAGAAGACTGAGTGTCCCTTCTAATTTGACAGCTTTTCCCACATAACTCTTATAACAGGGTAGCAAAAAGAACTAATTAGTTCTAACCTCTTTATAAGCAAAAGAATAAATCTTTATGATTTTTCAAGAACCCTCTGGGAAATGCCAAAGATAGTTTGGGAGTACACAACATACTGAATTATTTATTTATTTATTTTTCCTGCATTTAGAACCTGAATTTAGAAGGCAAAAATCAAAATATTTAAGAGGTGATCTGGAGCATTCACTTAGTTACCTATTTAAGTACAGTGACAATAAAACACTTACAAATAAACATGGAGGGGGGCGCCGGGGTGGCTCAGAGGGTTAAGCCTTCAGCTTGGGTCATGATCTCGGGGTCCTAGGATCGAGCCCCGCATCGGGCTCTCTGCTCAGCAGGGAGCCTGCGTCCTCCTCTCTCTCTGCATGCCACTCTGCCCACTTGTGATCTCTCTGTCAAATAAATAAATAAAATCTTAAAAAAAAATAAAAATAAAAAATAAACATGGAGGGATGCCTGGGTGGCTCATTCCCTAAGCATCTACCTTCAGCTTGGGTCATGTTCCTAGGGTCCCCGGATACAGTCCCACAATGGGCTCCCTGCTCAGTGGAAAGCCTGCTTCTCCCTCTCCCTCGGCCTGCCACTCCCCCTGCTTGTGCGTGCGCTCTCTCTCTGGAAAATAAATAAATAACATCTTAAAATGAATGAATAAATGAATAAATAAATAATTCAAAATACATAAATAAAAATAAACATGGAAAGTGGGATGCTTGTAGAAATCTTACCTCTTTCACAAATGAGGAACTTTTGTTTTTCCTTTTTTCATTTTGCCTAATGGAGAAATAAGTCAGTGAAAACACAGAAAATTATTCAGGAAAAATACAGAATCTCTGTTAATTTATGTGGACTACAGAGAAGGTAGTCATACTGTAGGTGAAGACAAATCAGTAAGCCAAGGAGGCAAACTCATTGAGTAAGCTTTGTTAAAACTGTAACATATTTCATAGCTTTTCTTAGATGCAAGTATTATATATATTTGTTTTAATTCCTAACATGTAAATATTGGTCTATATAACTCACATAAGCTAAAGCTCCTTGGGATCTTCAATGAAACTCAATGAAATGACTTTGGGAAATAGAAAAAAAAAAAGTCTGAACACTGCTACTTTAAAACAAAAACACTCTTTTTTCTATAGAGTATGCACAGTTACATTTCTCTGCTATCATACTCCCAGTGTAGTTTCAATCATTCATATTAATTAAACTGCCTAACAAATAATCACAGAAAAAACTGGGGTGGAGGATGGCTCATAAATGTCATATGGAAGCCTTTTAGCAGGTGAGTAAAGTACATGGACACACATCATACAACTTTCTAATGTCACATAATTATCTTAGATACTTTCTTAAAAGGGCAAAAATGAACATAACCAATAACAAGCACAAAAGATATGGCTTCTCGATAGCATATACAAATGAGAATAAAGAATATGAACTTCAAATATGCTTAGTAACCAGTAACATGATCACTTGGAAATTTTCTAGGCCTCCAATGATTATCCATCCAATTTGGTATCAGATCCTGGAAACTTTCTTCAAGCTGACATGTTATAAAACATAATTACTGTCAAAATAAATTTTTGTCAGAAAAATTACTCCAGGTGAACACCAATTTACTTTTTCTATAATCTTAAACCTCTCACATAATAGTCATACTGGTTTATGTGATCAATAAAAGAAAAAGCATAGGAAAAAAAACCCTAAATAGGATAGAATATCTTACTTTACTTAACATTGATAAATCAGAGAAGACACAGCTCTTTTTATTAAGCCAAAATTATTGATCTACTCTCATTTATAAAAGATTCACCTTTATTATATAAGCTTGAATTCTTAAAACATTTCTAAGTTAGATTTTTATTTTTTTTAAGATTTTATTTATTTATTTAACAGAAAGAGAGACAGAGAATAAGCAGGTGAAGGATCAGGCACAGGGAGAAGGAGCAGCAGACTTTCCACCGCATGGGGAGCCCGATGAAGAGCTCAACCCCAGGATCCCAGGATCATGACCTGAGCCAAAGGCAGATGCTTAACTGAGTCACCCAGTTGCCCCTCTAAGTTAGCTTCCATAAGAACTTTTAAAGTCAAGTACACTTAAAATATTAGAAGTTTAAAATGTATTATTTTTCTACAAATTTTAGTAATGCTCAATTTTTGGTGTGTTAATAATTTAATCTGAATAAAGCTCCTTTGAGAGACTTTTTAGTCTAATTTATTAAATTATTAAACCATGCATATAAAGGCATATAAATACATTTGTAAATAGATACAAAACTGCCTTATTCTGTGGGAGGGATGGATGTAATGTGAGAGAGATCAGTTGTATTTTCACTGGTAAAATTCATTTGTATGTCTATGGACAATAATCATTTGCATTGCTATTAGTTATATGCAACTGCAAGCATTATAAAATAGCTCAGAGACAACAAATGGCATAGAGAGATCCATGGAATCATGGAATAAGAAAACCCAGAAGAATGTGCTTAGACAATCTTTTTGGCTCATTTTAAAGTCTCATGATTTCTTCCTATATCTATAAGAAAAGTTTTAAAACTATCAATTCAGTTGTGGGAAGATCCAATTAAAGTTATATTAACTAAAGAAATCTAAAAACTAGTAGATCATACAAATAATCTAAAACAAAAATGGATCTGAGTTCCCTCCATTATGTGGTTTTGCCATTTTGGGGTCTTTCACTTCCAGACACACATAGCAAGCAAATGAAGGATCTCACAGCAGATTTTAGGCACTAAGTCTAAAGTTGACTTTCAACACCTACTTTCACATCATCTTTATTTAAACTAGGCACATGGCCCTAACTCAACTACAAAGAATGCTGAGTGATGTGTTCATCACGTGTGTACAGAAAAAGAAACAGATTTCTGAGTAGCTACCCAGTCACTTCCATAATCATGATGACTGATACAATTAATTTTCAGTCAAAAACAATTCCTTGTAAACCATGAAAACTTATTTGTCTTTTTTGAGTTCTTTTACTTTCTTAACTCTATTAATTTATAGTCAATGAAAAATTGCCCAACTCCTTGACTCCTTGTCACCCTGAAGACCCAATCTGGAAGACTATTAACAGAGCAAAAGCTCTAATACATTCAGAAGAGGACAATCACATGGAAATAAATGAGCAATGAAGCCAACAGGGGTATCAACGTGTTTTCCAATGCTTCATGCATCATCAGCTGTTTATTTCAATATTTTGTATGTCATCAGCACTTTGTCTGACAGCTCCATTTGTTCACTTTTCATACTCCTTTTGAGTAAACAGCACATATAATAGTTCCATTTTAGAACAGCACATTAATCTTCTCTTGTTAAGGGATGACTTGTCTTCGCACTTATCATCACACCTCTCTTGTGATATGACATCATCTCCTCATTTGCTGAGATAAATGCCAAACAACAAAAAAATCACACAGGCATTTGAATTTCTACATTTGTCTCTTTGATTTGCAGCACAACTTAGAAACATGGAAAGGAGGAAACTAGTCACTGATGAAGTTTTCTTTTGTTTTGTTTTGTTTATTGGCAGTTTTGTATTTTCCACACAGTCTATATTCAATATTGAGACTCCAACAGATATAAGTCAATTGGGTGGATTTTCCAGTAGGTTAAATTAAGCCATGCCAGAAAAGCAAAACATATACCCATATACAGGACAGTCGAGTGGCAACAAGTCTTCTTTGCTCTTCAGCATCCATGGGGAGCCTGTCTTTTGGAGCACTGAGTAAAAACAGCGACAAGCCAACTGCTGTATTTAAAGCAATTCTCGAAGTTTTTCCTATAGAAGATGAACCATTAAAGTTGTGATTCATTTATAAGTAAATCAAATATAAATATGAGTTAAGTCCTGTCCTAGAAGGTAACGCCGAGACACTGCAAAACAGTAGTGTTTGTGTGCTGAGAAAGGGCATTCAGGAGCCATGTTCTACCCCAAGTTAATTACTATCATTAAATTCCTAATCAAATTCTTAAATAGTGTATGTACTGTTTACCTTTCATCCATAATAAATTATGGGGTATAAAGACTTAGAAGAGTAGAAAATTAGAAAAAGAAATCCACAAATAAAGGAAGGAATAAATTGTGGTATGTTCAAACAGTATAATACTATACAGCAGAGAAAAGGAATAAAATACAGTTATACATATCAATGTGAAGAATTTTCAGGAACACAAATGTTAAGGGAAAAAGGCAAGCTAACAGAACACACTGGTATAGGATTGGTTACATAAGCTCTTAAAGCATACAAAAGAATATGATTACATACTGCTTAGGGGTATATGTAGTTCATGTGTTGCAAGTACACTGGAAAGTCAACACCAGTGACCTCCCTGAAGAGGCAAAGAAGTGGGCCATGATCAGAGCAGAAAACACAGAGGACTTCAAATACACAGATACTTCATTTGTTAAACTGCATGGTGGCTGCATTCATTAACTTTGTATTTTTTTGTGTATGTAAATATTTACAAAATAAAATTTAACAATAAAAAAGTATGCAGTGACCTTTGACCTTAGAAACTTAAAACTCTAGTGTGATAAGAAATTTTATCTTATCCTGTGATAAGAAATTTTGTCCACAGTGGCACCTGGTGGCTCAGTTGGTTGGGTGTCTGCCTTCCACTCAGGTCATGATCCTGGAGTCTCAGAATCAAGTCCCACATTGGACTCCCTGTTCAGCAGGAACTCTGCTTCTCCCTCTGACCCTCTGCCTCTTGTGCTCTTTCAAATAAGTAAATGAAATATTAAAAAAAAAAAAAAAAGAAGAAGAAATCTTGTCCACAGCTCCTGGCACAGATTTTCTAAGATCTTTAGAATTTCCTTAGTGATAGGGATAATAGCATTATCTTTTATAATTCATAAAAAATCTCCTTTCAAGCAAACCTGAGTTTACGCTAAGAAGGTGACTTTTGGTATGTTCTTACACAGCTTCAGAATGGGGACTGGTTGCCAGATACACCAATCACGTGATTAGAGAATTGAAACTTTCAGCCCCACTCTTGGATTTAAGAGACTGAGTTCATCACCTATGGACAATAATTTAGTCAATCATACCTCTGAATGGTATATAATGGGACCACTAAAAACCTGTAAACAATGGGGTTCAAAGAGCTTCCAGGTTGGTGAACACATCACAGTGCTAGAAGGGTGGCATCCATGGAGAGGGCACAGAAGTTTTGTGTCTTTTCTCCTACACCTTGCCCTATACATCTCTTCCACTTGGCTGTTACTGAGTTCTATCTTTTATAATAGGCCAATAATAGTATTTTTTCCCTGCAAATTATCAAACCTCAGGAGGGGTTGTGAGAATCCCCTGAATTTACAACTGGCTGCTCAGAAATATAGATGGAAACCTGAGACTCGCCAGAGGTATCTGAAATGGAATAGTCTTATGGAACTTAGCCCTTAATCTGTGAGGTAGGTGTGATCTCTGAGTAGTTAGTGACAGAATTCTCTAACACTCGGGATACCAGACATAGCACAAAATTCTTCACATTGATAAGTATAACTGTATTTTATTCCTTTTCTCTGCTAACGTACTGACAGGTTAGTAATAGACTTTACACAGTGGTTATCAACGTCATAGAACTCTTTCCTTCAGAGGACACATATAGTAGATATTTGGGGTTTAACATTTGTAGCCAACAGATAAACAATGGATTAAAAAGAGAATTTAGTTCTATATGTTAAGAACAGAATAGAGACAGCAGAAATAAACCCACATTTACATGGTCAATTAATCTATGACAAAGCAGGCAAGAATACACAATGAGGAAGAAATAGTCTTTAAATCAATGATGCTGGGAAAACTGGACAGCTACCTATAAAATGATGAAACTGGACTACTTTCTAAACACCATACACAAAAATAAACTCAAAGTGGATTAAAGACCTAAACGGGAGACATGTAACCATAAAAATGCTAGAAAAGGCAGTAACTTCTCTGACATCAGCCATAGCTACATTTTTCTAGATATGTCTTCTAAGGGAAAAGAAACAAAAGCAAAAATAAACTATCTGGACTACATCAAAGTAAAAGGCTTTTGAACAACAACAGAAACCACCAAGAGACAAAAGGACAACCAACTGAGGGTGGTAGACTGGCTCAGGTAGTGGAGTACATGACTCTTGATCTCAGGGTCATGAGTTTTAACCACATTGGGCATAGAGCCTATTTTTAAAAAAGGGGGGACAACCTACTGAATAGGAGAAGATATTTTCAAGTGATACTTCTGATAAGGGGTTAAAATTCAAAATAAATAAATAACTCATACAACTTAATAGCAAAAGACAAAACAAAACAAAACAATCCAGTTAAGAAATGGGCAGAGGACCTGAATAGACATTTTTCCAAAAAAGACATACATATGGACAACAGACACATGAAAAGATGCTAAACATCACTCATCAGGGAAATGCAAATCAAAACCACAATCTGTTAGAATGGTTAAAATCAAGAAGACAAGAAAGAGCAAGTGTTAGTGAGGATGTAGAAAAAAGAGAACGCTCATGCACTGTTGGTAGGAATGTAAACTGGTATAGCCGCTGTGGAAAATATATGGGGATTCCTCAAAAAATTAAAGATAGAAATATCATATGATCCAATAATTGCTCTATTGGGTATTTACCCAAGGCAAACAAGAACACTAACTTGAAAAGATATATGCATCTCTATGTTTATTGCAGCATTATTTATAATAACCAAGACAAGGAAATAACCTATGTGAACATTGACACATCCACACAAATGGATGAGGAAAATGTTGTACACACACACACACACACACACACACACACACACACCGAGGAATATTACACAGCCATAGAAAGAATGAGATCATGCCATTTGAGAAAACATAGATGGATCCAGAGGGTGTTAAACTAAATAAGTCAGACTGAGAAAGACACATACCATATGATTCCACTCACAAATGGAATCTTTAAAAAATAAATAAACAAACAAAAACCAGAATCAGAGCTATAAATATAGAGGACAAACTGATGGTTTCCAGAGGGAGGGGGTGGGGGGCCTTGGCAAAATGGGTGGGAGGGAGATACAGGCCTCCAGTTATGGAGCGAGTAAGTTATGGAAATAAAAAGCAGAATATAGGGAACAGTCAATAATATCGTATGAACAGATTTGTGAGCATAGCATAATGTATAAAGTTGTCAAATCACTTATTTGTATACCTGAACCTAATGTAATATTGTGTGTCAACGATACTCAAATTTAAAAATGGAGGGGACTATATCTGAAAAAGCAATTATTTTGATACATCAAAGTGACACTTGGTGCTCCTATAAAAAATTAAAATTGAATGACAATATGTATACCATATCTTCTTTATCCATTCATGTGTTGATGGACACTTGGCTTGCTTCCATAATTTGGCTATTATAAATAATGCTGAAATAAACATAGGGGTGCATATATCCCTTTGAAATAGTGTTTTTGTAATTTGGGGGATAAATACCCAGTAGAGTGATTACCAGATCATAAGGCAGTTTTATTTTTGACATTTTTTTTTTTAGATTTTATTTATTTGAGAGACAGAAAGAGAGCAGGGGAAGAGAAGAGGAGAGGGAAAAGTAGACTCTGTGCTGAGCATGGAGCTGGACATGGAACTCAATCCCACTACCCTGAGATCATGACCTGAGCCAAAACCAAGAGTTGACACTTAACCAACTGAGCCACTTTGGTGCCCCTATTTTTAACTTTCTGAGGAATCTTTTTTTTTTTTTTAAGATTTTATTTATTTATTTGACAGACAGAGATCACAAGTAGGCAGAGAGGCAGGCAGAGAGAGAGAGGAGAAAGCAGGCTCCCTGCTGAGCAGAGAGCCCGATGTGGGGCTCAATCCCAGGGCCCTGGGATCATGACCTGAGCCGAAGGCAGAGGCTTTAACCCACTGAGCCACCCAGGCGCCCCTCTGAGGAATCTTGATACTGAGTAATGTACAGAATTGTTGAATCACTATTGATTGCACACTATTGTTGTACACCTGCACCTAAAATAACACTGTATGTTAACTACACTAGAATTAAAATTAAAAAAACTTAAAAAAATGGGATGGCCATAACAACAAAATCTGGACCATCTCAACCATTAATGTCAAAAGTACTGAATTGAGAATGAGTAAACCTAAAATAAGATTTCTTAGTTTATACTCGTTCTTGAAGTGGGATGGAAAAAGAACAGAAACAGAAGATACTGAATGTTTTAAATGGCTCTATGTGTTTTAAAGAGAAAAAGGCATCAGAATCATTTGCAGACTCTACATTACAAGATCAAATAAAAAGTGAGAGGTCTAAAGTGACCTGGTCAAGATGTGTGTCCATAGGATGCCCAAGAAACCAGATGGTATGAAGCATTAAGTCAAACAACTGCAAATTCAACAAAAAATCAATCTGGTAAAAGCTTAATTGTGGGCCTTTTCATCTCTTTTTTACTATCACTCTACTAGCAACACACAGACTTGAAATTCCATGCACTTCAGAAATAAAAGATATAAGATGTATAAAACACTTAGAAAGTTTACTATTACTATGTTCTCAATAAATATTGACTACTTTGGTACATTAGTATTATTAATAATATATTTTTACTGGATTGGAAAAAAAATTTTGATTGCATTCAGTCAGTCTCCTTCAATGGCATCTCTTATGTTAACAATGGCTTCACATTACCTTTTCATAAAATTCTACCCTTGACCCAGTATCCCAGTGAGGGGTACTTGCACCAGAATGCACTAACCCCAGAGAATCTGAAGCATGCATGATGACGTCGATTTCTACTGTGAAGAAGAAATAGGACTTCTGTAATCTGATCAATGTTCAGTTCCCCATTGTGTATTCTTTGGCTTCCGTTGGTGCTGGTATCTGCCGCTTTGCTTCTATTTATATCATTTTTATCAAATAATAGGTCTAGCAGGAGAGCTGGAGCTGGGAGGGGATAATGGAAGAAACCAAATGTATGAAACCTTCCACAATGGCTTCACATCACCAGTACTAGCAGGAGGTTTGTTACAGGACTAAAAGAAGTACAGAAATATTCATATATCAAGAGACCTAAAGCCTAATTCAAACTTTTCTACTATCTGGGTGACCTTGGAACAAGTTACTTCTGTGACTGCAACAATATGTTCAAATTAGAAAATCTTCCAGATCGCTTCTAGTTTAAAATTTTATGATTTATTGACCCTGAATTTTCACTCAAGAATTACCTATAAAGAGCAAAGAGTTTTTTCTCCTCTCTCATCATACCCTCATTTCCAATATGTGCTATTACTCTCTAATTTTTTAAATGGAATCCTCTGGCAAAGCCAATGATTCTTCCATTACTTACTATGAACAAATAGGCCGTATTTGTTTTCTGACCTCCAGAAATAGTTGAATAAACAAGTAGTATGTTGAGAAGAACCCTGAACCTGGAAGATGTGGGTCTAACCACTGAATCTACCATTTATTAGCAGTTTTACAGTAAAAACAATATCAAATTTACAGTATTGGCAGTTATCTTGGAGATTTTTGTCTTTGATTTCATTTACTTTACTGAAGACTAAACACATCCTGTGAGACTGAAGGAACATACTGCTGGAGTCATGATGGAAACTTAGTTTCCTCCCCCAGTACTCTGAAACCAACTGATAAGGGGGGAAAAAAAAAACAGCAAAAATCTTCAAATAAAATCCAATGTGCCAATTCAATATATGACCTAATCGAAGTGATGCCAGAGCCTTAAGGACTTCCATTGGACCTCTTCCTTCTCAGACCCAGAGCAGTAACAACTCAGTCCTAGAACCTTTGAAGCCCTTCCTCAAAGTGGTCATCAGCATCACCTGGGAGCATAGCAGCAGTGAAGAATCCCAGGACCCATGCCAGGCTAACTGAATAGTATCTATCATCTGAAGAGATCCCGAGGTGGTATGTGTGTATAATAAACTTGAGAAGTGCTGATCTAGAATACAATTTAAAAACCACTACCCCATGCTGCTCCCCCTAATTAAAATCTCTGGTTTAGCTTTCTTATTGCCTATCTCATAGTGTTGTTAAGAACATGAGTGTGAACTCATTTTGTAAAGAAAAGGTACTCTTATTAGTTCCAAGTTCCTGAAAGTTTCTGCTACCTTTCTTCTTGTGTTCCAGTTAAAATCTCCTTAAAATTCCCATTGGAAAGAATAATTCCATATAGTAAAAGCACCCTTAGGTCTTAACATATATTCCATTGAAAAATGCTTGATTTGATTATATACTTTTTATACAATAATTCCACGTGTTTTTTCTCCAATCTCTGTTAATATAAGTCACTTTCATTGATTGAAATATTTTATTGTATATGTTTTCACTGCATACTAAGTGAGCTATATTTGGTAAGTTAATAAGTGCTTCATCCAGTTATCATACTTAAATCCTCTTAAATCCAAGTAACACATCCTACCTCAAATATTTGAAGTAATGAAGTAAAATCCATTTTAAAAATTAATATACCCAAACAAAATACAGAATAAAAAGTGATTAATAACTAATAAACACTCAAGTAAATATACTGAGCGACTGAATGAAACAAATTTGAAGGTAGAGTACAAACAGGTTCAACATTTCCCTCTCCTATCCCTTTCTATTTTAATCATGTTTTTATGTGAAAATTCACTTCAAAGGGGCAACTCCTTAACGGTCAATATTTCCAACTGATAATGTGATATGTAGCAAGATATTTCTTTTGGCAAGTTTCCAAGAAGCTCAAAACCATGCAGTTAACCTGAGGTTATCATGAAGAGATCTGACACATTATGTTTTTCTTGAATGTGTCCTCTCTAGTCAATTAATTTAGGAAGAAAACTCATTTCTATAACCGAGCTGTGAAATGGTTAGATGATCTCTTGATTTTTTTTTTTTTTTTTACTTAAAGAGTCATGATTAGAATACTTAGAAACACAGAGTATTAAAATGTGGATAAGTTTTTCTCTCTTCCTTTTCTTTCTCTTCCCATATAAACTCTACAGATATATACATCTATTGGGAGGAAAAGGAAGGAAGAAAACCTGATTCCATATCCACATTGAGTCTTCCTGGTTAAGGCAAGATATGTGATATTTCCAATCACCTGTACATATTGCACTAAATCATGCAATTTTAGTTAGATTCTTAGAGATTAATCTTACATATACCACACCCACACACCATTTTCTCTCCAACCTATTTTCATTTCCTTACCTATTTTATATTATTCTATTTTTTTTTCTTTCACATTCTCTTTTTACAGTGCTCTAGAATTTTTAAAAACTATTAAAAAGTAGCATTGAGTTTGTGAATTTAGAATGCTGGAGATGAGCAGAGGCAAAGGGTAAGTTTCTTTAAGTAATATACAGAAGTACAAAATTTTAATAAAGTATATACTTGCTTATATACATACCATACAGAAGAAGCAAGGAGTGAGATATTTTTATATTTTTATTTTAGGGACAATATTTTTATTGATATATATAGAACTTGTTTTCTAGGGTTCAAAATCATGAAAATTGTATTTTTAAACACTTAAATGCAATGTATTTGTTCTTCTTCATAGCTACTTTATCCAAATAGCTAAGTTTAACCCAAATATTCAAATAATTAGTTATTTAGCCTATTAAGTTGTTATTTTTTAAGGTTTTATTTTTTTAGGTAATCTCTACACCCCATGTGGGGCTCAAACTCACAATTCTGAGATCAAGAGTAGCTTGCTCCTCCAACGGAGTCAGTGCCTATTAAGAAGCTAAGTGGCTAACACCATCACACTCAGAGAGAACAAAGAAAAATAGGCCTTTGTAGGCATCCATCATTTAAGTCACTCTTGGTCATCATTAGCATCATGGCAGCTAGGATTTCTAGGTAACAGAGGGCCTTCCAAGTAGATAACACTGAGTCTGTCACCTGTAGTCTGTACAGTTTTAGGAAGAAAATAACACAGAAGTGCCCCCTTGAGTTTAGTTTTAAAAACAACATTGACTGGAAATAATAAGGAACTATCAGTGTTCCAGAACTTAAGAACATAAACTAGCCTGATGCTGTCTGACAATAAACTGGGTGGTGTAATTGGAGGAATGAAAACTTACTCAGAAAAGCCACTGAACTAGCTAATAAATTTTCAAATAATATGACTTGGGATTTTTTCTAGTTATAAATAAACAGTATAAGCATGCTATTTTATATTCAATGAGAAATAAAAAATATGTAAAAAATATATGTGAATATAAAGAAGAAAAATAAAATTTACTCATAAATCACCACCAGAGATAACAACTGTTAATATGTTTCCTGTCATTCTTTTTACCATGTATGGATGTATGGATACATGCATACACATATATACATAGTATGTGTAGGTACATATATTTACATACATATGTGGTTAATTAAAAAAAATAGGATGGTTCTATATATATAATATTGCAACTTTTTTTTTCTATTAACACATAATGTATTATTTGTTTCAAGGGTACAGGTCTGTGAATCATCAGTCTTACACATTTCACAGCACTCACCATAGCACATACCCTCCCCCGTGTCCATAACCCAGCCACCCTATCCCTCCCCTTTTACTCCCCAGCAACCCTCAGTTTGTTTTCTGAGCTTAAGAGTCTCCTATGGTTTGTCTCCCTCTCTATACCATCTTGTTTCATTTTTTCCCTCTCTACCCCCCATGACCCCCTGCCCTTATAATATTGCAACCTTTTAAATACAGAATTCTAAGCATTTACAAAACAGTCTCCAAAAATGGTTTTTAATAGTTATAGTATATTCATTGAATAACTATTTAACTATTTAGATAATTAAATACTATTTTTCAAACTCTTTTATTGAAGTGTAGTTGATAAACAATGTTAAATTAGTTTCAGGTGTACAATATAGTGATTTGACAAGTCTATATGTAATTCTATGCTCACTACAAGTGTAGCTACCATCTGTCACCATGCAATGCTACTACAAAACCACTAACTATATTCCCTATGCTGTGCTTTTCATCTCTGTGACTTATTCATCCCATAACTGTAACCATGTATCTCCCATTCCCCTTCACGCATTTTTGTCCATCTCCCCACCCTTCTCCCCTTTGACAACCACCAGTTTGATCTCTGTATTTATGTGTCTGTGCTTTTTGTTTATTAATTTGTTTTGTGTTTTATTTTTTTATTTATTTATTTTTTTTAATTTATTTATTTGACAGACAGAGATCACAAGTAAGGAGAGAGGCAGGCAGAGAGAGGAAGGGAAGCAGCTCCCTGCTGAGCAGAGAGCCCCATGTGGGGCTCGATCCCAGGACCCTGAGATCATGACCTGAGCCGAAGGCAGAGGCTTTAACCCACTGAGCCACCCAGGCGCCCCTGTTTTGTGTTTTAGATTCCACATATATACCATATGAAATCACATGGTATTTGTCTTTCATAGTCTGACTTATTTTACTTAGCGTTTTAACTTCTAGGTCTATCCATGTTGTCACAAATGGCAAGATCTCACCCTTTTTATGGCTGAGTAATATTACATTATATATATAATTACATATTATTATAGCATATATTATATTGTTGTATATTATATAATAATATATAATATCTATTTTTGTGGTATCTATATATATACACACATCTTTACCCATTCATCTATCAATGGACATAGGTTACTTCTTTATCTTGGCTATTGGAAATAATGTTGCAATAAACATAGGGTGCATATATATTTTCAAATTAATGTTTGTATTTTCTTTGGGTAAATATCCAGTAGTAAAATTATTAGATCATATGATACCTCTATCTTTAATTTTTTGTGGAACCTCCATGTTTGCACAGTACCTGTCCCAATTTACATTCTCACCAACAATGCACGAGGGTTCCTTTTTCTACACGACCTCACCAACACTTGTCATTTCTTGTGTTTCTGATTCTAGTCATTTGAACAGCTAAAGGGAGTATCTTATAGTTTTGATTCATATTTCCCTCATGATTAGTGATGTTGTGCATGTTTTCATGTGTCTGTTGGCCATTTGTATGCCTTCTTTGGAAAAATGTCTATGCAGGTCCTTTGCCCATTTTCAATCAGATTATTTATTATTTTGATGTTGAGTTCGGTATAAGTTCTTTATGTACTTTGGATGTTAACCTCTTATCAGATACATCATTTGCAAATATTTCTCCCATTCACTAGGATTGCCATTTCATTTTGTTGGTGGTTTCCTTTACTATACAAAAGCTTTTTATTTTGGTGAAGTTCCAACAGTTTATTATTGCGTTTGTTTCCCCAAGACATGTCAAGAAAAATGTTGCTATGGCTGGTGTCAAAGAAGTTACCGCCTATGTTCTCTTGTAGGAGTTTTATTGTTTCATGATTCACATTTAGGTCTTTAATCCATTTTGAGTTTACTTTTGTGTTAGGTGTAAGAAAGTTGTCTAGTTTCTTTTTTTTTTTTTTTCATGTAGCTGTCCAGTTTTCCTAGTGCCATTTATTGAAGAGACTACCCTTTCCCCATTGTATAGTCTTGTTCCCTTTGTCATAGAATAATCAACTGTATAAGCATGGGTTTATTTCTAGCTCCCTATTCTTTTCCATTGATCTATATGTCTATATTTGTGCCAGTACCATTCTGGTTTGGTTACTATGGCTTCGCAGTATATCTTAAAATTGGGATTGTGATACCTCCAGCTTTGTTGTTCTTCCTCAAAATTGCCCTGGCTATTCAAGAACTTTTGTGGTTCCATATAAATTTTAGTATTATTTGTTTCAGTTCTGTGAAAAATACTATTGGAAACATAAAAAGAAAATTGAAAAATGTTACTGGTATTTTGATAGAAATTGCACTGGATCTGTAGATTGCTTTGGGTAGTATGGACATTTTAACAATATTAATTTTCCAAACCATGAGCATGGAGTATCTTTCCATTTATTTGTGTCATCTTCAATTTCTTTCATTAGTGGCTTATAGTTTTCAGAGTACGGGTCTTTCACCTCCTTGGCCAAGTTTATTCTTTGGTATTTTATTCTTTTTGGTACAAATGTAAATACAATTGTTTTCTTAATTTCTCTTTCTGTTACTTTGTTATTAATATATGAAAATGAAACTGATTTCTGTTTTTTGTGTATGTTACTGAATTCATTTATTACTTCTAGTAGTTTTTTGGTGGAGTTTTTAGAGTTTTCTATATATAGTATGTCATTATGAACAGTGACCATTTAGCTTCTTCCTTACCAATTTGGATGTCTTTTATTTCTTTTTCTTGTCAGATTGCTGTGCCTAGGACTTCCAGTACCTATGTTAAATAAAAGTGGTACAAGTGGACATCCTTGTCTTCCTGATCTTAAAGGAAAAGCTCTCAGTTTTTCACCATTGAGTAGGATGTTAGCTCTGAGTTTTTCAGATATGGCCTTCATTATGTTCAGGTATATTCTCTTTAAGCTCAGTGTGTTGAAAAGTTTTTACCATGAATGGACATTGAATGTTGTCAAATGATTTTTCTGCATCTTTTGAGATGATCATATGATTTTTATCCTTTGTTTTATTGATGTGGTATATCATGATAATTGAGTTGTGACTATTGAACTATCCTTGCATTCCCAGAATAAATCTCAATCATATATATTTTAATATATTGATATTTTCTTGTTTAATGATTTGATGATGTTTGTTGGTTTGATAATATTTTATTGATGATTTTTGCATCCATACTCATCAGGGATACTGGCCTGCACTTTGTGTTCTTAGAGTGTCTGATTTTGATATCAAAGTAGTGCTGTCCTCGTAAAATGTATCTGGAAATTTTTCCTCTTCTATTCTGTGCAGTAGTTTGAGAAAAAAACAGGTATTAATGCTTCCTTAAATGTTTGGTATAATTCTGTGAATCCATCTGGTCTTAGACTTTTGTTTGTTGGGAGTTTTTTGATACTTCTTCAATTTTATTACTAGCAATTGGTCTGTTTCGATTTTTTATTTCTTCCTGATTCAGTTTTGAAAGATTGCATATTTCTAGGAGTGTATCCATTTCTTCTAGATTATCTAATTTGTTAAATATAATTTTTATGGTATTTTCTCTATAATCCTTTGTATTTCTGGGATATCCACTGCTACTTTTTTCAAACTTTTTGATTACTTATTAAGGATTTAATTTTAGAAGTAATATCAAAGGTAAAAAGATTCTTACAAAAGCTATAGATTTTTTTTAAGAATTTAGGAAATAGTACAAAATTACTTTCCAGGAAACATTAAATAATTATTGAAAAGAAAATAAGCATTTGAAATAGAAATATGAAAATAAACAACTAAATTTATTGACATATAACCACCATGAACTTTAATTGAACTTGAAATGCCAAGGCAATTTTCTAAGACAGTATAATAGCCGAGAATATACTCTGAAGCCATCCTGTATGGGTTTAATTCCACTCTGCTATTTGCTAGCCGGTATTATATTAGCCTGTTAGTGCTGCCATAGCAGACTAACACAGGATATTCTGGGTGGCTTAAACAACAGAAATTTCTTTTCTCATAGTTCTAGAGGCTGAAAGCCTATAATCTTGCTGCAAGCAGAGTTGGTTTCTGGTGCAATCTCTCTCTCTCTGGTTTGTCGATGGCTGCTTTCTTGCTGTGTCCTCACTGGCCTTCTTTCTGCATGCACACATCCCTAGGTGTCTCTTCCTCTTCTTACAAGGGCCCCAGTCCTACTGGATGAAGGCCCTGACCTTATGACTTATTCAGCCTTATTTATTTCCTAATCTCCAAGTACAGTTACACTGAGGTTAAAGCATTAACATATTAATTTGGAGAGTGGGGGGACACAATTCAGTTCAAAAGAGGTATGTATGACAAAGTAACCTGACAACTGCATATCTGAGTCAGCTCATTTGTAAAATGAAGATAATAATACTTCATTGGCTAACATGAGATTAAATGTGTTATACATAAAGCATTTGAGAGCTGTGCTTAGCAAACGGTATTTAATAAATAGCATCACATTAAAAAATTAAGGGATTACATGGACATTGTATATATTAATCATGCTACACTACTAAAAATAGCTTTAATAGCAGAATTTCTAAGTTGGGCATCATGATAACTATAATAATTATTAGGAGATATTAGTATTTAACAAAAAAGAAATAGAAACATTAAGCGAGTCATCCAAAAATCATACAATGAGTTGACAGTATAATTAAAAATAAAAGCAAATTTTTCAAGAAAAGGAATATCCTTTTAATTCCTTTGAAATTAAAATAATGGTTGGAAAGAAGACTAGTCATCTTTTATGATGAATATTTATTACTTTTAACAGGTGGAAAATGGGCTTAAAAAAGAAACCAAATTTATATTATTTGGAATATTCCAGTTTTACTTGAGTTTTTTCAAACTGCATCTTCCACATAGAAAATAAATCTCCCAATATAACTATTCCAAAAATATTTAGTAAAATGCTTAAGAATGAGAAAAATAAGTACCAAGAGACTAACAGCATTCATCTTGCTTCCTTACTGAAATAAACTTACTTGAAAATCAAACAACCCACAAATGTTTACTGAACTGAATCTGTGATTAGTAGTAGGCCAAGTACCATTGGAAATGCAAAAGAAGTTATGATATCTAAACAGACAATTAAGACTATATATGTATATATATGGTACCTTGGGGAATAGCTGAAGGACATCTAAATCACCATGGCAGAGGAAGCATGGACAGGAATACCTGTGTTAGAGTCGTCATTCCAGAAGAAATACAGAAATTAATATTAAGATAAAGAAGATGAACAGTAAATGACTGGTAATGGGGGGTGGTAAGAGGGGGAGATCAGCCAGGCAGGAGAAGGCAAATGGGACCGCAGGACCAAAAGGTACCAATATGCAAAACCTGCAAAAAACTACAAGTAGTTCAATGTTATAAGCCGGAGTTCTAGGTAGTGGATGGTTAAGAGATGAAACTGGGTATGTAAGATCATGGATGATTGTATATACTGTCAAAGGAGTTTGAAATTTAGTCTGTAGATAAAGGAAGTTGCAAAAAGGTTCTGTAGCAGCCTGAGTTAGTGTTATTGACATCTTAAATAGATCTCTCTGGCAGTTCTATAAAGGATGGGCTTGAAGATGACAAAACTAGAGGCAGATAGATCAATAAGGACACTCTTGTGATTGTCTAGCCAGAATTGAGGTAGTGGAGATAAAAGTGAAAGGAGCAGAAAATGTCAAGAAGTACATAGGTATTAAAATTATTAGAATTTATGGCTGGATAGATAAAAGGAACTGTGGAAAAGAAAGATGATTAAACAGAAAGTTTAGGAAGAGGAACAATTCTGAGAGAAGATGACACATTCAGCTTTCAAAAATATTAGGACCAAGGTAATGATATATGGTTGACAAAAAGTTGGGTATATGTAACCAAAGCATAGGATTATGGCTGGGGGATATGGCTATTGAATAAGAGTGGACAATATTGCCCACTGAGTCTTTAAAATGACAGATGATTTAAAGATAGAATACTGAGAAAATCCAACATTTAAAGGATGAGTCACGTGGAAGAAACCATGAAGGAAGTAGAGAAGATATGTGAGAACCAGCAAAAAAACTGGGTTAGAGAAAACAAATGTATCAAGGATCAAAACAGATGGCAACCTCTAACGAATGCCCATTGGATACACCAAACAGAAAGCTATATGTGACCTTAGAGACGTAGTTTATGTATTGTAGAGGACTAGGACAACAGATTATAGTGAGTTCCTTTGAGGAGGCGATGCAGTCTGAAAAGACCTTAGAATCTCTCTTGGTTAATTTGGCAGAAGGTAATGTCCCACCACCTAGGTCACATCTTATGAGGTGAAGCAAGAAGACACAGAAGTGTCTAAAGTAAGTGATGTACAGAGACTAGACAGAAAAGTCTGGCTCAGATACAGAATTAGGGTTCAAGGCCTAATAAAGTGTTCTTACCCAGGAGAAGGACAGGATTTCAAGTAGAGAACTGGTCAGTGGAAAAAGAAAAAGATAATCATTAGAAATCAGAAGCAAAGAAACCACAAAAATGGTTAGCAGTAAGGTTTACTTTTGATGTATCTTTCCAATTACCCAGGAAAAAATTCCTCAAATACTAGCAAAAAGGACAGGTCAAGTTCCAGAAAATGGGCTAAGTTATAATGTGCAAGCAAGATCAAGAAATATGATTGAAATGCTCAGTCTGGGAGAAATATGCAAGGACACTATAACTACATTGCTAGGAACACATGAAGAAGTATGGAAAGTATATTATCCCAAGGAATAAGAAATGGACAAACCAAGAAAGATCAGCACTTCAGAAATCAAAGATATGTGAGAGCATCCATCCCTTAACACACAAATTACTCCATAAAGATTTGCTGAATGGAGAAATTAATGAATAAACAAGTTAACAGAAAAAATAATTAATGAGAAGATTTCTAACAGTTTTATTCTGTTCAACTTTACATCAAGGTGGATACGTAGTATCCACTCTTCATCTGAAATTTCAATCTTTTAAAACTGCATGAATTATCTCACATATACCCCAATCTCTCTAGACAAGAGTTACTTTACAAAGTAATCCTTTTTCTCCTGGAAAATTAAACAGAACCAAGAGGAACCATTTATGAAAAGCACTCATAAGCACTAAGAATTAGTTTTCTTCCACCACTGTCCTATTTCCCAGTGTCTTCTCTAAACACAGAAGGTATTAATCTGTTCAGTTTTATCCTATAATCATATTTTTACATTTAACTAAACATATAGCACATGCACTAAGCCTATCCTCACTAAAAGGGATACTTTAATAAAAACAGTAAAGCATCTATAACCTAGTGAGGTAAAGCCATTAAAGAATAAATGAAAAGATAATGGGATAATTCCTAGAATAACATAAGAAGGTAGGAAGGAATATTGTGTCTGGAGGACAAAATGATACAAAAATAAATAAAAATGATGACTCATAGGTATACCTTCAATTTAATAAAACAATAAAAAGGACTGTACTTTGAGTCAGGAGATGAGGGTTCTAGTTCTGTGGCTCTCTTTGTATTCTAGGAGAAACATTTTAATATATTGGTGCTTGAGTTTCCTAGTTCTTGTTTCCATTCTTTACCTCCCGTATTTGCTATGTGGAAGCCATAGTGATTTTTTTTTAATATTTTATTTATTTGACAGACAGAGATCACAAGTAGGCAGAGAGGCAGGCAGAGAGAGAGGGGGAAGCAGGCTCCCTGTGGAGCAGAGAGCCCGATGCAGGACTCGATCCCAGGACCCTGGGATCATGATCTGAGCCGAAGGCAGAGGCTTTAACCCACTGAGCCACCCAGGTGCCCCCATAGTGATCTTTTAAAAATATAAATCAAACTATATCATATCCTTACTTAATACTCTCCACTAGTTTCTTTTACAACTGGAATAAAATCTAACCCATTCCTCAAACCTTCATCAGCTGACATGAACAGAACCCTGGTTACCTCTCTCAACTAATCTTTCCACTGTCCCCCTCATTCACTGTTCCTGGCCTGCTTTATATTCCTTAAACTCTGAAAAGTTCATATTTGCTATCAGTCTGGAACAGTGAGACCAGGTTCTCCTGTGGTTGGCTATTTCTTGTCATTTAAGTGGCAGCTCAGATGTCACTTCCTTGGAGATGTCTTACTTGGTTTCCTATAGGAAAATAGTCACCCTACCCTCATCTGTCTGTTTCTATTATGTAATTATGACCTTTCTTTTATAAAAGTTATGACCACTGAAAATCATATATTTTTCACTATGTGTTTGTATATATTATAAAACATCTCCATGACAATCTTATTCATCAATGAAATCTCTGGCATACAGTAATGCTCTATAAGTATTTGAAGAAGAGAAGAGAACATGGAAGAAAGAAAGGAAAGGAAGAAAGGGAAAAAGGAAAGGGAACCGAATAAATAAAATATTTGACAATAAAATGAAAAATATAGGTAACAATATTTTGGAAATAACCATCAAGACGTTAGGTTAGATGCCACACCATTCTTAAGTATTTGTAAATGCCACAGACTTGCTTTGATTTGAAGGAAATTTACAAACTATTGTTTTCATTTTCTTGCTCTTTCAGTGAAACCTGAACAATACAAAGATTTTTGTGTATATATAGATAAGTGAGTTTGGATACGTGTTTTCATATTCATGGTTTATTTGGGTGAAACTAGGGTAGGAAAAAAACATAAAAGACACCCTCAGAGCACATTCAAGATGTCAGCATTTACAAACCCATGTGCTACTTCTCTAAATTACACTCCTCCAGCTGGCTTGATTAATTTTGAAGTGGATAAGCTAACAGTGCCAGATCACACCCAAGCAGTATAAAACTGTATAAGAACACAATAAAACAGTGATAAACAATAGGTTATTTCAGTGGCATATGGCTGAAACATAGTTGGGTCAGTCTCAAATGCAACCTTTGGATTCTGTTTAAAAATCAGTGTCTGAATTATAGATTTACCATTCAAGGCATTCCTTGTAAGCATTAAGTAATTATTCCAAAGAGAAGAAAGGGAGAGTCAGATAAAGGAGAAAAAAGGAGAACTTCTTCACTGGTCGTTGAAGTAAGATAAACTAGAATTAATGAATACAATCAATGAGCATGTATGACAGTCTACAAGGGACAATATGAAATGCATAAAAACATTCAAAAGGAAGAGATGGCAACAAGGTAGACTAATATATATAAAGGAAAATAAATATAGAGACTACTAGAAGCAGAGCAAAGGAGAAAGAAGAAAAAACTTAACTTTAAAATTCTCTCCTATACTTACTATCTGGATATAAAATCAAAATTTTTCCACTAAAATTATGACAATAATCCCATGTTGCACATTAAAGAGAGTTTGGAAATATGTTGCTGAAATCTTATCTACTTATCTTAAGTAAAATTCCTCTCTCCAGAATATGTCTTCTTTATCTCGACCTCCAACCATCTTCTGGGGAAGGGATGCTTCAGAACAATGAAGTCAATCCAAACTGGTGGGATTAAAGCTTCCAAATGAAGAGCCCAGAGTGTTTACCTCCTGTGAAACTCTTGTTTGCATTGAAATACAGCTATTCATGAGCTGTATTTCAATGCAAACAAGATTTTCACAGCATCAAGTGAGAGAGTGCACAGCTAGAAACTGATAATCAGTAATAAATTATTTTTTTTTCTAAGAGAAGGTTCTTGAACTTTTGAAGCCAATGGCTAGCCACATGTTTTAGAGTAAGAGTCTTATTGATAGATAGCTTCTTGATGACTAAGCAATCTGGCTAAAGTTAATTATTAACATACTAACACATTTAACATACTGAAACATTTCAAAATAACATGTAATAGGATTAATGTTAGTAAGATGACCCAGTCCTTGTTTTACAAAGGTTTTACAAAAACACTGATTTAACAATGATATATGGACCAATATACCTTTATGAGAATTCCAGAACCCAGTTAAGAAGTCTCAAGTCCCCAGGTAAGAATAAAGCTGAGGACAGCTGCTTTGAAACAGGTAAGAAAGTAATTACACTTAATCTGCATCAGCTTGTCTCCCAAGCCAGCACAACCCAATACTAGGAGAGAGGAAAGTGAAGAGTGGAGCATCCCTTCAATGTTCTGCCTTTTTGGAGAGCCACCTGAGGAACTGGTTTCTGTCTCACCTCACATGAATAACTGACAAAACTAGTATACTTTGCATGCCTGAAAACAAAGAAAAGCAGTGGGTGCCTTGTTGCAGCCACCAGAGTTCAGCACCATTGGCGGAAGTAGCATAACCTGAAAATTCTCCCTTAGAAAGGAGGGAGAGGAGTGGAATGTGTATCTGCCATTCCAGTTCTTTAAAAGACTACCCAAGGGAGTGGTTTCTGTTTTACTTCATTTGGAGCACTGAGAGAACCAACGTAGCTTGGATGTCTGGGGACTGCTCAGAAGATAGGAAAAAGATAGGAGGCTTGCTATGGTTAGTATAATTCAGCATGTTCAAGAGGAGGTATACAACTCGATGCTACTCCCTCAGGAGGGCAGGAAGAGAGTAGAGTGTCCAGCGTTCTGGCTTTTCAGTGGGCTGTCTGGGGACTGGTATCTAACTCAGGTACTAACAGGGAGCTGGTATACTCTGGATGCCTAGTGGCCACTGAGAACAAGGGAAAGCTGGGCAGTTTGCTTCTGTAGAACTAGAGAACTGCAGTTCCACAGACAGATATTAAAGGGAGCAAAAGATTATAAGCTCCTGAAATAGAAACCAGCAATTGAGAAACTACACACATAGGCCCAGAGAAGTTGTACTGTCTGCCAAAAAGGTTTCAGAGGCCTTTAGAATTTCTAGCTGGACTGATTGGTGAAGGTCCTTCATAGTACAAAGCCAGCCTTTAAAGACAGGGATTGGTAGCTGCTTTTTCAAACACAAAAATCCCAATAAAAAGTTACAAAACACATGAAGTAAGAAGGAAACATGGCCCAATGAAAAGAACAAAAGCAATCTCCAGAAAACAAACCTATAGAAACAGAATTATATGAACTAACTGAATAGTAATTCAAAATAAGCATCAAAATAAGCATCATAAAGATGCTTGATGAGCTCAAGAAAACAATGAATGAATGAATAAGAATATCAACAAAGACAAAAAATATTTTGAAAGAACCAAACAGAAATTTTAGAGCTGAAGAACTGAATGACTGCACTTAAAAATTTACTAGAGGGGTTCAACATCAGATTTCATCAATCAGATAAAAGTATAAGCAAACTTGAATATTGGTCATTTGAAATTATCTAACCATCTATGAGATATATATATATATATATATATATATATATATATATATATGACTATCAAAGAGATGCCCATTTTGGGAGTCCCAGAATAAGACAGAAATGACAGAAAGCTATTTAAACAAATAATGATTGAAAACAACCTAAATATAAAAGGGAAAAGACATCAGGTTCCAAAAAGCCCAAGTGATCCCAACTAGAAGGAATCCAGAGAAATCCAACCAAAGGTGTATTTTTGATCAAACTGTCAATAGTCAAAGACTAAGAAAGAATTTTGAAAGCAGCAAAGAAAAAAGAGACTCATCATGTACAAAAGAACTCCCACAAGACTTGTGATATTGTAATTAATAAGAAATATATGTTTGGTTTTTGTCCCCATCTCTGGCACAGAGCTCATAAAATTCTTGAAATGTACCAAGTGATGAAATTCCTAGAGGCATCTTTTGTTACGTTAATGACATGAATTTGGATCCCTAAAGATGGGCTGGTTGCCAGTGGAAGTCAATCATGTGATTAGAGGGGTGGAACTTTCAGCTGTACTCTCCAAACTCCAGGGAGAGGAGAGAACTAGAGGTTGAGTCTATCAACAATGGACACTGCGTTAATCAATCATGTTTTATAATGAAGCCTCCACAGAACCCCCCAATAATGGGGTTCAGAGAGCTTCCAGATTGTTGAACATATGGAGATTTGAGGAGAGGGGCACACTTAAATGCCCTTTCCCCATACTTTGCATTATGCATTTCTTCCATTTGACCAATCCTGAGTTATATCCTTTTATAATAAACCAGTGATCTAACAAGTAAAATGTTTCTCTCAGTTCTGTGAGCTGCTCTAGCAAACTAACTGAACCTGAGGAGGAGGTTGGGGAACCTCTGATTTATAGCCAGTCAGTCAGAATGATCCCCTAAGAAGGGGGTCATTGGAACCCCCAAATCTATAGCTGGTTGGTCAAAAGCACAAGTAATAACCTGGGCTTGTGACTGGCATCTGAAGTTGGGGTGGGGAGGGTGTAGTAGGTCTGAACTTTAACCTGTAGTATCTGATGCCTTCTTCAGATAGTGTCAAAACAGCTGAATTCTTGGACATGCTGTTGGTGTCTGGAGAATTACCTGGTGTTCAGTCAGAACTCCCCACCTCCCCACCCAACACATACACACAATGGAACTGCAACTAGAACCAAAAGACTATTAGTGAATTTCCCAGCAGAAACTTTGTAAGCTAGGGAGAAAATGGTGTGAAATATACAAAGAGCTCAAAGAAAATCAACCCAACAAGAATATTATGCCTTACAAAGCTATCCTTTAGAAGTGAAGGACAGATAAAGACATTCTCAGACAAGCAAAATCTGAGGAAGTTTATCACCACTGGACCTGCCTTACAAGAAATGCTAAAGGGAGTCTTTCAAATTGAAATAAGAGGGCATTAAACAGCAAAACAAACATAGAAAAACTGCTGGCAAGTATAAATACATGGACATATAGAGAATACTGTAATACTGCAATGGTGGTGTGTAAACCACTTTTAATTCTGGCATACAGGTTAAATGACAAACAATTAAAAATACTATACCTGAAAAATTGAATATAGAAGGAATATACCTCAACATAATAAAGGCCATATACAACAAACCCAAAGCAAATATCATAAACAATGGTGAGAAATGGAGAGCTTGCCTCTAAGATCAGGAACAAGACAAGGGTGTCTCCTCTCACCACTAATACTCAATATAGTCCTGGAAGTCCTAGCTATAGAAATTAGGCACAACGACAACAAAAAAAAGGCATCATAAAACAGTTGTTATTTGTAGATATCATCTTATATAGAGAAAATCCTAAAGACTCAAGTAAAAAAGCTGTTGGAACTGATGAAGAAATTCATTAAAACTGCAGGATATAAAATCAACATACAGAAATAAGTGTCATTTCTATACACCAACGTCTAAAAAGAAATAAAGAAAACTATCCTATTCATAATAGCATCAAAAACAGTAAATACTTAGGAATAAATTTAACCAAGGAAATGAAAGATGAAAGCTACAAGACTTTGTTGAAAGACACAAACAAATGGAAAGATACACCATGTTCATGGATTCAAAGACTTAATGTTAGAATGCCCATATCCAAAATCATCTCTAGATTCAATGCAATCCTTACCAAAACTCCAAAGTATTTTTCACAGAAATAGAGGAAGAAATTCTAAAATTTTTATGGAACTACACTTTGAATAGCTAAAGCAACCCTGAGGAAGAAGAAGAAAGCTGGAGGCATCACCCTTTTGATTACAAACTACACTACAAAGCAATACTAAATAAAAGAGTATGCTACCAGCAAAAAATAGACACAGGGACCAATGGAACTTTAACCTTATACTACATAAAAATCAACTCCAAATGGATTAAAGACTTAAACATAAGCCTATCTTGAAATAATATAACTCCTTAAAAAATCTGAAGATTTTCATGACATTGATCTTAGCAATGATTTTATGAATATGACAACCAAAGCATAAACAATAGAAACAAAATAAATGGGACTACATCAAGCTAAAAAACAAAGGAAACAATCAAGAGAGTGAAAAAGACAACCTTTAAAATAGAAGAATGTATTTTCAGACCATATATCTGATAAGTCACTATCCAAAGCACATAAAGAATCCCTACAATTCAACAGAAATCAACCATTCAATCAATAAAATAACCTGAGCAGAGAACTTGAATAGACATTTCTCCAAAGGAGATAAACACACACACACACACACACACACACACACACACACACACACATCACTGAGAGGATATGGAGAAATCTGGACCCTTATGCATTATTGGGGGAATATGTAAAATGGTAAACTGCTATGGAAAATACTGTGAACATTCCTCAAAAAATTAAAAATAGAACTACCATATGATTCTAATAATCCCACCACTGGATAGTTAACCAAAATAAGTCATCTGAAGAGATACTTGCATTCCTGTGTTTATTGCAATAGTATTCATAACAGCCAAGAGGTAAACATAACCTAAATATACATTGCAGGATTAATTTTTAAAATGTGGTATACATATAAAATGGAGCATTATTGAGCCACAAAGATCGAAAGAAATCCTGTCACTTGCAACGACGTGGATGAATCTTAAGGACATTATTCTAAATGAAATAAGCCAGTCACAGAAGGGCAAATAATACATGATTCCATGTATATGTAGTGGAGTCACTTATATATGACTAAAATAGTCAAATTCACAGAAACAGAAAGTAGAATGGTGGCTGCCAGGTGCTGATGGCAGGGGAAATGCTGTTCAATGAGTTTAGAGCTTTAGTCATGCAGATGCCGGGTACTGATGGCAGGAGAAATTGCTGTTCAATGCATTTAGAGTTTTAGTCATGCAGGATGGAAAAGTTCTAGAGATCTACCATATCACATTGTGCTTATCATTAACAATACAATATGAACAGCACTGTATTGTACTTAAAACTCTGTGAAGAGGGTAGATCTCATGTTGCATTTTTTAACCACATTATTATTCAAAAATAGTAATTTGGAGATGGAGAAGAGAAGTGAGTTGGGGGATATCAGAGGGAGAGACAAACCATGAGAGACTGTGGACTCTGAGAAACAAACTGAAGATTTGGGAGGGGAGGGGGTTGGGGGGTTGGGTGAGCCTGCCTGGTGGTGGGTATTAAGGACGGCACATATTGCATGGAGCACTGGTGTGATGCATAAACAATGAATCTTGGAACACTGAAAAATAAAATAAAATAAAATAAAATAAAATGAAATAAAATTACCACCCCCCCCAAAACTAGTAATTTGTAGCATTTACCAAAAATGGATTTCTTTATTTATAGATATGAAAGAATCTTTTAATCTATAATGGGTTTTTTAATTTATATACACAGTTTAGTGACAAAAAGTAATCATTATAAAATTAAATTATATTGGTAAACATGGCTGTTTATAGTAGGAAATATTGATCATCACATACTAAGTGTAAAATTAAGATTTCTTAATCTCAACTCATAACTCTCTAATAAAAATACAAAATTACAAATTCAAACTTTTGACTCTCATCTGAAGCATAAAGTTCCAGAGCCATTCCATATTGGGGGATGGGGGAAGTATATGCTTCAAGATAAGATTAATAATTTATCTCCCCAGAGGACCTTCTGTCCTCAAAGAGAGAACACACCACAATAAAAATCACAATACAATGATAGTCAAAGGGACTTCCACAGATAATGATACTGTCTTACCTCTGAACTGCCCCAGCCTAATGGGCAGCAGCCCAAAAGTGTATATGCACTGCAGATCATTAAAGTAGTCAATTATGTTTCCCTCCTATTTTAAAATACTACTGGCCCTCCAAACATAGGTTCCATCGTCCACTTCTCTCACAGTCTATCATGCAACATGAAGCCTTTAATCTTGACATTAGTAGAATATTCCATCCTAATAAAATTGGGACTTGCTCACATCCCTGCTTTTCACATATGATCACAGAAAATGAGATATGGGCACATAACCAGTGAGCCCAATTCAACCTGGACTCAATAAATTGTGAAGAGGTAGGAGTCTGTTGTTCATGGGAAAATCTGAGAAGAGCTCATGAAGCTAATGAAAATATTCATATATTCATCTCCATGACTTCAGGAAAACCAAGTCATTCTGGTCTTCACTATGTCCCCAGTGCTCTGAAAGTGTTTACTAAAAATTCCTTGAATGAGTGAGTGAAGGAATATCCAAGGTTATACAGATCAGTATATATAAGGGTAATTAATCAAAAGTATATGCCCTGATAGTATATTAAAATACTAAAAGCTCTTTACTGCCATAGAAGTCTTCATGATGTTCAATATTATGAAATCCATATTCAGAGCCAGTGTCAGTCTATAAAATTTAAGTACTCACACAGAATTTATTCACTTATGTTTTCTTCATAAAAGGCATTATTTAAGACTTGTTTGCTCAAAGAATTAAGGATAATTTATTTTTCCTATAATTTTACCCAAAATGATAAAGCAATCATTGCACAAGGCTACAGCTATTAATATGACATACTAATAAGACAGACCCTAAACTTCATAATGACCACCATAGAGTCTGAGATTGTGTAATATACAACTTTGTTCTAGATAAACCGTAAGCAAATTTATTTTCAGGTTTTAAGCCTAAAATCAAATCTTATCAAAGATTAAGTGTATCCAATTGTCCAGTGGTTTATAGTCTATAAACGTGTCCTTAAACAATCTCATATGAATGAATTAATGCTCACAATTTGTGTGTTGTTAGGATTGTCCAGTATTTTCAACTCAGGTAAATAACCATATTTATTCATGCCAGTAGCTGTTATAAACCTTTACCATTCTACTTTAAATCAGTCAACTGGACTCACCCACTCATGTTTTAACAGATGGCATAGCCTCCTACCTCACAGAGAAAATAGCAATCATCAGTTACATACTCCACCTCCTATATTATCTGCATGTTCCCCAGATTTCCCTCATTCCCTTTTGTATATGCTTTGCCTTTCTTCTAAAGATAACACCTTTATCTGTATTCTTGATTTCATCTTTCCCATCCTTTCCTTCTTCCTCTCTTTATGTTCCTTCAATAAATGCTTTTTGACTGCCTTCAAGTGCCAGGTTGGTCTAAGCCTGGGAATACAGTGTTAAACAAGACAAAACCCCTCTCCTCATGGGTTTACTATTCTATTGTGCCCTCCAACGCCTTTTGAACATCTACCTCCTTTCTTATCGTCAAAAAATCCCCTCTCCCTTCCTTTTCAGCTTACAAACCTGCTTAACTCATCCTCATATTTAAAATGCATCTGTTCAAGAAAGAGAAGTTGAGAAAACAATCCCATTTACAATTAAACCAAAAATAATAAAATACCAAAGAATAGACATAACCAAAGAGGTAAAAGACCTATACTCTGAAAACTATAAAATGTTGGTAAAAGAAATTGAAGAAAACACAAATAGAAAGATATTTCATGCTCATGGACTTGAAGAACCAGTATCATTGAAATGCCCATACAACACAAAGCAAGCTACAGATTTAATGCAATTCTTATCAAAATACCAACAGCATTTTCACAGAACTGGAACAAACATTCCTAAATTTTGGATGGAACCACTAAAGACTCCAAACAGATAAAGCAAACTTAGAAGAACAAAGCTGAGGTATAACAATTCCAGATTTCAAGTTATATTACAAAATTGTAATAATCAAAACAATATGGTACTAACACAAAAACAGACACATATCAGTAGAATAGAACAGAAAACCCAGAAACAAGCCCAAGATTATATGGTCAGTTAGTCTACAACAAAAGAGGCAAGAATATGGAAAGGTAAAAAAGACAGTCTTTTCAACAAAAGGTGTTACATCAATTGGACAGCTACATGCAAAAGAATGACACTGGACCACTTTCTTACATCATACACAAAAATAAACTCAAAATGGAATAAGGACCTAAATGTGAGATACGAAACCACAAAAATCCTAGAAGACAAACACAAGCAGTAATTTCCATGACACTGGCCAAAGCAACATTTTTCTATATATATCTCCTGAGACAAGGGAAACAAAAGCAAAAATAAACTCTTGGGACTACATTGAAATAAAAGGCTTCTGTACAGCAAAGGAAATAATAAAACTAAAAAACAACCTACTGAGTGGAAGAACATATTTAGAAGTGACATATCCAATAAAGGATCAGTATCCAAAATATATAAAGAACTATTCAACTCAACACCTAAAAAACAAATAATCAGTTAAGAAATGGCCAGAAGACATGAACAGATATTTCTCCAAAGAAGGCATATGAATGGCCAATACACACATGAAAAGATGCTCAACATCACTCACCATCAGGGAAATGTAAATCAAAACCACAATGAGATGTCACTTCACACCTGTCAGAATGGATAAAATAAAAAACACAAGAAACAACAAGTATTGGTGAGGACATGGAGAAAAGGGAATCCTTGTGCACTGTTGGTGGGAATGCAAACTGGTACAGTCACTGTGGAAACAGTATAGAGGTTCCCCCCAAAATTAAAAATAGAACTACCATATGTTCCAGTAATTACACTATTGATAATTTATACAAAGAATATAAAAACACTAATTCAAAAAGTATATACACCCCATGTTTATTGCAGCATTACTTATAATAGCAAAAATATGGAAACCCGTTTCCATCAATTCATGAATGGATAAAGAACATGTGGATAAGAATAGATATAGATACACAATGGAGTATTATTTAGCCATAAAAAAGAATAAAATCTTGCCATTTGCAACCCTGATGGAGCTAGAGAGTATAATGCTAAGTGAAATCACTCACAGAAAAACAAATACCATATGATTTCACTCAAATGTAGAATTTAAGAAACAAGCAAGGAAAAAAAGAGAGAGGTAAAGACAAACCAAGAAACAGACTCTTAGCTATAGAGAATAAACTGGTGGCTACGAGAGGAAAGGTAGTGGGGTGGGGGACGGGTGAAAGAGGTTAAGGGGATTAAGAGTACTCTTACCATGATAAGCACTGAGTAATGTATAGAATTGCTGAATCACTATATCTTATACCTGAAACTAATATAACACTACGTAAAATGTACTAAAATTACAATTTTAAAAAATTAAAAATACATAATAATACATATTAAAAAAAGAATGAACTCATTTTGCTGACCTTGAAAGCATGTGAACATGCTTTCTGATACAATTCTAGAATCAGCTGCAATTTGTTTCTACTTTCACCTCATTTTTCACTCCTAACTGCACAGCAATTTTACTTTTGCTCTCTGTATTCTAGTTAAATATTGTTTATACTCAGGTTTTGATATAGTCTTCCTTCCTTTGAATTCTCATAAATTCTAGGAAAGAGTGTAGTTTACCACACTTCTTGCTTCTACTTTTCTCTGCCTGTACCATTACTGCTTTTCTCCTAAAGATTCCTGCATTGGCCTTCCTTTCTCATTCTACCCATTTTCCCTGAAACATCCTACCCCTGCCCAAGATTTCACTTCCTACTTATGTGTAATGACTCCAAAATTCTTATATTCAGACCATCCTGAGTTTTTCTTATCTTCCCTTTTAAGTACCTCCAAAGACATTCTCATTTCAATGGCTACCAGCATCAAGTACTAAAGGGATGGTACTTGTTGCCACAGAGTAGCATAGAGAAAAGTGTTACTAACTGTGGTGACAAAAAAGCTCCACAATTTCAGTGGTTTAATGAAACAGAAATATTTGTCTTCTCACATGGTTCAGCTGGTGGTGGTGGCAGCAGCTGGTATGGGCGTAAGGTGGTTCTAAGACCTAAATTCATGGAGACTCTACCTTTTTTATTATGTGGCTTCCAAGGTCATCTGGCAAGGTTTCATCCAACTAGCAGATGAGAAAAGAGTTCACTGGATGGTGTGGAAGGATTTTATGCACCCATTCTGGAAGTGATACACTTTACTTTTACCCACATTCCATTGAACAGAAATTCAGTCATATTGTCCCATGTAAATTGGGAAGGAGTTGGGAAGGATAGTCCATGGTTGAGCAGCTACTTCACAGCAACTTCTACACTATGGAAGGGCAATGCAGATTTTTAGTAGACAGCTAGCATTCGCTGGAATAGAAGTCATGGGTGACCTTCGCTGAGATAAACTTCTGTTTCTAGTTAGGTGAATAGGATTGAGAAAGTATGAAAGGGGAAACTATCAGAGTGCTTCTCTTTCTATAAGCATACTGGTGATGTATTAATGTTCCCAAAATTTGGCTGTTAAGGGAAAGTAAGAGCTTAGGAAGCAACGGGCCTCTCTGCCTCTTACCTCTTTTTCCTTTAATCCATTATTTCACAAAATTACCAAAATGTTATCTGTTTTTCTTTTACCCTTATTTTTTCTCTTTAAATTTATAAATTTAGTTTTCTGGCAATAAAAGTAATAGATTATTTTTTCTATAATTCAGTTAATCATTTCATTCCTGGTTAGGATATTCACCAATTTCCCCAATGATTCTAAGATGAAGTACAAGCACATATTTTATCATGTAAATCTTATAGTAAGACTCCTGCCAACCTTACCTGTCTCTCAGTGAACTTTCTTCTCTCCCATTTGTTCATTGTCACTCTATCCTCACTAAGGTTTGAAGGAGCTAAGAACAAAGATGATGCTGAGAATATCCTTCTCCCATGTGGTTCTGAGTTAGAATCTACCACTGATACGTATCACCCATAATTGGAAAGGTAAAGAGAAAAAGAGAGCATTATTTCTGATATTGCAAGCTGATGGTTGGGTGGTCATGAGATTTGAAGTGCCTTCTGAGTGGGCTCATCAAAATCATCCCATACTAAGATAGTCTTTATCTCCCCAAAGCCTTCCAATGAGTTTAAGCTTCTAAGTCCCTAATCAAACATTTGAAACCAGCAGTATAAAGTGTGCTGAGGCTTTCATGAACAAACCTGGCAGATAAACCCACTCAAATGGATGGAGACACACACACACCCTATGCTCCAGCCAAACCAAAATTCTTGCCTTTACCAAATCTAATACATTGTTTTTGATACATGCTGCCTTCTCCACACAGCATGCCCTTTCTCTGACATTTCTGACTGAAAAAATTCTTGCTCATCTTTCAAATTCAATTATCACCTTCTAACTGAGGCCTTCCCTAATTCCCCCAGTTATCGACACACTTTCCTTGGGGACACTATACCATCCTGTTCCTATCTGTGACATGGTATTTATAACATCATTCACGTGACCTTACCTTGTCAAGAGGAATCATGCTTTATGATGATTTGTGGCCTCAGTTTCTAGTACACAGATTCTCATATATTAGGCATTTGATAACATAGGCTAAATACTCTATTGTGAAATAAAATGTCATTAATAGAAATGAACATTTTTTTTCCACAGTACACTCTAAAAATGTGAGAGTAAACCTGTATGCTGGGAGTGCATCTAAGGCTCACCGAAGCATCCCAAGGGCCCCCCTCTCCAGAGGTATGTGAACATGCAGGGATAATAAATTAACAATGGGACAGAACATATGTTATCCAGCCTTCCCCTCACCTTTCTCCTCTTACTCTTTTTATCACTCATAAATTTAGGGACTCTATGTACCGACATCCTAGGAAGCAGGTTTTATCCCAAATTCCTGACTCTGAGATCCTCACACATTTCTCCTCTCAAAGACCTGCTGTAGAAGAAAAGGCTCCTACACATTTTCATAATAATGATACCGTGCGGCTGACCTTCCCGCAGGAGATGCCCTGCTTGCCCAAACAAGTGGCACCACCTGCTGTCGCATGGCAGCCTGGGTGCAGTGGAACGTGCTCCCACCACATTTGCAGGGCAGCAGCAGCACAACCAGGAGAGCAGCCCCAGCTGCGATGTCAGTTTTCCCTCATTAACACTGGGTCAAAATGACTCAGCTATTTAAAATGGCTCCTCTTTAATTAAATTGATGCTAGCTTCTCTGGGTTGCCCAATCCCAAGAATTTTCTGCCGGCTACTTAAGGTAAAGACAGCGGGGGGAAATTAATCTGATTAGCCCTTTGCTTGGGTTTTCATTCCCATGAAAGGCTTTATTCAGCTCAAATGTTATTAAACAAAAATTAGTTACAACCATTCAGTTGATTCATTCAGCATATACAACATTTATTGGGCACTGCTTGTTCAGGATTGTCCTGGGGTCTAGAGTGCACTGATAAAATAAGATAAGCATGTTCCTTGCCCTCTTGAAGCTTATAGTCTGGGGTTCGTTGGGGTGGAGGGAGGAGGAAAAAATGGGTAATACAGTATAAAAGTAAGTGCTATGAAGAAAAACAGAGCAGAGCAAAAGGACAGAGAAGCCAGTGGGGGTGGATATAACACACTCTTTTAGCTGGTGTGGTCACACAACTCCACTATGGTAAGAAACCTTTTGTGTCTATATCTGAATAAAATGAGAGAATAAGCCATGAAAGTATCTATGGGAAGAACATTACAGGCAAAGAGAACGGGGAGGTCCTGGAGCAGTGGAGCCTGGAGTATTCAAAGCAAGAGGGTCAGTGTGGCTCAATCTGAGAGGCAGGAGATGAACTGGAGAGGTGGGCAGGGCCCAGATCAGTTAGAGACTTATAATTAGAGTGGAGACTTCAGTGTAGGTAATTACTGTGACATTTGTGACAGGATTTTCATTAGGACCATGCTCAATGCTCCTTACACCCCTGGGAAATGAAAATAAATAAGCCAATCTAGGATGAGTAAAATCAAAAAATTTATTACTGCTGCCAATTTTTCTATTGTTATATTATTTTCAAAATAAATTTAAAAAATAATACCTTGTTATATGTCTCATTTATTTAGACCCAAAGGTCTTTACATAAACTGAAGTTAAATGAATGAGTGCTTTTACAAAAGTCAGGGAAAGTACTTCTAGACCTGAAAATGGTGGAGGAAATTTTGCCAACGCCCTTGTGAAATCCTTTTAATTTCCTGGGAATGCAATCATGTTTTTAGGCCTTTTTGAACAAGCTTTAGAGATGATCTATTGTTTTACATATGAGAATACTATGACTTTCGCAAAAGTCATCCACGTCATTGGTCACTATTCCAATCAGATTTCAGCAGCACCTCAGTATGTAGATTGGGTTTTGAAGCCAGATACACCCATATTTGCAATCCATTCACAATCTTTCTGTCACTCTGAGCTTCAGAGTCCCCAAATTACTTGATATTAGAATCAAATGTAAACATCAAGCCTAGTACCTGGCACATCTCATGGACTTTAAACTAGTATTTCTACCGTGTTAGTACCAGCTTTTGTATTTCATGAAGCTGGTGAACAAGAGCATTGCTGATCTTCTCCAGAATATTCCACAAGGCCATAGCATATTTGTTTCCTCCTTTCATTCTTCCCTTTCTTTTGCCACATCTCTTAGAAGCTAAGTCAGCTTCTCCCCAAACATAACAACAACCTTCAAACTGGAATGGGCCTCTGATATAACTAGGAACTGTGCTATATCATATATATAAAACAAACAAATTAATCCCAAATTGATCAGGCAGGTCTTTAATACCTATTCTGCGCACTTCTATTTCACCTCACAGATGCTCATGCTGTTGCTACACTTTGATTAGGAAGATGTTTCTACACATATAAATTCATCCCCATTCATAGATCGGTCACTTATTGGTAAAATTTGGCATATGAATGTTATCTAGTTCCAAGATCCATAATAGCAATTTTCAACTTGAAGAAAGAAAATGAACAGAAACACTTAGCAGGGATTTGTCTCTGGCTTCCTGGATGGCAAGACTCTTTGTGACTTCTGGAGTTGCTTAAAGCTTCTAAGCTCCTAAAGAAGTATCCTTGACCAAAATAAAAACAATACATTTGCTGACGTAAGGGAACATTCCTGTGGTTATTATGCCAGAATCTACAAATCAGTAGGATGTGAGGTAAACCCAAGGTTTTGTTCATCTGCTTGACAATTCATTGTCACTATTATATAAAAATGACCTACCCTATGGCTGGGCTACAGATTAATTTTTAACATTGCTCCCAGGTCTACTGTTGCCACAAGTTCATATTATAAATCATTTTCAGTTTATTAAAACATACATAAAAATTAAGTATTAAAATTGCATGTAGACACTAGAAATTCCATAACAATCTTGATGTATAAAACCCATTTGCCTTTTCCCATGACCTTTTGTGCTGCTTCCTTCTAAGCAGACATGCTTAATGACCAGGTACCCTTCTTTCCCATGTTACATTTTTTTCCCAGGTTTCTACTCTATGTACAGCATTTGATGGGGTAAGTGTACAGGCATCCCCAAAGACATGAAGCACCAAGTTTGTGATTTTCATAAGTAGGATAAATAGAAATAAAGCAAACTAAAGAAGTGGTTTCCAAAGTGTGGCCCCTAGACTGGTAGTAATAACATCATTAGGAATTTGTTAAATATGGCTTCATCTCATAGATACTGAATCAGAAACTCAGGAATGCAGCCCAGCTATCCATGCTTTAACAAGTGCTCCAGTTGATTCTGATGCATCCTAAAGTTTGAGAACTACTGACATAAAGGTTTTTCTAATAAGGATTATTGTATTATCTTTACCTGTATTCATATTTGAAATTCTTTAAACAGAGGTATTTCATGACCAAGCCCAAATTAATAGACTAGCCCAGAGATAACCGTGAGTTGTCCAACAGTAGACAAAAACTGAATTGGACCTGGATTTGTAAGACAGAGAGAAAAATGAAGAATTTATTGTAAAGAAAAGAAACACAAAGACAAGTGCATCCCTGGAAATCAAATGTCATTATTTAAATGTTACCTATGTGTTTATAACTACTCCAAAATGAAATAAAAATTCACTTAGGTAAACTAAGAGGGTATCATTTATGTGATGTATGATAGAATTTTGGTCTCTGCAATAACTTGTTCATTATTCCCAGTAATATATTAGATTGTACACATAACATAATAGATCACATTTTTTTGAAGATGTAATTAAGGTTACTAATCAGCTGACTTTAAAATAGGGAGATTATCCAGGTGGACTTAATCTAGTCATATGAGCCCTTAAAATCAGAGGTCTTTCTTCAGCTCATAAACAGGACTTGAACCACTATTGTTGGCTTAAAAATGAAGGAGGCTGTGTCAAGGAAACAGGGATAGTCCCACAACTCCAAGAACCCAGATTGTGAACACCACAGAGAGCTTGAAAGAACATTCTTTCCAGAACCTTTAGGTAAGAACCCAGGCCAGCTGATACCTTGATTGGAGCCTTTGTAAGATGTTGAGCTGATACAACTTCGCTGAGCCATGCTGATCTCAGATTCTGACTTCATAGACTAAGATATAATGAATGAGTATTATTTTAAGCTGCAAAATTTGTGGTAATTTTTCATGGCAGCAACAGCAAACAAATAACTGGGTGGTAACTTAAAATGCTATTACAATCCAACCACATTTTGCAATGAACCTGCTGTTTTTGGCAGCAGAAGAACCAACTGGCAATTTAACATTCAGAACACGAGGTCTTCCCTAGTACATTTGTCTTGAGGGCATGCTCACTTTCCTTGTTGGCTATATAGCAACATCTAATATTCATATATCAGTCTCTGAAAGCCAGAAAGAAGTGTCTCTGTCTTTACTTTGTTCTTCTTCAGAGGGATCTTTCTATGTAAAGGAAACTTAGTTCACAAGGTTCAGAGAAGAGCCACAAGGTAGCCCCACTGCCGTATCTTGATGGACTTTAATCTGTGACATACTGTCAGACCTCTGCACTTAAAGGAAAATTTAGAGCCTTTGAAATGTGAGTTCAGTTCAGCCATTTTCCACTTTGCAAACATCTAATTATTATTTTTTTAAGGAAAGGATGAAGATGATTTCTCATAAGTTTGTGACACTACCCATATGGAGTCCCCAAGTTCTTGAAGAAATATGCTAACAAGGAGACTTGGAGCAAACATTTGCTAGGGCTACTATTACAAAGTACCACACACTGTTTAAACTGGGTAGTTTAAACAACAGGAAATTATTTCCACATAGTTCTGGAGGCTAGAAGTCCAAGATCAAGGTGTCAGCTGGGTTGGAATTTTTTGAAGGCTTTTCTCCTTGGCTTATAAAGAGCTATCTTCTGTCAGTGTCTTCACAAGGTCTTTGCTCTGTATGTGTCTGTGTCCTAATCTTCATTTCGTATGAGGCCATAGCAGTCATATTGGATTAGAGCCCACCCCAATGACCTCATTTAACCTTTATTACTTCTTTAAAGAACTTAGCTCTAAATACTTATATTCTAGTGGTACTGGAGGTTGGGTAGAACTTTAATATATGAATTCTGGGGAGGCACAATTCAGTCCATAATAGGTGGCATCCAGTTACTTACTTCTGAAGTGTAGCCTCATCTATTCTGGGCACCAGTGGTCCCTCCAGACAAGGCATCAGAAACTTTCTCACTTTTGTCAAGAGGTTTTAGAAGAGGTTTATCTACCATGTATGGCTAAAGAGAGTAACAGGCTTATGTGCAAAAATTAGGTAACAGGATGTGATAGAGACATGATAAAGCAAAGTCTACTGATACAAAGCCCACTGACACAAAGCCCAGTGGCCTTTCTATTGCATTGTACCATTAGTACTCGTTTATAGAGGAAAGGTTCTCAAAAACCATATGCATTCTGTTTATATTAGAGTTACCAGGATGATCCATTAAATTAGAAAACCATTAGCATTTGTCCATTTAACTGTTTATCTCTCCTGCATTCCCTCCATGCTTCTTGAAATATTCATACAATGGATATAATTCAATTTTATTTAATTTCATGTATTTCCTTCACTGAACATTAAAGCTAATTAAAAGAATCGTTGACATTTATTACCTTAATGTGGCATACACTGTATTCAGTGGTTTACATGTGTTATCTCATTAAACTCACAATAACCCTATGAGCTAAATACTATGGTTATCCTAATGTTAGAAAAGGGAGCTGAGTTTTAAGAGCTTTAATATCTTGCCAAAAGTCATACAACCAGTATGTAACAGAGCTGGGTCTATCAGGGTCTGTCCAACTGCCTCTCTGATGGTGATTAGTTTCAAACTATAATAGGCAAAACTTATATCACAGAATGAAGGAAAGTGGCATCGTCACTCATTGTACTGCTATATAACATAAGCTCTGGCCATCAACTTATCATTATAAAGTTTGAGTGATTCTGCAAGTGGAACATTTCATGGGCTTGAATAGGTGGGAAACTCCTTCTCTTTCATAACAAATTATAAGATTCTCTATAAATAAAGCATTACATTCATATATCTAAAATGAAATTAATAATAGAATATAATCTTCAGACAAGTGACAAACTATCCTGGTACCCAGATAAAAATCATTAATATAATGGCTATGACTACCTACTTCTGCGACATTAAAAGGAAATGGACATTTCTAAGAGGAAAAACCTGAACATTAAGCACTGCTTTGGAGAGGACAGAAAGCCCTACGTGAAAAGAAGACAAGACCAGCTCTCCTCCAGGAATGAAAATTAAGCTCTGATTCACACTAGTAAACTTCTTTCTAGGAAAAAAAAAAATTCAATATTTGAATGATACTACAAATTCCTGCAGACCTATTTTAAGTAAACTATTACCATTTCCTAGTAATATTTTTCTTTATCTGTAGACTATGGGGAGTAGCTGTTCTCTTTTCTTGTCAAACCTTGAACTGAAGCAGATCTCAGCTGATTTAGTGCCATGATCAGACTCCACCATCACTGAAAGTTTGGAGGTCTACTAAAGTGCCCCAGCATAAATACCTTCCAAAGGTAAAGTAAGATTCCAGATAAACATGTGCTCTAAAAAATTTTCCACCAGCAGATCAGCTCTAGAAGGAATGTTAAAGTAAACTTTTGGGAACAGAAAAATTATACCAGATACAGACTTGAATCTACACAAAGGAATGAACAGCACCAAAAATGGTAAGTACGGGTAAATGTATAAGAAAATTATTCTTATTTTTAAGTTATTTAAAAGATAATTTGTTCTTTGCCTCCCCCTAGTCCACAAACAGCCATATGTTGTGTACAGTGTCAGTCACATCCCTGAGATGTGATGGCTAAGGTCAAATTTGTCCATATCAATTGCAGGTATGCCAGGGTTTCTTTTAACTTCAACACATAGGAAATTATCATCACCATCTCCTTTAGAGCATGAACTACATGATCTAACATGTCCCAGTATGATTTCACACATGGCAACTTCAGTGGCACAGTTAAGGCTGGGAACAAGAAGCTTGTCACCAATAAGACGGCCATCTTAATCCTCCAGAAGCAAGATGCCACCGACATTATATGAAATGGTGCCGGTGCTGAATATGTTGTGGAGTCTATTAGGCCTGGGGCTCACTTGAAGGCTAGAACCAAAAGGGTCATCATCTTTAAGCCTTCTACTGATGCCTCCATATTTGTGAAGCTCCCATCCTCAACCCAGCTTCCATAGCAGAACCATGAGAATTATGACAACTTTCTCAAGCTTATCATCAAAGCTTCCTGCATTGCCTCCTGAACAAAAGTCATCCAGGATAACTTTGACATTGTAGAAGGATAACAATCTATACCATCACTGACACTCAGACTGTGGATGGCCAATCTGGGAAACTGGCATAACAGTATGAGGATGCCCAGAACATCATCCCTATATCTACTGGAGCTGCCAATGTTATGGGCAAGATCATCCCTGAGTGGAATGAGAAGTTCACTAGCATGGCTTTCTGTGTCCCCACCCCTAAATCTGCTGGTTATGGATCAGACCTACTGTCTGGAGAAAACTGCCAGGTATGAGTTCATCAAAAAAACCAAAATGGTGAGGCAGGTGTTAGAGGGCCCCCTAAGAACCAGGATGTCTTGTTACTTTAACAATGAAACCTACTCTTTTACCTTTGATGCTGGGGCTGGCACTCCCCTCATGATCACTTTTTCAAACTCTTCTTTCCTGATATAATAATGAATTTGGCTACAGAAACAAGGTGGTATACCTTATGATCTGCATTATTCCCAAGAAGTAAGACTCCCCTGGACCACTAGTCCCAATAATAGCAAAACAGGAACAGAGAGGTCTCCAGTTGCTGGGGATTCCTTGCCTTAACTCAGTCTAACACAGTGAGAATTTCTCTTCAACAATTGCCATCATAGATTCCCTAGAGAGAGTGCCTTAGAGAGCCGTATGTTGTCACATACCATCAATAGAGTATACTGTACTCTATAATAAAGATAATTGTTTAAAGCAAAAAAACCCACAATATGATGAAGTTATAAATGTATAATAGTTTATAATTATATATAACACAAATAGTACAAAGAACAGGAGGGAAGAAAAGCATTATATTGTCATAATGTGGAGAAGAGATATAAGTAACAACATATAATAATATGACCTTAAATACTCATGACTAAAACTAAAACACAAAGAAAGCACTAAAAAATACAGAGGTGCAAGTAATAGATTGAGTGGAGATAAAGTGATACCAAAAATACTCAGCCCAAAAATTAACAGGAAAAGAAAGAAAACAACAACCAAAAAAACTCTCCGAAATGAAAAAACCCTGAAACAATAGAAAACATAAAGCAAGATCATAGATTAACCCAGTCACATTAATAGTTACAATAAAGGTAAGTGGGCTTATGGGACTAAAGAAAACACACAGAAAAAAGACCCATTAAGAATCATACTTTAAATGTAAAAGCATAGATACGTTCAAATAAAAGAATGGGGAGAAAGACATGCATTCACTAAGTATAAGAGAGTTGGGGTAGTTTTATAAATATCATTCATGGTAGACTTCAGAACAAGAAGTATCATTAGGGGAAAAAAGGGACCTTTCATGATGATAATGGGGAAAATCGTGAATAATATATAATGCCAAATGGACATGCACCCATACATAGAACTAAAAACAAAAACACAAACAAAATAACACTAGGTAAGAATTAATAGAGTTGAAAGGAGAAACAGAAAAGTCTCCAATTATAGTTGATTTCATTTCTTTTTCCATAATTCATGCAGAAAATCACTAAGGATACAAAAGATATGAACAACACATTTTCCATAAACTGGACCTAATCAGTAGTTATCAAACACTCAAGCCAGCAACAGCAGCATATACACTTACACTAGAGAACTTACCACAGACCAAGTGGACCTGAGATACAAAGCAAATCTCAACAATTTTCTTAATACACAATTTCAAAAACTATTATACTCAGTAATTATAGCTAACATTATTCACTGTAGTAAACATACATAACATAAAATTTACCATTTTAACCACTTTCAAGTGTGTAATTCAGTTTTCATTGTTCAAATTTTAGAATATTAAAATAAATCAAAATATGTTCTCTGACTGCAATAGATTTAAATAAGACATAAATAACAAAAAGACATCTAGAAAGTCCCCTAATATGAGAAAAGTAAATAAAACACTTTCCAGGAAGCCATAGGCCAAAGAAAAGATCACAAGGGAATTTAAAAGATATCAGAACTAAAAAAAATGAAAGTATAACTTATTAAAACCTCAGTTGCAGCTAAGGCAATGCTTAGAGGGAAATCTGTAGCTATAAATGCTTAGACAAGAAAAGAAGAAAGCTCTAATATTCATGATCAGAGCTTCTGTCTTAAGAAGCTAGTAAAGAAAAGTAAAGCCAAAGAGATAAAAAGAGGAAAGAATTAGAGTGAAGATCAATAACACATAAAATGAACCAATAATTGAGAAAATCAATAAAAACAAATACTGGATCTTGGAAAGATCAATTAAATTGATCCAGCTAGACCAATTAGCAAGAAAAATAGAAAAAATATATAAATTACCAATTTTTAAAGTCAAAAGAATATCAATGCAGAAGCTACTAATGTTAAAAGGGAAATATGAAGGAATATTATGAACAGTCTTATCACAATAAATTTGACAACATAAGTGAGGAAATTATTTGAAAGACTCAAATTACCAAAACTGACCCAAAAGAAATAATAAACTGAGTATACTTATGTCATTTATAGAAACAAAAGTTTATATTTTTAAAATTTTTCCACAAAGAGAATTCTAGTCCCCAAAAATCCTGTAGAAAATATAAGCAAATCAAATCAAGCAAATAATAACAACCAAGGATAATTCATCCAAGAATGTAAGGTTGATTAAAACAAGCGGAAAAAAAAAAAAAAAATCAGTCATCTGAATGGATGCAGAAAAAGTACTTGACAAAATCCAGTACTCTTACCAAAAAAAAAAAAAAAAAAAAAAAAAAGCCTCTGCAAACTAGGAATAGCAAGGAATTTATTAAACCCAATAAATGGAATCTTTGAAAAACTTATAGCAAACATCATACTTAATGGAAAAAACTAAATGCTTTCCCCGTGAGACTGAAACAAGGCAAAAGTAAGAATACCCACTCTTGCTATTTCAATTTGATGGTGTAGTTCTAGACATCTATAGTTCTAGAAGGAACAATAACATAGGACATACAGGGGTCTATTTGTACATGACATAATCTCTAGGCAGAATATTCTGAGGAATCACCTAAAAAAGCAAATAAATGAATTTAACAAGATGCAAGGTGAACATATATATATGCATGTATGTATGACATTTCTGTATGCTAGCAATGAACAGTTGGAAAAAAAAATTATACCAGTACAGCATCCAAAAATATAAAGCACTTAGGAAACAAAATCTACTAAAAGATACATAAGACCTGTACAGCGAAAACTATAAAACAGAAAAATTAAAGGAAACCTAAATAAAGGGAGAATAAAGGGAGCTATAAGCTATGTAAGTTAAGCAGAATACTCAAGATTGTTAAATTGTCAGTTCTGCTCAAACTCACCTATAAATTCAACAAATCCTAGTCAAAACCCTAGAAGGCTGATTTGTAGATATTGACAAGATAACCTGAAAATTGTTATGGAAATGGAAAGAAATTAGAATGGCCAAACAATTTTGGAAAAAGAAGATGGAAGTTAAAAGATTAAATCTATGGTAATCAAGAAAGTGTAGTACCACAGTAAAAAGAAATATACAGATCAATAGAATAGAATATAAAACTCAGATACAGACTCACACATACATAGTCTTGATTTTCAATATAAATGACAAAGTAATGAATAGGGGAAAGAACTCTTCAACAAATGATGCTGAAAACAACTAAATATCAGTATGGAAACAACTGAAACTCAACCATCACCTGGCACCATACACAAATAATAATTAAAAATAGCTTATCAGTCTGTGGAATTTCTAGGGGAAAAAACAGGCAGAAATCTTTGAAATTTGGAGAAAGCAAAGATGTCATGACAGGACACAAGCATGAGATACAAGAAAATGTTGACATATGTGGATATATTGACTTCATAAAAATAAAAACTGCTCTTCAAAAAAAGCTGTTAAGAAATGAAAGGACAAGTTGGAGATTAGGTGACACACATACTTGACAAAGACCTTTTATGTGGAACAAAGAGCTCTTAAACTAAAAATAAGAACACATACATACATCTATAATTTTAAATGCCCAAAAGGTCTGAACAGACACTTTATAAAAGAAAATATACAAATAGCCAATAGCATATGAAAAGATGCTCAATATTAAGTCGGGCTACACAGGCTAACTAGAATAGCTAAATTAAAAAGATAATACCAAGTAATGAAGAGGCTGCACAGCAACTAGAATTCTTTCACATTGCTAGTAGGAACATGGTATGTACAACTTCTTTGGAAAATGGTTTGAGAGTTTCTTGAAAAAGTTAAAGATATACGTATCATGTGACCCAGAAATTCCATTCTTAGGCATTTATTTAACAGAAATGAAAACATATATCCACCAAGACTTGTTCCTGAATATTAATAGGCAGCTTTATTATTCTCACAGTTTCCCAAAACTAGAAACAACTAAAAAGGTCTAGTTAGAGGAGAATTGATAAACAGACTATGGTCTATCAATACAACGGAATATAAGCCTGAAGCAAAATTAAAAAACACACACACAAAACTATTGATGCAGCAAAAACAGATGAATCTTAAAAATATTATGGTGAGCAAAAGACAAACACAAAAGATTGCATGTATTATAACCTCATTTACATGAAAGTCTAAAAGAGGCAAAGCTATTTTACTGTGAGTTATAAGTTAATTGGTTGCCCGGAGCCACAGGTAGGAGGAATTGACAGGAAGGGATATATGGTTACTTTGGGGTGGGGGGGATTTGGTAATGGAAGTGTTCCAAGTCTTGATTTTGGTTGTATATTGGAGTTATAAATGTCCTAAAACTCATCGTACTTGTATACTTAAAATGGATACACCTTACTATATGTAAATTATACTTTAATAATATTTGAAAGGGGAAAAAAAAACCCTGGAGGCCTTTCTCCAACCTATGTGATAATCTAATCCCCTCTTCTCAGATCAGTTCCCAGAAAACTCCTATTTTTTCCTCTTGTTTCCTTTGTTCTTGATACTTGTCCTTGGAACTTACTCTCTTGAAAAGCCATTACCTGCCTCCAACCTGGGATATTCTTATTACTACCATTACTACTGACCCCAGATCCTTTTGGAAAGTAGGATATAGACTTTTCAATTTTGCCCTTGCTAACTCTGAAAGAGACTCAGAGATACTTTTTGTTTTCCCATATTTGCTTTGTTTTCCCATTTTTACTAGACTTAATTACAGGAAAAGAAAAGTAAATAATGATAACCAAGAATGAAGAAAATTATATAGTTAACAAATTTTCCTAGAAGACTAGAATATACTGTCCATTCTAAGTTTTATCTTAAATGATTTAAGGAAGCAAAATGTTAAATTTTGCCTTTGGAATCAATCTACCAAAACTCAGAATGCCCTAGATGTTAGAACAAATTACTAAAATCTTGGTCTTACTATGATGTATGGTATGTCCTGCTATGTCTGTTAAATTCCTGTTCCCTCCAGTATCAGGAAGTAGTAAAGGTTTTAAATTACTTTAGAGAGAAACATATCTGAGATTAAACATCAGTTCTATCACTTACGTGTATGGTCCATAGGCAATTAGTTTGAAATATAAAATGACTGGGATGCCTTCTTAGAGGAAAGCAAAATTACCTTTCACAGCTACTAGAAGTTCAGATTATCCATTATGTCCTTCCTGTCATCACCTACTCTTATTCATTGCAGGATTTCATGTCTTCATGCTGCAAGTCCAACCACAAACTTTGACATCCTATTATAGAGAGGATTGCAACCAGGTGGCAGATTTAGAATTGACAAACAGGAAGTAAGGAATGTTTCTACATAAATAGGTAAATAATGATAACAAAACTCAGTAACATTACTTTGCCAGGGATCAGAAATCTCCAAGAATTATTCCATTCGATAAGGCTCCCAAGTAACAATTTTCATATTATGTTTTTTAGAAAGGGGGACAGAGAAAAAATGGATAGAGTCAAATACACACACACGAGAAATAACAATAGCCATTAAAACCCCTACTCGAGAATCTTTGATGCTTCCCCATTTCCTAGAAATCAAAACCTGAACTCAAGCATTTGACATTCAAGGCTTTTCACACTCTCATCTGGACCTATTTTCTTCCATGTGCTTTATGTGCATTAAAATTAAAATGCTAATTATTTCTCATAAACATCCCATATTTTTTCAACTCTGACATTACACTCATAGATCTGATCTTAAATATCTTTTCCTCCAACAAACTTCATAACTGAAATCAGTCCTTTCATCCTTGTTTCCTCCCTTCCTCCCTTCAAGTTCCCATTAAAATGTCCTTCCTCCATGAATCTGACTTCCCACCACCTCCTGAAGCCAGAAATCTGTGTTCTTTCCTCAGAATTCTGACAATCCTTTGTACCAATTTCCTGCTCTAAAATCCGTGAAACTGCCTGTTTCCGTTAATATCTTCCTAGCTCTCATGGGAATAATTGTTGGATGAAAAAATGAAGATCCCATAGTTCTTCTAAATAGGTACTTGCCGAGAACTTTATAATGTCAAACACTTATAGTAGATTAACATATACCACACTTCTCTTTTTGAACTTAAGCTGCTTACCACCAACTAGTCTGTTGAATCCTCTTTTATATAGAGATAGAAAACATGTACATTTATAAATATTCTTCACAGTTGAAAATGCTGTTCCTTATTACTTTCAAATGTGTGAAATGATGGATGGTGCCAGCAGTCCTTTCTTTATAAGAGACAGGCTGTTCTATGGTTGGCAGCCATGACATATCCACATGGTCCATTATAGTACATGATCATTTCACAGTATATATGGTGTATTAATCAGCTTTGGTTATGGGAAAAAACAACCCTAATGTCTAAAAATAATTTGCAACAATAAACCTGCATTTCTCACTCACAGGTCTGAGAGTTGCTGCAACTCTGTTCAGTTCTGCTCCAGATTTTTCTCATTCTGGAACCCAGGCTGATGATGGAGGGCTACTTCTGCTATTACACATATAAAGTCAGATGGCCAAACTTAACAATGGTAGGGAAAGTATATTCTGCCTATTGGAAGGTACGGCAGTCACACGGCAAAAGGAATGGATATATACCTCTTGGGGAGGGAGCACATAGTTAGGAACAATAATAAAATCCATCACATGGAGTTAAATAAGCTGAAAGAGTAGCCCCATTCTTTAGAGGCAAGCTATGACCTCTCCTGCCACTCTTCTCAAGCCATCTCTAGCTTAAAGCAATAGAGAAAGCAATCATCACTCTCTTGATATATTTGCATAAGCACTTAAATTCAACTCCAAAATGCAGGCTAAATACATATGGAAAGAGATAATAAGGCAGTTTCTGGAAAGAGACCTTGGGGTTGTGGCTTGCTTGCCATTCATCAGATGCCCAAAATCAATTACACAGTAAGCACTGGAGCCTGGACGAACAAAAAATAAATAAATAAATAAAAATAAAAATCTGGTTGAATCAGGAGGAAAGCCTAAATACTCTTTCGTTCATCTGTTCTGAGTGAAAAATACACACAATTTAAATGAAACAAAATTCCTCCAGCCAGCAAAGTGTGATCACTTTGATAAGTCACTGATTGATATGTTAAACTTATTATTAAGTCTTATTATACATGTCAACTGGTCACAGAGATAACCCAACTGTGACCCTCCTTAAACAGTCTATTGGAAATGATCCCAGTTTTAGCCAATTCCTCTTTTGTTCACAAAAGAGAGCTAAAGGGCCCTAAATTGCAAAAGAACTGTTTTAAAGTCCAGCCTTGGATGCAGATGAATAGCTCTGTAAAGGTGCACTCTAGAGGTGAAATGGCATAAAAGGAATTTCAGTGCTTTATGTAAATATCCACAATAAGGTCTCTTTCCAATTTGCTTTAAAGAGAGATTCAGAACCTTGAAGGACTAGCCAAACAGAGTAAATGTTCTATGGAAAAAGCCATGAGAAAAAATAAGCCCATGTCTGCTCAGACCAGTGACCTTCTGTCTTTTATACTAAGTAATCAGTAAGATAAGAATTTTAATGAATTTATGGGCTACTGTCACAGAAATCACATTCCAAAGCAGAGAATATAGCCCCAAGAGCCTCAGAAATAAGGTAGGGTAGCAACTCTTTCTTTGTTAGTAAGGAGCACCACTTTCCCTCTGTGCTATCTAGTCTTTGAAATGGATCCCAATGATTTCTGGCTCCTGTTACTACACCCCTGTGAAGTCCCTTCCCACTTCATACCAGAGTTGTTAGGTATAACTAACAGGATACACTAGAAGTGATTTCCAGGATTCAGTTATAAAACCCTGTGGCGTCTGCCTAGGGCCCTCTGTCTCTCCCGTCACTCATCCTAGGGAAAGTCGGCTTCTATGTTGTAAGCCGCCTTATAGAGAGGCAGGGAATATGACAGGAAACCGAGAAAGGTCTCTGGCCAACAGACACAGAGGAAAAGAGGCCCTCAATGCAACATTCTGTGAAGACTGAGTCCTGCCAACAGCCATGTGAATGAGATCAGAAAAGGATTTTTCCCCCTAGTCAAGCCCTCAGATGAGAATGCAGCCCTGGCAACTGCTTGACAGCAACTACTAGAGACCTTAAAGCAGAATCTTCCAGCTAAGCTACTCCCAGATTCTAACTCACAATCTGTGAGATAATAAATGTTCGGTGTTATAAGCTGCTAAGCTGTAACTTGTTATGTAGCTATAGATATTTAATATACCATCATTGTTCAAAGTTTTATCTATTAGATCTTATTCTTCAAAGGACAAAGGGAAAAAAATGAACGTTTTTACTTTGTTCCTTACTCATTTCCAATTTTTCCTTAGTGTTAAATTAATATCAGTATCTTATAATATATACTTTATAATTTCTAAAAGCATAAATTTTATATACACACATACATACATATATATATATACATATTTTAAGATTTTTATTTATTTATTTGACAGTGACAGAGAGAAAGCACAAGCAGGGAGAGCAGCAGGAAGAGGGAGAGGGAGAAGCAGGCCCCCCACAGAGCAGGGAGCCCGATGTGGGGCTCTATCCCAGGGTCCTGAGATCATGACCTGGGCCAAAGGTAGATGCTTAACTGACTGAGCCACCCAGGTGCCCCACATACATATATATTTACATACACATATATATCAGGTCAATACCAGTGTCAATATCTATTAATGTAAATTTTTCCTTTGTACAGTGAGAGGTTAAAATTCTATTTCTAGTAATACATAATTTACTTTGCTGGCAAGGAGTAATGCAATATTAAATGATAAAATTGAGTTCCCACTGGGTGCCTGGGTGGCTCAGTGGGTTAAGCCTCTGCCTTCAGCTCAGGTCATGATCTCAGGTTCCTGGGATCAAGGCCCGCATCAGGCTATTTGCTAAGTGGGGAGCCTGCTTCCCTCTCTCTCTCTGCCTGTCTCTCTGCATACTTGTGATCTCTCTCTCTGTCAAATAAATAAATGAAATCTTAAAAAAAAATTGAGTTCCCATTGCTTCTGTTAGACTAACACAATAGGCACCACACATTTCCAATTCTTTAACAATTATAACATAGAAAAAAAAACTAGTCTAATATTTATACCATTACCATATGTTACTTATTGACATTATTTCAATACTAGTCATACTGGTAACTTTTTAAAGCAAAAAGTTCTTATTAAAAACAATTCATTTAGATATTTTTATATAAAAGAAAAAGTTAAAAGTAAAATGGAAAGGAAATGTCAGAATGAATATGTTTGTTACTAAGAAATCCTAGTATTTCAGTTATAGCCTTGGCAAATCTAACCTTGATATTACTAAGATTTGAGAATTAAGCTTTATATAGTCAGTACAAGTTAGTTTAAATGTACTTTTCCTCTGGCTATACTGACTTCATTATTTAATTGCTGATTTTGTCAAATTGTTTGGTTAGTGATAAAAGCTAACACATAATGCATATTGATAATACACCAAGTTTGAGCACTTGACACATTTAAGCATAGGTTTTATTACTATAAACTGGAGGAAGCTAAAGCTTCTAAAATTATAACTAAGTTGTACATGGTTCCACTGCTAGTAAGTGACAGAAGATTTACATGCAACTCGTCTTGCTCTAGATTTCCTAGTTTTACTACTACGCTGTACTCTGTGGTCTTCTACCATGTGGCTGAGAATCTGTTTATCCATTCCCCATTAATTATGTTCTTGTCTAAATTCCTATAGCATTAAATACAGTTTTTGCCAGATAGCACAAAACTTAAAATAATGCTGTTAAGAGCTTCAGATATTGAGTCCTAAATATGTTCTTAATATTTGCTTTGCAAGTATTTAGTCAGTTAAAGGCATGCTAATAATGCCCATTTCACAGAAGGAGAAAATGAGAATTTTGTAGAAATTCTACAATTGTGTAGAAAAAAAAAGAAAAGATTTAAAAACCTGTGATTGTGCCCCCAACTCTACCATAAAATCCCATATCTATGAATTGTTAAAATAACATAAAATTTCTGTACTTATAAAGATGGTTGAACAAGATAATTTTTTCATTTTATTACTCATACAAATACATCTTCTCTAATTATAAGCATCCTGAAATCTACAGTTGTATTTAATATATCTGTTTTCTCATTACCTACAAGAGTAGAAGTAGCTCAACAAATACTACAGAATGTATGAACTCTACCTTTAGAGGAACAAAAAAAGGTTAGCCTCCCTATTAGAAGCTTATATCAATCACAAGTCCCCTTTCCTGGTGTTCTTGAACACATGGATGTCTCCTATGATATCTCAATCCCTATGAACAGTATTTCTTTCATCACAGTGATGCATCTTCTTCACTGATTTATTGCTACTATTTATTGCTAATATTACATAATATTAAGGTCCAAGAAACTTATGTAGTTTTCTATACGTTATTTAAATGTGATTTGGTTCCTAGGTACTTAATGATTTTCATGATTATTTCTCTAATTTTGTGTCAAAACATGTTTTTTTAAAACACTGTCAAAGCCAAATTCTGGCTTCCAATACAATCTATTTGACAGTTTATTAGCTAAATGATTAAGTGCTTTCCTGAACAACAAATAAACAATGTCATAAAATAAACTGCCAGTGTCAATCTGCAATATAATCTTATCGTAACAGCTAAGGTTAATTAGGAAGAAGCCCATCCTTCTAAATCCAAATAGGTTTAACATAATAAAGAACAGATCAATTACTAGATATATGACAAGAACATGAATCTATACAATAGTGATTGAATATTTGACAATGATGTCAAAAAGTCAAGGTCATCAAACATGACAAATATCAATTATAAGTTTCAAATGTAAATCATAAATACCTGAAAAAGTATAAACTTATTTTTGTATGATTATTCAAATAATATTGATCTAAGCCTTTCAAGGTCAAGTTCAAAGCATGTTTCTCTGTCTACTGCTATGACATGTATTATTGACTAATAACCAGAATTAAAGAATGCAGATAAAAATGTCTCTTTATAGGGCCCACAATAAATAGATTAACCTGAAAATATGACAACAAAAAATAATTTTAGAAGCAAAAGTAACAATGGTTTTAAATACCTCTTTAAAAAGATGAGATATTCGCATTTTTCAAATGAATATACACAAGCTTATCATCTCCAGTTTAAAAAAAAATCAAATATTCCCAACCAAATATGTGCAAAATAAACAATATTTTAGCATATACTGCATGTTAAATATTTTGGTAAGCATTTTACATGCATTATTTCACTCTACATGTACAATAACCATATTAAGTACTATTATAACCCCACCTAACATTTTTGACAACTTCAACATGCTGATTTTTATCAGTTTTCTAAAACTGTTTATATGTGTTAGCTATGCCTGAAATCTCTTTCCTCTATCAAAGCTTATAATTTAAATCCTTCTGTCCTTCAAGATCCAATTAAAATGGCACTTCCTTCATGAATCTGACTTCCTAGCACCTCCTGAAACCAACTCTGTACTCTCTCTTCAGAATTCCTACAACCCTTTGCACATTTTCTTCTCTAAAATCCATGAACCTTGCCTCTTGTTGTTAATATCTTCCTAGTCCTCATGAGAATAATAATTTATAGAGGAATGAATGAATGAAGAGCTCATGGCTCTTCTAAACAGGTATTTTACTGAGAATTTCTGATGGCAAACCCTTATAATATGTTAACATATACCATATTTCTCTTTTTGAACTTGCTAAATATTCTCTAGAATTAAGAAAAACCATACATGAAAAATAGCTAATACTGTCCTGCAAAAAAAAATCCACTATAGAATTTTCCTAATAAATCTTAAAATCAAGTCTCAAATGTTTAACCACATGCTCTAGAAAATTTACTGTCTACCTGAACAAAATTCAACATTCTATTAACAGACCATAAAATCCAGACTCAACAATGTGAGCTCAATAATGTCATCATCCAATAAGAAATTACTAGCTATGTAAAGAAGAAAATACAAGGAAAATCAGTAAATAGGTATAGTTCCCAAAATGAAAAAAAAAATGGAATTACCAGATAGTAAAGCAGAGATTAAAAACATTTTGAGAATAATAAAAATAAAAATAAAATTAAAAAAATATATATATGTATAGAAAGATTTAAAGTAAAACATACACATAATGAGGAAACAAATAGAAAATATCAAGGGAGAAATGAAAATTATTCCATAGGATAGGTTTAGCAGGTTAGACACTGATAGAGAAAATACCAGTAAATTTAAAAATAGGGCATGAGAAACTAACCAAACAGAAGGACTGTAATTGTTGGACAGGGAATTTTTTTTAAACTATGATTAATATGTCAGAAGATCTAATGCAAAAGGTGAAAAACAGATTGGAAATTTCAGCAGAAAAATGGAAATTATATGAGAGTTGAAAGAAATGCTAAAAATAAAAGTCAATGATAATATGACTTTGAGAGACTCATTAGATTTGACATAATCAAGAAAAGAACCAATGAATCTGAAGATAGGTCAATAGAGATTACCCCAACTAAAACACAAAGAAAAAGAGAAACAGAAAAAAAAAAAAAGACATAAGAAAGCATTGAAAACCATGAGAACATATCAAATAATCTAACATAAGCAAAACTGGAATCCCAGAAGGAGAACAAAGAGACAAGAGGGCAGGGGAAAATAAAAACAAATGCCTGTAGGCACATCAAATTCAAATGGCTGAACAGTAAAGACAGAAAAAATACTGGGGGCACCTGGGTGGCTCAGGGGGTTAAAGCCTCTACTTTTGGCTCGGGTCATGACCTCAGGGTCCTGGGATCGAGTTCCGCATCCGGCTCTCTGCCGAGCAGGGAGCCTGCTTCCCCCTCTCTCTCTGCCTGCCTCTCTGCCTACTTGTGATCTCCCTCTCCCTGTCAAATAAATAAATGAAATCTTAAAAAACAAACAAACAAACAAACGAACACAACCAGGGGGCCAGGAGAATCCAAATTATATACAAATAAATAAAAGTAAGAATTAGAGCAGAAATTTTAATAAAAATTATAGAAGCCAGACTATGGAGTGACAGATAAAAAATAAATGTGAAGCCAGAAAAATATGTTCATCAAAAATAATGAAAAAATAAAGAGTATTTTTTCAGATTAAACAAAACAGAGAATTCATATGCAACAGACCTGAACTACAATATTAAAGAGAAGTTCTTCAGCAAGAAAGATTATGACACAAAACAAAAACGTGAATCTCCTGGAAAAAAATGAAGATTGCTGAATCTGGTTAAAATAAAGGTAAATATAAAAGATATTCTTTTCTTAATCACACTAAAAAGGATAGCTGTCTAAAGCAAGAATCGTCAAACTTTTTCTTTAAAAGATCAGGTAGTAAATACCTTCAGCTTCGTGGGCCATAAGGTCTCTGTTGCAATTACTCAACTATCCTTTGTAGCATGAAAGTAGCCATAAATTATACATTATAAATAAATGAGTATGACTAGCTTTGTCCCAAGGGTTGTGTTTTTCTTAGGCCTGAAAAATTTGTGGCAACAATAGCGAAAAATTGAGAGGGATGAATTGGAAGTATACTATAATGGTTTCTGACATTATGCATGAAGTGTTACAATGTTACTTAAAGCCAAATCATGATTAATCAAAGGTACATATTGTAAGCCAGAGGAAAACCCTAAAAATAATAAGAGGTATAAGTAATAAGCCAATAACTTAAAACTTAAAACTGAATCATAGTAAACAATTCAAAAGCAGCCAGGAAAAAAAAAAGTGGAAGAGAAAAACAAGTGGATACATATAGAAAACAACTAGCAAATTGGGCATCTTTCAATTAAACTACATAAAATAGTTACATTAAAGGTAAATGATCAAAACATACTAATGAAAATGCAGAGATGATTAAATTGATAAAGCAGAATCTAAATACATGCTGTTTACAAGAAACCCACTTGACATATAAATAAAGACATAGATAGGTTAAAAGAAAAAGGATGGGGAAAACACACTATGGGAACACAAATCAAAATAAAGCTGAAGTGGCTATATTAATATCAAAGTGGACTTCAGAAGAAGGACTATTATCTGGCAGAAAGGGGAAAATTACATAATGATAAAGGGTTAGATTCACCAAGAAGACATAAAATTCCTAAATATGTACACACTAGCAACAGAGCTGAAGAGCAAATTGATAGAACTAAAAGGAAAAATATAAAAATCTGCAACTATAGATGCAGATTCCAACACAACTCTCTGAGTAATTGATAGAACAAGTAGACAGAAAATCACTAACGATCTAGAAGACCTTAGTATTAACTGATTTAATCTAACGGCAGATTCAACATTTTTTTTCAAGTGGACATGGAATGTTCAGCAAGATGCACCTTAATCTGTGCCACAAAACCAACCACAATCAAATGAAAATAACTGATACCATACCAAGTGTCTTCTCCATTCATATCAAAATTATCAATAATAGAAACAGATCTATAAAACTGCCAAATGTTTGGAGAATAAACAACATACTTCTAAATAGCCTATGTGTCAATGAGCAAGTTGAAAGGAAAATGAGAACATGTTTTGAACTTAATGAAAATAAAAACACATGTATAAAAAGGTGTGGGAAGGTGCTAAAGCAACGCTTGGAGGTAAATGTATAGTGGAAAATGCTTGTATTAGGAAAAAACAAACAGTTTTAAATGATTATCTGAGAACAAATCTGTATCTGAGAATAAGAATCCTAACACCTGTGCTCTCTTCCTTTCCATCAGAGTGAATTATCTTAAGAAAGATACATACGCCCAACAGACAGATTTTCCAAACATATGCACGTGCATTTTGAAGCCAGACATTATAATTAATTAAGATGCATTCCTAAAACATCTGGTCACCAGCCAGGTATCCAATTTAGGAAGAATCACTTTAAACACTAAATGCAATTGCTTTCAATAACATTTTGCCACCTTCTTCCTTTGAAAGCAAAATTGTCTACTTCAAAAACTACAGTATTGTAATTCAAAGAAAAGTTGACTTTATTGCATACTATTTATTATTCTTACAGATAAATATGAAAACAGAAAAAAACAGTAGGAAAACATAATTAATATGTACATCATAAAATGATAAAGATGCGGTTATAAATAATGTGTCTTCAACTTAAGGTGACCAATCATCATCAACTGCGCGACACTAAAGGAATTCCGGAAACATGGGTCTTCCAGTGCTGAAACTCAGAAAGTCCTGGGGAAACCAAGACAAGCTGGCGATTCTGCTTGAACTATACTCAGGACACGTTTAAGACCTCTAAAAGGATTAGTGAATTAGGCATACATCTCTAATGAACCACAGGAATCTATTTTAACACTTCTAAAAGTAAAAGGATCATATCCTTAAAAACAAAGTATTACAATGTTTGTCTTAAGACACATGTTAAATTGATTTTCTGCTTATTTTCATGGTATCTAGCTATGTGTCTGTTGATAAATTCACAGGTTATGCTTCACGGCCTCAGTCCTGGGCCCAGGATTCTTCCTAGACCAGCTCTGTGCATCTCTGCCATCTTTTTGTTTTTTTTAAATCTCATTTTGTTTGTTTGTGTTTCATAGCTACCACCACTTTCTCTGTTTATTGGCATTACTATCCAAAATTGTTAGCTCAGATATACCTGAAATTCCCAGTTCTGCTTGCCTCCGTGTTCCTAAATGCGTTGCAAAGTAACTAGTTATGGATAAGCCAGCCATGGACTAGCTTTTCCCTTTTTCTCCTTTTTAGATGATGTAGTCAGTACCGTAGTTCTTAACTGACATGTAAGTGCCTGTGCAGTAGTGTGTAAAACTGTATGGAGGCGGGCTTTGGGGGGTGGTACCAACACCAACGAAAGGGCTTCTACAAATGACAGACTCCCACCCCCAAAGACTCTAGTTTGAATCCTGAAGACCTGGAATGCAAAGCAGCGAAGAATAGTTTGAAAACAATTCACAGTTGATTCTGATATATCTATCCCTCACTCCTCAACCTCTGCCAACATACAAACATACATGCACATGCATGCACACACATGTACACAACCTTCCCTAGAATCCTGATATAAATCAATTATCTGTTTCATTCCTTCATTCATGCAAACTTCCTTCCTTCCCATCTTACCTCTTTTCCACCAACAGCCCCAACACCCCACCCCACACCCATACCATCAAAGTGTTTCTCTTTGGGCAGAAAACAATAGTGAAATAGCAGGCAATTCAAATGATGTTGGGTTCATCTTAGAAGAACTCCACCATCCAAGTGCCCCCCTTGCAGTCTGACATAGCTCTGAAGAGAGACCATGCTATGCTAAGCCTATTATTAACTCACAATAATCCTAAGAGGTAATTACTATTATCAGCATCACTTTATAGAAGGGAAAAGTGAGATACAAAGACATAAAGTAGAATAGTGTGTGCCAAGGGCTAAGAAAAGGGGATGGGGGAAGGTATTATTTAATCGGCACAGAGCTTCATTTTGGGATGAAGAAAAAGTTTTGCAGAAGGACAGTGGTGATAAATCACAACAGTATGGATGTATTAATGCTACTGAACCATATACTTAAAATAGTTAATATGGTAAAAATAGTAATAGTATTACTGAATGCAAACAACCATTTCAAATCTTAGTTTGGCTATTATATTTTTTCAAAGCTGAACATATGCACTCCTTAGAAGGAGCCTCTAATTTAAAACCATCCTACATTTCAATTTTATCCACCACAAACATTTATTTCCCGGTAATCTGAAAAAGATAATATACACGATTGCCAACAGGACTGACCCAGTCTGACCCAGTCAGACTACCTGGACTGAATCCTCGCTGCACCACTTCCCCAGCTGTGAGGCTGGAAAAACTTCCTGATTACTCGGTACCTCACTTTTCTATAAAGTGATGTTGGTAATAGTAATTACATCTTAGGATTACTCTGTAGTTGATATGAGTTAATACATATAAAGCACTTTGAACAGTTCCTGGTACATAGAAAATACTCAATAAGTGTTGGCCAATACATTCTGTAATGGCATAACAAAAAAATTAAGCTTTGTTACTATGTAAAACATTTATAAGCTGATAAAGAATGGATATTTTTAAGATAACATCTAAGAAAAAATGTTGATAACCAACAAAGAGAATACACTAAATAATTTGCAAAAAAAATGTTTTTAAAATAAAACTATTGCAGTTGTGTATGTTTCAAATTTTATAGATAATTTATTCTTCAATTGTACAATGATTCTACAGCTCAGGAATAATGTTTATGTATGTGTGTCCTCTAAGCAGCAGACCATGCAGGATAACAAACAGCATTTGCCACTTTCATTTGTAGACTACTAATGGGGAACAACTTTAATTGTTATTTATTTATGTGTAAAATGTAATAAATGTAAAATGTAATAAGGATGTGAATAATTTTAAATTCTTGCTATGTATACAAAAAAGGAATATTAAACTTGCAATGCTATCCAGCCATTCATTTTCTAGAAGAATATATCAGATGGAATTTGTCACAGAATATTTTTATTAAAAATGTGAATGGACATGAATAATGAATATCAGGAGTAGCCATTACCTATTAAAACCACCACTCATCACAAAGAAGAAAATACTATACTGGAGTCACTATTTCTCTTTTCATAAATCTTATGCAGAGGTCCAGCATTTCTATGAACTGACACTAATTGTTTACTGTCTATACCAAAATTTTCTCCAACTGTTGACAAACCAATCACAAGGGTACGCAGCAGGGGACGGGACCATTTCTTCCACTAATCTTCTAGGCAATTTCTCCCACATATCTTGGCAGGAAGCCTGTAACAGTTTGAACAGAGTTGTGCACAATATGTGCAGTGCAGCCAAAACTCATTAAGTGCCTTTGTCTCATGCATCTTGTAAAACACAATATTGCACCCCTGATGAGCAATGCCTCCAAATGTTATGTTAACATTAAGATCACCAGAAACCATTAATTTACTAGTCAAATTACATCTCTCAGCAGCATTTAGACAACGTTCTAGGGAATGATCTGCCTATCACCAAATATAAACGAAATTTTAATGATTGTTTTCCAGGTACTTCAAATACCAGTTAAGAAAGTGTTCTAGAATATACTTAATATACTAATTTCTTATAGGATGAGACTTTAATTTAAACTTTAATTTAAACGTAACACATTCTGTACATATTTTCCAGGTGTGAACAGGGTCTTCACAGCACTCTGGCTTCATTAAAACACTACTTCCTTTCAGGGAATTAAGGGAAATCTTCAATTTTGAGTTCCACGTTCTATTTACTTATGTCTATTGCCAGGCCCACTTTTTACCTTGCCTCTAGGGCTATCATTCCACATCTGTACCTTCGCATGTTACAGTCCATTCCTAGAATGTCATTATTATCCCAAATAAAGCCTACCAACAGCCATTTCCCTCTGTTTCCAACTCCTCTTGAAAATATACCCCGTCGATGAATTATCTCTGACTAACAATATGGCAAAGTGACCTTCTCTAGACCCCTCTCAATCAATCTTTGATACCACAAAATGGATTTATCTCTTTCCTGTTCCACATAGAAATATACCCATTATTTAAATATCCATTATATTTAAAAATTATGCTTGCTTTTTTCTGTTCCAGATTATAAACCAAAAGCTTATCACGTTCTTTGCCTGATTTGGTATACAATCTAGATGATCACCATATACGAAGAGGCATTTGATAAGTAATGTGCAACTCATTCATTTTCTACAAAATTTGATAAACATCAGTAGCCAACTTGGTTAAACAAAATACTAAAAAATTATATTCCTCAACATCAGTGATTTCTTCATCTCAATGATCTGACTTCCTTATTGTCTGTCTTTACCTGAGACATATCCCTGATTGATAGGTGGGTAATTCTTTATCTTTCAATGACAAAAACAAACTACATGACAACCTGAGCAATAAGGCAACAACTGATCGTTAAAGCTGACAAGAAAAGACCAAATCAACAAAGAATAGATCAATTTAGTTATTAACTGTGGACAAGGCCATCACATGCAGGTCAAAATTCAACTGCATTTGATCTAACAATCAAGAGGTCATTTTTTCCTTTTTACCACTTGTTAAATTCTATCCACCCAGGCTTCCTTAACTCAGTTTTTAAAAATATTGTTAAGGCAATGACAATGATAACATGGCATTTACTGATCTGGAAAATAATTCTGATTTAGAAATAGTTATAACATGGCATGTTTTTATTGGGTGTTTATAGTAGACCGTGGGCTAAATATGAAAGCACATTTTACAAGTGTAAAATCCTCCTATTTTGAGCAACATCACAAAAGGAAATAGTGTTTCTTGATTTGCTGATAGACAGTATTAAAGGAGAAGGAAAATAAAATGATTTGTACAAGCAGCTGAGCTCATCATTCAACAGGATCCATAAGAATGATAGGTCATGTGCCACAATGGTTATTTTTGGAGAGCTGAACATGGCAGTACTATACGACCAGCTTTATTCATTTTGTGAGTGAGGATTCAGAAAAAGTCAAGCCAGAAACAAATGAAGGCTTGGAACAACTCAAAAGTCAGGTGCTCTGGGAGTTTTGTAGCAACTCTAACATTTTATTAATAAAAACAAATAATTTCAAAGCCCTAATAAAGGATTAAAAAATAGGGAAGTTCAAATGAATGTTTGCCCACCCAAAGTTATACAAAATAAAAAACCTGGAGACAAGACATCGTAACATGCATAACTACTGAGGGTTGATTCTGAAGCCTAACTGCCTGGAGTCAAATTCTAGCTCTAGCACCTTCTAAGTGGGTGATTAGTGGAAGTTTCATAACCAGTCTTGGCTTCTTGTTCTTCTTGTCTCCTTTATCCCAAGAAAGGATAATAATAGTACCTACCTCAAAGGCTTCTTTTTAGGTTAATATGGGTAGGCTCTTAGAATGGTGCTGAGCACATAGGAAGTACTACATGTGATAATGATGATGATGATGATGATGGTGATGATAATGACAACAACCTATAAGCATTCATGTCATTAGTGCATTTTCTGAAAGTATCACCAGACTAGTTTGTGTTTATTTCTTTCATTTAGGTTCTTTTGGCTAAAGCCAAAAGAGGTAAGTGGCTGCTTGTTTTCCCATATTCTTAATGGTTTGATGAAACTGTTCCAGTGAAGCATTCATTTTAGGGGAGTAGTTGGAAATCCCCAACATGAGGAATTCTCCAGGGATGAATAATGATACTCAACTAAAAAGTGAAGTTAAAAAAAAAAAAAAGAAATGTCAAAATATTAAAAGTACTAGGATGGTAACTTTGAAAATTAAAATAATTGCAAAAGATGAGGATGGCAATTTCTAATATGGCAATTATTATCTGACATAAGCACCAATTTAAGGTCACAGGAACCTACTGAAGACTGTAAGCATTCTATTATATACTACTGATTTGAGTACATAGGGAGAGCAGTATTTGTAGGAGTATTGAGCAAAGAGAATATATTGCAAATACCTTTCCATAGCTACCCTACCTATTGTACTGCTGCATGCCTCATGAACAGAGAAGTTCCTATCTTTATTACCAGACTATAGGACTAGCATTTGCTTTACAAAGGAACTGTCAATAAAGGATGGGGAGATCTAGAAGTCATCCATGCTACTAATCAGCTCATTCACTACCTACACATGGATTTAAAAGTTGTCCAACATGGAATCAGAAGCCTGTAATATGGTGTTTAAACACTCTTAGTAATGTGATACAAAATGATGAACAAGTAATGTCCTGGCAACAAATGCATTTTGAACAAGAAAACATTTCAAAACCATTTTGTTATGTTCTAATGTTTCAACCACTTTGCCCAAATATTCATACCCATGTAGGTACTCTCCCACTGGGATGGACTGGTGGAGGATATTTTTTAAATAATCCCATCATTTTAAGAAATATCTTCCTGTTGGTCCCTAATCTTACAAGCTTTGTTTTCAAAGATCTTTGACAACAGGTATTAAATAAGGTAGTTATTATCACAGGTGGATACACTTTATGTATACTTAACAATAAATATTAGGGAATATACTGATGATATATAGAATATACTATTATCACTTTTAATTTTCAATTTCTGGAGGATCTATTGCCATTAGGGAATATTAGTTGGCAAAAATCACAATTCTGGCACTACTTCTGCCATACCTTCTTAGAAATAACCAATGCTGCCAGCCTCAGGAGGAGGAAAACAGTTCTGTAAACATGGAGGAGTGCTTCATTTGGTACCTTTTCATTTAATAGTCCTCAAAAGAAGCATTTATGGACTGATTATTTCTGGTATATTCTGTTTCATAGTGATCTCTTAAACCAAAATTTATATTGAAAAAAGATCACAAAGACAAGGAAAATGTTATCTGTACTCTTAATATACTATTTAACAGCATTTTCTCCAAGGGACAGGCCAATTATTTTCACTTGGAACTATTTTTCCTACGGAACATTCGTCTCATGAAAAACTATTTTAGATATGTAGAGGTATTGTTTTACAAATGAATTATGACAGGATTTCTGTAAGGATGCTAAGTTACCCAAATGAAAACTATTTCAGATTTTGTAGGGACTCTGGAATCCTACTTTGAAGAAAATTCAACAGAAGAGGACATTATGGCCAGGATCATTCTAGCTAAATGGAAAACTGAAGCAATTATCTCCTACAGATAGCCTTTAAATGAAACCACTTCTGTCAATTCTCCAGGTAACTTATATAAAAATGATATTTGGAGCCTGATTCAACTAGAAAACCTTCACCTTTCCTTCAGGTATTTGATTATATACAATTGATCTCCAGTAACACAGCAGAAATATAAACTTCAGATAAATGAAACCAAATTAATACATGAATATCTAATGTTTCCAATTCTAATGATTTCTTAGGTAACTAGATTTCACTTCACTTTCTCTCTTGATAAGAAAAATAATTATTAGTGATATATTAATAAAGTAACATTAAAATCATGTATCTGACAGTTTAAGGTAAAGTTTATGCTATGTAAGTTCAAATTTTACTGCCTTTTTAATAATTTGTAAATCATGTTGACACTTTTAAGAAAAATGTCCATACTATCTAAGTCCAAATTTTACTGCTTTATTATTTCTATTATGTATTTTGGAAATGGAAATCTTTTGACCTTAAAATAACCAAGTAATAAAATAAAGTAGTAAAAGAAATTGAAAAGCCATGCATCTGACTCTTTATTTCAAACCATTAAGATGAAAGTCAGAAAAAAAAAATTGATGACTTCCACTCACAACCACCAGAAAAGGAAGAAAATCTCTATCTATCTCGTTCTATCCTGAAAGCAAGATCAGTATGAACAAAAATGGATAAATTCTGGTTGGTCAATATAATGGGTAGTTACTGTTGTACTGATAGAGCTTAATAGTTTATCGTTTAGAGACATAGACTATGTAAATGCAGTTTAATAGCTTAATCTGATGGCACTACCTTTCTTTGTTTATTTTATGTGAGAAATTAGTTGGCTATTTTTCTAAATTTATTTCCCAAAAGTTGCTTATTATTTTGGGAACACTACATTACAAACACTGTAGCATAAAGAAAAATAGGAAAAGATAATGGCTTCCACCTTTGAAATCAAGTAACATTTTAATGTTAACAATGATCTGCTTTTTCTTATGACTGGTAAGACAAATACTGGAAAAGTCCTGTTTGGCAGAAATCAAACAAAAAGAGGAAGTAACATGCCAGAAATGTCTCAAAAACACTATGGGAAAGAAAACTACAATAATGAATGTAGAACCCTTTACACAATAAATTCCTAGCATTTTAAGAGAAGGCTTTGTTACTGACACTCCCATAATATTTCAACAATTACCACAGTGTCTGCTAATCATTATTAAAACTAATTAAAACCATTCCTATAAAAACATTCAGTTAAGGAGTTTAAAAATATAAGACCTTTATTCTTAATATTAGTTATTACATACTTAATCAAATGAAATAGAATACTAACCCTAAGAAGTGACTACTTCTTATAAAAACATATATAAAATATTAAAATACCACATCCAAATCTGTTTCTGTTCTGTGCTTTTATTCCTCCAACATGGTTCCCTGTACAAGTCCAATCTATGTTCCAGCCTATTTAAACATATCAAAATTTTCAGAGTTTAAATATGAAATAGTACCCTGACATTTAATCCTGTCACTCAAGCTTTTCCTACCAACAAACCTGGTTTCAAGCAGACCCCAAAGACAAGCCCTGTCAGAGGGGAATTCTCTACGCCCTCTTGTCTTCTAAATCCATCTTGCTGGAATGAATAAGCCCCCAGAAAAAGGCCCACATCCCTGAAATATTGCTTAGCCATTTGTGTTGGACAATAGGGTATCATTAATATCTATTCAGAGTTGCAGTCCAGATCTCCCCTGTACTGGCTTCTATTATTGTATCTATTGCCTGTTATTCTTTCAAACTTTATAAGGGAAAATCTGAAGTCCTCACTTATTCAGCAGACCAAACTCAAGTTCAATATATTTTTATCTTCGATGCATTTATAGTCAAAAACTGACTTTCAATTTAAGAGTAAAAGGATCAAATGAGGCAAAGTATCAAGAAAATATATTACAGTTCAATTTAGACTTTAGTTTAGAAGGCCAAGCAGATTGTCACTTAAGAGAGAACTTCTGCCTCCCAACAAATCAAAGTGTATTTCCCTGACTAGTTCCTTAACTGAAGTGAGAAGAAAATTTGGATTATTGCTTGAATATACCAAAGCAACTAGTAAATTGAGTCAATCAGCCATAAGGGGTCAAACAAACATTAATGTAACTGTTATTAATCATACCCACTGCAACTATGTAAAGGTGGCTTGGAGTGATACGTGATATTTTTGTATGTTACTGGTACTTTTAGAGAATATATAAATTTCTAAACTCACAGGCATGAAAAATGTCTGAGAGGTGCTGACACTGCCATCAGCTAGATTCCTAGATTAGATATTATAAACTAAAAGCCGTTCTTGCCACATCTCACAAATAAAGCTGTGGTTGACTCCATTCTAGTCCTCTGGTTAAGCACAATTAGATAAACAAGTATAATTCATTCTCATATTACAAGAACAGCTTATGAACTGAGGTTTTTCATGTATATATAGGGGCACAAGAGGAAAGGAAGTACTGAATTGTCCTTCAGCATGAGTGGCTCTGGAATCTATTTTTGTAGATGAGCCCTTTGAGATGCCTTCTGGATAAGGACTCAAAATACTAAACCAAAATGCAATAGTTTATGGCAAATAGTTTGTGTGAATGAGAAAAAACAAAAATCTCTGGGGATTAAGGGAATGCTTTAAAACTGGATAAGAAAATTGTGTATCTGCCACATATTATAAAAATATAACTTCAGGGACATCCATCGCTGTTTTTGATTTTGCAATTTTAAGTTTTAGTCCAAAAGTATTGCTCAGTCGTATCTATCCCTTCCCGTTGCAGAGATATAGCTCATATAACAAGATGAAAGCTGTTAAGGCAGCTGCTCAAAATAAAAGGTCTCTAAAAAGCAATAGCTTCAGCTGTATCAAGTCCTCCCTGTGGAGCCATATTCAGACACATGAGCCAAACTCATATTATGTGTCTTCTTCATCTTTTACAAATGAAAAGCAAAACACTGGAGGCAAGAAGACAGTAAAATCAACAATAGGCCTGTCAAGGTAACTTGATTACTTCAGCACAAATTACTGAATTTTATACAACAGAGTTGCCCCAGATTATGTATTCTATAAACTGATCATTTTTGATAACAAATATTGTTACTTAACTCATGGATTATCTTCCGTTTAATATCTATGGTTACTTAATGTTACATGTTTTAGAAAATAAATGGACTCCTCCATGAATACAAAGCACCAAAAATATAACCTGCTTGCTCTTCTAACCAGAGGCAGCTCCATCATGAAGTGATCTGGGTAGCTACCAAAGACTCCACACATGAAGATTCAAATGATAGTCAATTTTACTCTCATCTTACAGGTTTAAGAATAAAATTAGTTTACCAGTATTTTGCTTCCTTCTATTAAGACTTTAAATAGGGTGCCTAGGTGGCTCAAGTTGGTTAAGTATCTGCCTTCAGCTCAGTTCACGATCCCAGGGTCCTAGGATCCAGTCCCACACTGAGTCTGCTTTTCTCTCTGCTCCACTAGTTCTTTTAATCAGTCTCTCTCTCTCTCAAATAAATAAATAATCTTAAAAAAAAAGACTTTAAATAACAAGATAAATAAGTATACCACCCAAGCAGAAATATTATAAGGTCAAAAAATGTCTTTTGCTGGCAGTCGAACTCTAAAACCACCTTTATTTTGAAACAACAATATTTGAGAAAAATGATTAACCTCAAATCGAAAGATGCAGTAAATTTAGGCACATTCACCAAGGTTACGAATTTCAGTTCAGAATTTTGTCATTTTATTTCACCTGCTAAATTCTTTATTTCTCAATCTATTCCCTAATATCATATAAATGATGATAAATGGCTTAGAAAAACCAAAAGGCTCAAACCACTCATTTTCTTTGACCCAATGATGCAGTTCCTAAGAATTTATCCTATAAAAATAGCATAACACCACCAAAAAACCATATGCACAAATGTATTCAATGCGCTGCTATTTTAGGGCAAAAATACTTTTACATGTTTGCTAAATTATTCTGCATTTACTAGATGGCGTATTAAATAGTTATTAAAGTTATAACATTATATATATATATATATATATATATATATATATATAAAACACAACCAAAAGACCAAGATGCTATTTGAAGTTGCTGTTATATTTGATTACCTGTCACCTTTTCTTTTCTTTCTTTCTTTTTTTTTTTTTTTTGCAACTTTATTTATTTGAGAGAGAGAGCACGCACACAATGGGAGGAGGGGCAGAGAGAAGGGAACAGGGATAAGCAGACTCCCCCACAGAGCGCGAAGCCCCACTCAGGGCTCGATCCCATGACCCTGAGAACATGACTAGAGCCAAAGTTAGATGCCTAACCGACTGAGCCACCCAGGCACACCTAAGTCTGTGCCACTATCAAGCTATTATTTTGGCTGACTTCAACAAGAAGCAAAATGAACATCACCTTCTCTGTCATCACCCTGCATGCCTCCCCTCCCTCCCTACCACACATACCTTGCTTATATATCACATAAATTTGGGAGTCTTCCCCTTCCTTGCAATATTATCTCCTAGAATCTGTAGAAGTCCCCAGTTCCTCTCTCTCTCCTGTACCACACTGCCACAGTTTAGACTCTCATGATTTCTCCCTTAAACTATAGCAATTGCCTTCCTACTCCTTTTTCTTCTTCCAGTTCTTCCCGCAACCTAATTCATCCTCCACCTTCCCACTATGTGTTTTTTTCAGAAATCTATTTCTCATTATGTTACTCTCTTTAAAATCATTGATTCCTTCAAAGTAAGATAAGCTCAAATAGCATGTTTAGCATGCAAGAACTTTCTTGTATCCTTTTTTCAACAGCCTCATTTCTCACTGTTATGTGTAGGACTCTGTGTTCCCACTTACACTGAACTTTGTAACTTCCCTGGATTCTACACATATTAGAATCCCTGCCCACAATGTCTTTTCTCACCTAATTTGCCCCACTCACTCATCTGTGTCCCCTTTTACAATTCTAGCACATTCTTCACATACTTCTAATTTTATTGCTTGCATGTACATTTCTTACACTGTATTTTGACCCCCTGCAGCCAGGCACTGTGTCACATTCATTTTCATATCCACAACTATATTATAGCCCCTGGTATTTCGTAGAAACTTAAATATTTCTTGAATGAACGAATGAACAAATAAATGAACAAATGAAGGATGTGCAACTATATAAAATATGCACATATGTGGGCAAATACTAGAAGTAAATGTGGGAATATGAAAAGAGTTCTGATCTGATAACTTGGTTAAAGGCTTTTTTTCCTATTTTTAGTTAGTTTTATGAAAAAATAAAATAAAAACAAAAGATCTTTAAAATCCATAGTAAATGTCTACTACAGAAATTTCTATTCATGAGTGAATGTGGATTAGCAATGCTGCCATTGCTTATAGTACTGGTAACTTCTGAATATAGTAATGCAAAATTATTAAGAGTTTTTTAAAGAAAATCAGTAGACCAAACACATTTCTTAAACAGGCACAATTCAGAGATATTGTGGGTGGGGTTCCAGACCACTGCAAGAAAACAAATATTGCAATAAGCAAGTCAAATAAATTCTTCGGTTGCCTAGTACATATAAACATGAGTTCACTCTATACTGTAGTCTATTAAAAATACAATAGCATTATGTCTAAAAATGTACATATTTTAATTAAAAATACTTTATTGCGGGGCGCCTGGGTGGCTCAGTGGGTTAGAGCCTCTGCCTTCAGCTCAGGTCATGATCCCAGAGTCCTGGGATCGAGCCCCGCATCGGGCTCTCTGCTCAGCGGTGAGCCTGCTTCCCTTCCTCTCTCTGCCTGCCTCTCTGCCTACTTGTGATCTCTGTCTGTCAAATAAATAAATAAAATCTTTAAAAAAAAATACTTTATTGCTAAAAATGCTAACCATCCTCTGAGCTTTCAGCAAGATGTAATCACTGTCAAAGATCATAACAAATATAATAATAATGAAAAAGTTTAAAATATTGTGAGAATTTCCAAATTTGACACAGAGACACAAAGTGAGCAAATGCTATTGGAAAAACGGTGCTGATAGACTTGTCCAATGCAGGATTGCCACAAACCTTCAATTTTTAAAAAACACAGTACTGGGGCACCTGGGTGGCTAAGTCAGCTAAGCGGCTGCCTTCAGCTCAGGTCATGATCCTGGGGTCCTGGGATCGAGCCCCATATCAGGCTCTGGGTTAGACCGAGAGCCTGCTTCTCCCTTTCACTCTGCCTGCTGATCTGCCTACTTGTGCTCTCTCTCTATCTCTCTGTCAAACAAATAACTAAAATCTGTAAAAAACAAAACAAAACAAAACAAAAAACACAGTACTTATGAATGCAAGTAGGTATGCCTGTATAAAGAATGATGGACCCAAATTTGCAATATTCAAAATCATTCAAGATGTATAAGAATTTTGGGATTTTTTTTTCTTATTTAAAATGGACAGGCAATTTCCAAAAGGTTAGCGTAAGGTTTCCATCCGAAGTAGCAACCTCTGAAACTTCATAAACGCAGTTCTGTCCATATGCAGAATATGAAATTGCAAATGGGAATGAAACGCTCATCAATCAAACATCAAATACTAACAGAATCCAGGAAACATTTTGCATTTCCAATTATGCTATATCACTTTACATATCCCAAGCTCTCTAGCAGATAAAACAACTTCTTGTGAGACAGAATAAAATATCATGCTTTCTTGAATTATATATATATATAGATGGTATGTATATGTATATACATGTATATATACATACGAAGTAGAAAATAGCAAGAATGTGCCATGAGAGATACCTACTTTCAATCCCCCATGATTAATTATGTACTTCAACTGATATTCCTTTCCATAAGAATATCCTTTGCCCTTTATCATTAGCTAAAGTTACAGTGGAAAAAAAAAACCTACTATTACTATTAAAAACATAAAATCATATAGGAGCAGGACCCTAAATATTTTAAATATCTTTTACTGCTTATTAGAAAAACTGTATGATAGTAGTAAATCCCCTCTAAGTTGGCTGAAATTCTCCCACTGTAGCCTGAGAAGCTTGAACTGCAACAGACTATAGAGGTTATCTGGTTCAGTGCTTTTAACCTTTTGCAAATCCTGTTCTGCAGAAAATGGTAGTATGTTAGCAGGATACCATGGGAGTAGTTCCTGCAGGGTGAACAACTATAGGTCACCACTCTTAAAAATCTTAGGCATCAAAATCTACAGGAGCAGGTGCCTGGGTGGCTCAGACAGTTAACCATCTGCCTTAGGCTAGGGTCATGGTCCCAGGGTCCTCGGATTGAGTCCCATGTTGAAACGGGGGGTGGGGGGGTGTCCCTGCTCAGCAGGGAGCCTGCTTCTCCCTCAGCCCCTCCCTCTGCTCCTGCTGTCTCTCATTCTCTCTTTCTCAAATAAATAAGTAAAATCTTAAAAAAAAAAAAAGTCTTGAGGAGCTTACAAAAGAAGCCATACAAATTCAGTAAGGTAATTTCACAACTATTGTAAAATTCTAAATGGCCCCAGGAAGAAAAAAGGGGGGGGATTCAAAATGTAAGAAAATTCTGTCCCAGTTACTTTATTTACAGCAATTATCAAATTAAGAACGACTTCCAGCCCATAGTATTTTAAATGTCACGTTTCCTTTAAAAATATGAGGAACTGAGCAGGCCACAGCCTTGGTCTGGCTATTAACTCCCTGGGATTGGAGAATGTTTGGGGCTGTGCTTCCTCCTATCGCCTAAAATGCCTCTGAGCTTCAATCTCAGCCCCTACCTGGGCTCTCTTCCCCTCTCTTCCTCCAGCGTGTGAAAACCAGCCGGACCCACATCCCGGATTCTCCTGCCTCAGCCCCCACTCCGCACACTGCTACAAGCTGCCCGCGGCCTCAGAGCACCTGTACTGGGGCTTTTGACTTGCCGTAGACCCTAACTTCACCGAGGCAGGTTTAAGAAGGAACCTGGGACGCTCTTCTCCATTTTAATGTGGCCTCTGGCGGGCAGGAACCCTGGCTGTTCAGTCTGAACCACTTCATCTTTAACTCACACAGCAGCCTTCTTTCTGGTCTTCTTTCTTTTCTGTTTTTCTAGTTTGTGCTGTTCACAGAGTGCTTCGTCACTGGAGATTTCAGATGGACTCGACGAGGGGGTCTGAGCCCCAGAGCCCTTCCCCCAGAGCTCTCTGGTCACCTCACCCGCACCCTCTGAAGCTGAGGGGGGCTGTTAACGGAATACGTGAGGGACTAGCGTCCATTAAAATTGTCAACGGCCAAAACTGTACTCTACTGGTCTTCATAGCAGGTAAAACTGAACTTTAAACTTGTGTGTCTTCCGGTCCCGTGGGAGATTCATGTTAACAATCTCACCGTACTGGGAGAACACAGAGAGGATATCTCCTTTGGTCAGTTCCTGAGGAAGCACTCCCAGCAAGGTCCAGGCGCTGTCCTCGCACCCGGAGTGCCATGGCACCTTCCATGCCAGCCAGGGCACTGTCAGCCTCCCACTCATTCAGCTCGCTTTCCAGCTTTACCTTGGTTAACACACACGTGTCGCTCAGCTGCGGCGCCATTCAATGGCGCCTCCCTGGCTGCACAGTGCCCACTTCCGGTGGACGCTGGAGGGCGCTGCTTCCGGTGGATGCCTTCAGAGCAGGTGCCCCATCCCTGACCCACCTTCTCCACTGCCTCTCAGCTGCCCTTGGAGTTTCATCTTTTCATGGTACCGTATTAACAATGCAGAAGTGTGCTACAACTCACTAGTTTGAAAGCTCTAATCTAGTTCAGTTTCGAAAGGGATGACTAGGTTGAAGCAAAAGCTGCTGCCCTGAAATGATGCCTGATCATGGGAGTTGTAACTACTATTTTTTTTTTTCTTAATAAATCCTTTCGATAGCTTACAATATGCAAGTCTCACTTTGGCCTAGTTATAAAGAGTAAATATTTTGTAGGTTACAAGGCAAGAATTTAGACTGAGCTTTCCTTAATATGTATTCATTATATTAGGGGTCTCCAGAGAAACAGAACCAATAGGAGATGATAGATAGACAGATGGACAGACGTATATCTTATCTATGTATGAAGAAATTTATTATGTAGAATTAGCTCATGTGATTACCGAAGCTGAGAAGTCCCAAGATCTGCACATTGCAAGCTGAAGACCCAGGACAGCTGATGGCAGAGTTGATGCTTCAGTTCCAGTATGAAACCTGGCAGGCTCAAGACCCATGAAGGGCCAATGTTTTAGTTGAAACTGAAGGCCAAAGAAAGACTGATGCCCCGGCACAAAACAGTCCGGTGGGAGGGAGGGTTAGACTTTTTGTTCGATTCGGGCTTTCAACTGATTGGATGAAGTCCATCCACATTAAAGGGGATAATCTACTTTACTCAGTCTACCAATTCAAGCACTACTCACATTCAAAAACACCCTCACAGACACACCCAAAATAATATTTGCAAAAATATCTGGGGAGCCTGTGGCCCAGTCAAGTTAACATATAAAATTAGCTCTCATAATTCATCATGGTGCCAGACTGAATAAGATTTCAAGGCAATGATAATTCTGCTCTACCTTTTCATATTTATTATTGTAGAGGGTGATCCTCTGCTGTCAAGGTGAATGCAATGTACATTTGTGCATATAGCCTAAAAAGGCACTGAGTGACCAACACCTGCTAACATACACAATGGCTCCAGGGTATAGCTCTAGTGGCATTTTACAGAACCTTACTTTGATTTGATTTCTCAAAATAGGCCACCCAATTTCTGTGAAACTATTGTTTCTTCTGTAACCTACAACTCTATAAGAGCTGTGATTGTTTTCCTGGGTATTTCAAGATGTGCTTCCCTGGTATTTCAAGTCACATGATAGCAGTCCCTCTTGAAATAGTCACTTAGGTGTAATGCTTATCCTCAATCAAGTCATACGAGCAACCTATTAGATTTGAAACTCAGAAAATAATTGCCCACTTATCATCCTGTCTTTGTTATTTCATTTCTACCATTATCGCTAGCATAGATGAAAGGACTCAAAAGTGACACATAATAGTTAGAGAAGTTGAACAAGTTTTAGAAGCCTCTTCATGCCTCTAGCATAGAAAATATACCTCTACAGTTGTTCAATTTGACCCATAATTAAATGTCATCTTAAAGGCAAGATATATGTATTTCCTAGTGAATAAGTAGACTTCTTGATTTATTTTACTTATGAAAGATGGACTAATGGCATATGCTTCAGTGAATTGTTATCATGGATATAGCTAATAAAATATAACCCTGTGTATTGGAGAAGGGATTTGAAAATACTCAGCTGTGTCCAAGTGCTTAAATAATTTACCCCAAGTCTTTTCCATTCATAAGCATCAAGATTATTCTACACTCTTGAGACCATATAGGAATCAGGTGTTGGAAGTTAAAAACTTTTGGTTATAAATCTGAAAGGCATTCACATTGAGGAACATATAAGGAAAATATCCTCTCCAACATTAATATTGGTTGTATCATAATCAACAACACAAGTTAAAAGTGTCTTATTGGAAAAGTGTTGGGAAAGACTTTGAAAAGCCTAGCTGGAGGTGCCTGGGTGGCTCCGTCGGATAAGCATCTGCCTTCAGCTCAGGTCATGATCCCAGAGTCCAGGGATCAAGCTCCGCATCGGGATCCTACGATCCTTGCTCCGTGGGGAGTCGGCTTCTCCCTCTACCTCTGCCTGTTGCTCCCCCTGCTTGTGCTGGCTCTCTCTTGCTATCTCTCTCCCTGTGAAATAAAAAATAATTTTAGAAAATCTTTAAAAAAAGATAAAAAAAAGGAAAGACTAGCTAAATAGGAACGTGTAGTTATCTAGATTCCTCTTTCTCTAAGAAGACTACTTCATCAAAAAAGCAATATTAGGCAGAATAGCCCTAGTGTTTAGGGACCACAACACTTTTAGGGGACCATGAAAATGTCTTCATTCTTTAAAATCAAAAAGAAAAAAAATTAATTTCTTGTCAAGGAAAATGTTGAATTGACAATAATCTCTATCTCGATATGATCATAAAACATAATTTTTAATAAATTTTTTAGGGATGATAAAAGTGACTAGACCCCATAAGAAACATATTGTGGCCCTGCTCCCAAAAGCCATGTTTACCCTACACAGCCCTGCCACCTGACTATAGTGGATTGAAGTAGTGATGGGCACTTTACTCAGGTCAGGCCTGTCAGATTCTATCTCTTCTGAATTAGTTCAGAATCGAGATTTCAACTTACTAATAAATATTTTTTGTTAATTTGGGGGGACAGGTACCCTTGTAGGTTTTGATGCAGTCATGTGTGTGGAAAAAGAAAAAAAGAGAAAAGTTAGAGATGATGTAGCCTGTGAGGCAGGGAAAATGAGACTCAGAAATGCTGCCTGAGTTCTGGGACCCTCCAGTCTCTGTACACTGGAGACTGGATGTCAGACTTTCCTGGAGTCCACGAGATGTCCTAGTATCCTTCCTAAAATTCTATCTTTTAGCTAAGCTGTTTGAAATGATTTTCTGCTCATTTTGATCTAAGAGTACTGCACTAGTTTGCTAGGGCTGCTATAACAATGTACCACAAGCTGGGTGGCTTAAACAATGGAAATTTATTGTCTCACAGTTCCAGGGAGTAGGAGTCTGAAACAAACATAATCAACAAGGTTGGTTCCTTCTGAGGGCTTTTTGTGTTCCACACTTCTTTCTTTCTACTGTAAATAGCTATCTTCTCTCTAGATCTCTTCATATTGTCTTCACTCAGTGTGTATCTGTGTCCAGATTTCCTTCTCTTAACGTAGAGCAGTCATATTGGATCACGGCCCACCCTCCAAAGTTCACCTTAACTTGATTATCTCCGCAAAGACCCTGTCTCCAAATAAGGTCACATTTGGAGGTCCTCAGGGTTAGGCTTTCAACATTCAACTTTGTGGAAGATACAATTCAACCTGTAACAAGTGCTAAAATGAGGGTAAATATAGATTAGATTATAGAGTGCCCATATATTGCTCTCATTGATTTTCTGTATGTATTTCTTCCTTTTTTTCCTTAAATTTAAATTTTATTTTACTTATTTACTTGTAAAGATTTTATTTATTTATTTTTGAGAGAGCTACCACAATAGCTGGGGGAGGGGTACAGAGGGATAGGGAGAAGCAGACTCCCTGCTGAGCAGGGAGCCATGCAGAGCCAGATATGGGGCTGAGTCCTGGGGCCTGATTATGGGGTTCAATTGTGGGGTTTGATCCCAGGACCCTGAGATCATGACCTGAGCCAAAGGCTGATACTTAACTAACTGAGCCCCCCAGGCACCTCTTCAATATTAATTTTTAAAAGGCACTTCATGTTTCCTCCTCTTTCTTCTAAATTTAGCTCCCACAAATTGAATTTTACCCATTATTTACCGAAGGTCTTAAATGTCCAAGACATGATACAATATCCCATAACGACAAAGAATATATACTGTAGAATCAGACTGCCTGGATTCAAAGCCTGTCTCTGCCACTATAGTGCAGAGATAACCAAGTTCTTCCATCTCTTTGTGTCTCACTTTCTACAACTATAAAGTAAAAATTAAAAGAATTCCTTACTCTTGGTGGGGGGAGTGTTTGAAGATTAAAGTGATGTATGTAAAGTGTTCAGTGTAGAGCTAGTGCCATCTAAGGGCTTACTACTGTTGTAGAGATGGCCCTCACTTACACGCTGGCCTTCCTTCATGAGGTCTGCCCATGAAGATGGCCATAAGACAAACCTCAGCTGCTAACCGCCTTCTCCGGGTAGGTGTCAGGAGCACAGACTCACCTTGAGGCCAAGTTGCCATGATTCTGATCTGCCACTTACATTCTGGGACCACAAGAATGTTATTTCCTTTTTCTCACCTTTGAGATGGAGATAACAATGGCACCTTACCTTAAGGAATCTGTTATCATAATTGAATGAGTTACTTTATATAAAGCATTCAGTACATGCCAAGTCTACACTTACATTAGCTCTCACCGTTATCGTGAGATGACTCAACCAGGAGGCAATCTCTGATATAGCAGTGATCCTGATGAAACTCATGGCCAGATTCCTGCTGGACTCTAAAGAGCCTTGTGAACTTTCAAACATTCTACTCTCGGAATTCATAGGGTAAAAGCCCTAATCTGAGTGGTTTTGGCCTGTGTTTAAACACCATTTAGTTTTCTATCTGGTTTTGATTCAAGATTAATTTTTTAAAAATATCACAAGAGCAATGGTTGAGAACGATGAATCTTAAATTTGTCATTTTAATTGTAAGCTAAAGAGCAGATATAACCTTCATGTATAATATCTATAACCACATGCCATGCACTAAATATTTCTGGACTACCGTTCCCAAAGAACAGGGAGGAGATGACATACAAAGCATTTACTGATATTTACGCAATATATAAAAGTACTTGAAATTTGTTGGCCTCCCCTTGGGGAAAGGAATCTAATTTTCTTATTAGTTATAAGAAAACTAATTTCCCTAAGGTAGAGAAATCAATATAATTTATAGGTATTTGATACAATTTCATGACCACTTTCTTCAGTCTCTCTATATATGACATAAAGAAAACAACAATTAGATGGAAAATATGCAAAACAAGCTTCTATTTTATTTGCATCTCAGAGTGCACAAATTGACAATCCGATATTAACTTTGCTGATATTACAGTGCAAGCAAGGAATTTAGTTATACCTCTGATAAAAGAGATCATTTTGGAATTCTGTATTTGTATAATTGGGAAAGTCCAATACATAGAAGTAACAACATTTCCCATAATGGTGCTAATTACTGCACAGTATCCACAACCTTTTGAGCATTGAGCTTGATTCAAACAAAAATAACAGATGGTGTTTCAGGAAAACAAGCCTTTATATTGCTTTTTTTTTTCTTTTCATATGCAACTGTTAGAGAAAGTCATGTTGAAAGTTTATTGAGGCTTAATTATATTTTGTTTTCTATTCTGCATATTTCATTCCAATAACAATATAGCTAAATTAATTTTAGCTTTAAAAAGGAAAGAATATTATATTGATCAAATATCATACTGGAAGACATTCTATTTATGTTGGCAAAAGTTTTATTCATTTTATAAGATGAATTTGATTCTTCTTATCATGTGATAAGAAGAATAAGCTTTTCAAATATATATTGCATTTTAGGTCCTCATTTATTCTTTCATACTCTATGTTTGCTTTTGGAATTTGAGCACTTTAGGAGAATTCAAACTGGAGCAAATGGAAATACTGTTTAAAGCTTGAAACAAGGGATGTCTTCCTAAATCAATGTGTACCATTTCCCATAAACAAACAAACAAAACCTGTGTAAATCTACAATAATAATTGAGAGACTTATTGGCAGATATACATATAGAGGATCTCTCCAGAGAAGGACATTTTGATTTATAACAATGTTAAAATATTGAGTGTAACAACTTTACCTACTGAGTTTTGAAATACCTGCTGAGTCAACTTTGTGGCTTTTAGTCCTTTCCCACAGATAATAGGGTAGACAATTTTTCAGTAGAAAACGTTTTGAATGGCTGTTGTCATCTGGGACCATACTAAGCGGTCCCAATTCTGACCTAGATCTCAGCACAACAACAACCAACATTATTGCAGTCCTGTATATATATATTTACATCTACTCTTCGGCTTCCATTTTTTTCTTCTTTACTTCTGTGAATATTTACTTATTCTAACCACAAGAATCAGAAATCATCTCCTGAAACTGTTCCAAAAAATAGAAATGGAAGGAAAACTTCCAAACTCATTCTATGAGGCCAGCATCACCTTGATCCCAAAACCAGACAAGGATCCCACCAAAAAAGAGAATTACAGACCAATATCCTTGATGAACACAGATGTGAAAATTCTCACCAAAATACTGGCCAATAGGATCCAAGAGTACATTAAAAGGATTATTCACCACGACCAAGTGGGATTTATTCCAGGGCTGCAAGGTTGGTTCAACATCCGCAAATCCATCAATGTGATACAATACATTCATAAAAGAAAGAGTAAGAACCATATGATACTCTCAATAGATGCTGAAAAAGCATTGGACAAAGTGCAGCATCCCTTCCTGATTAAAACTCTTCAAAGTGTAGGGATAGAAGGCACATACCTCAATATTATCAAAGCCATCTATGAAAAACCCACCGCAAATATCATTCTCAATGGAGAAAAACTGAAAGCTTTTCCACTAAGGTCAGGAACACGTCAGGGATGTCCGTTATCACCACTGCTGTTCAACATAGTACTAGAAGTCCTAGCCTCAGCAATCAGACAACAAAAAGAAATTAAAGGCATCCAAATCGGCAAAGAAGAAGTCAAACTATCACTCTTTGCAGATGATATGATACTATATGTGGAAAACCCAAAAGGCTCCACTCCAAAACTGCTAGAACTTATACAGGAATTCAGTAAAGTGTCAGGATATAAAGTCAATGCACAGAAATCAGTCACATTTCTTTACACTAACAACAAGACAGAAGAAAGAGAAATTGAGGAGTCAGTCCCATTTACAATCGCACCCAAAACCGTAAGATACCTAGGAATAAATCTAACCAAAGAGGCAAAGAATCTATACTCAGAAAACTATAAAGTACTCATGAAAGAAATTGAGGAAGACACAAAGAAATGGAAAAATATTCCATGCTCATGGATTGGAAGAACAAATATTGTGAAAATGTCTATTCTACCTAAAGCAATCTACACATTTAATGCAATCCCTATCAAAATCCCATCCATTTTTTTAAAGAAATAGAACAAATAATCCTAAAATTTATATGGAACCAGAAAAGACCTTGAATAGCCAAAGGAATATTGAAAAAGAAAGCCAAAGTCGGTGGCATCACAATTCCAGACTTCAAGCTCTATTACAAAGCTGTCATCATCAAGACAGTATGGTACTGGCACAAAACAGACATATAGTACAAAACAGACATATAGATCAATGGAACAGAATAGAGAGCCCAGAAATAGGCCCAAAACAGACATATAGCACAAAAACAGACATATAGATCAATGGAACAGAATAGAGAGCCCAGAAATAGGCCCTCAACTCTATGGTCAACTAATCTTTGACAAAGCAGGAAAGAATATCCAATGGAAAAAAGACAGCCTCTTCAACAAATGGTGCTGGGAAAATTGGACAGCCACATGCAGAAAAATGAAATTGGACTATTTCCTTACACCACACACGAAAATAGACTCCAAATGGATGAAGGACCTCAATGTGAGAAAGGAATCTATCAAAATCCTTGAGGAGAATGCAGGCAGCAACCTCTTTGACCTCAACCACAGCAACTTCTTCCTAGGAACATCGCCAAAGGCAACAGAAGCAAGGGCAAAAATGAACTATTGGGATTTCATCAAGATCAAAAGCTTTTGCACAGCAAAGGAAACAGTTAACAAAACCAAAAGACAACTGACAGAATGGGAGAAGCTATTTGCAAACGACATATCAGATAAAGGGCTAGTATCCAAAATCTATAAAGAGCTTAGCAAACTCAATAACCAAAGAACAAATAATCCAGTCAAGAAATGGGCAGAGGACCTGAACAGACATTTCTGCAAAGAAGACATCCAGATGGCCAACAGACACATGAAAAAGTGCTCCACATCACTCGGCATCAGGGAAATACAAATCAAAACCACAAAGAGATACCACCTCACACCAGTCAGAATGGCTAAAATTAACAAGTCAAGAAATGACAGATGCTGGCGAGGATGCGGAGAGAGGGGAACCCTCCTACACTGCTGGTGGGAATGCAAGCTGGTGCAACCACTCTGGAAAACAGTGTGGAGGTTCCTCAAAAAACTGAAAATAGAGCTACCCTATGACCCAGCAATTGCACTACTGGGTATATATCCTAAAGATGTGGAGATATTTACCAACAAGAGAGACTTCCCCTCCTCCCAAGAAAATAGCTGGATTCATTTTAATCATCAATACCCTCAGGTATAAACTGTGTGAACTACTTGCCATAATTTTGCTATTATATATCCAGTATTAGAGGATATGTCCTATTTAATTTACTACAACATGATCAATTAAAAAAAATTTTTTTTGGATCAATGATAGTGGTTCTTTAAAACCCAGTCCCCAAACCTGGCAAAATCTCTCTAAATTGATACAGATTTGGTCTTGCTTGAAAATGACCTGTCTACATTCTCCCCTACCCTGCTATTCTACGAGTTTCTGCTGTAAATAATGCATGGTCGTGCATCCTACAGGCTGACCATCAGGACTGCTTTGTAAGTGAGTTGATATCTTTCTCAGTCATTTAGAAAAAGTGTAAAATAGTCTTGAATTAAGTGGGTTTTGTGTTATTAATGTCATATTGCACAGAAGTTCCAGTGTATAGCATAAGGCCCAATACAAATAAATATACTAAGATCTTAACCTTAGCTGTGACCACCCCTCCTTGTTATTATTCCTAGAATCTCACAGATAAGCCCAGGAATTAGTTCATTCCTCATATCAGAATAAATGGGGCCAGAATTTGGCTCGTGTGATTAGACTGAAGATGAAATTTTCACTAAACCATGAACTCTACTTGGCAGTGGAAATGACATTTTTTCAAAATGAATCACATCATGAAAGCCATTGGTCCACTCACTCCACATCAGCATAAATCCTTGCTGAGTCTAGAGATTTATGTTTTCAGTTTGGCCTTCCTTTTCATTACTGGAGAGCTTTAATTTCTTTTCATTACGTGGGATTCTCTCATTTTCTTTCCCTACTTTCAATGCTCTGCATATATTACACACCTGTATTTGTCTTTGATAATGGAAAAAAAGACTCATCACTTTCAATGCTCCCTCGACATATCTTCATTATCTTGGGAATATCTTCACCAAAATATATTAAAATGTCACTAGAGAAAAATGAATGCATATAGAATGTATGAATATTGCTGGGCTAGATCTGTATCTCTTTTTCATTAGTCAGCATGCAGGCTCCTGGCTGGATGCCTACATTTCAAGTCCAGCAAAAAACAAACAACAAATAGATTTAAGAACATCAGGCACAAATAGAAAGGGTCTTTTCTCTGTGTTAATGTTCTATCAGTTATTTATGAGTGGGTGTCTTTTCCTTAGTCAATTTTTTTGCATCAGAGTCAAGCAAATTCCATTGTTCCTTCATTCCACAAATACTCGTTGTGCACCTTCTCTGTGCCAGGAGTTACTGTAGGCAGTGGGAACAAAGAATGAACAAAACCAGTAAAGTCCCTGCTCTCATAAAGTTTACATTTTAGTGGAAGGTGAGAGGCAATAAACAAATGCACAAAATGACAAATATGTGATAAGAGCTAAGGAGAAAAAAAATATAATAAGACAGGGTGAGAGCTAGAATGTGCTCTGGAGACAGCAGGGATGCTATTTTATCTAGGTGATATTTGTGTGAAGACTGAAAGGAAAATAAAGAATCAAGTCACATGAGTATCTGGGAAAAGAACATCCCTGGCAGAAGATAGAATGTATAATAAAATCCTTCATAATATGAACTGATCAAGACTGGGTAGAAGGAGACATCTATCCCAAGTAATAAGCAGGTCAGAATGATAAATCCTTTAAAATACTGTGTACTATTTCATATTTGAAGAAGTTTTGCAAAAGTCCTCTGAAGATATTGTTCACTTAACCCTTATTTATAGTTTCTAAACTCTTACAAGTTTGTATTACAAAATCAATGACTATAAACTAAACTTCAGCTCTTGAAGATGGTTTTACATTTTTTAATCAATGGAGGGTAAGTTAGCTAGTTTTTATTATACTGCATACTTTTTTGGTTACCTGCTAAGGAAAATTTCTTCATTTCCAGACTTGTGGGAGTTCAGGGACCAGGAGAATGGCTAGATATCCTCGTTCTTATTTAAAAGCTTAGATTTCAAGTGACACTTGTATATTTTTAGCATAGACTACTTCTTTTCATAACAGTATGAATGTTTTCTATAACAAGATGCTGTGATCTTTGAAACGGATTGCAAATCCCTATCCTCACAGGCAGTCTCCAAAGGCAATCTGATAAATGCATTTAGATGTTTGAACATAAACAGTGAAAGCAAGAAGAAAAAGAGTACGTGCCAAATGTAGTCGAATACCAAATGAATGGAGTGTAAGCTATTTTATCCTTTGAGAGGATTGAAATGCCTCCTCTTTATTCTTTTTCTTTAGTATCAATACCCATTAAATGATTCAATTAATGTTTGGCATTTAGACAACAAACGTTATACCCCTTTCCTTTTTGACCGTAAGAGTGCTGGGAGATGAGGGAAAAAGCGAAGATTCAGGAGGTTCACAGATACCTGAATTCAAACTGATAGAGAGTGCGAATGAGACATAGCACTTTCATCACAGGATTTAAACTGCCTTTTGGCCTGATAAAATCTCAACTTCAAAATTGATTTTTCTCTAAAAATAAATAACTTATGTGAAGGAACAGCAGATGAATTTACACCCTATAGACATAATTTAGAATGCTGATTCCTTAAGGTTTGTTTCAAGACTCAGAAATATTGACCAAGAATAATAAAAAAATTTCCACCCAAAAAAATGTGAGCAGTTTGAAATTTTATTTTTGTGTTTTGCCTTTATTCTCAGCACCTCCTATAAAGAGCTTAGTCGTCACTCTTTGTTATTTATCTTCTCAATGTTTACATGTATAAAATAGCGAAGGGAAAAACAATGATTTTTTTTTTTTAGTAACTGAACAAAGAGGGTTTAGATAAAATTTTAAGGGGGTGCCTGGATGGCTCAGTGGGTTAAAGCCTCTGCCTGGGGCTCAGGTCATGATCCCAGGGTCTTGGGATCAAGCCCCCCATCAGGTTCTCTGCTCAGCAGGGAGCCTGCCTCCCCCTCTGTCTCTGCCTGCCTCTCTGCCTACTTGTAATCTCTGTCAAATAAATAAATAAAATCTTAAAAAAAAAAAGATAAAACTTTAAGGAGCTGAGCAGATTATTGAACCAATTAAATGGATAATTCCTGCAAAAATACACAGATACGGTTGAGGCAAACATTGTTTTGTTAGACTTTATGCCTATACATTTCAGACAATCACCTTGATTTGCTCTTTACTCTTCATGGAAAGACACAGGCTAAGTAATTTGTGTAACATATATTATCTATATGCTGCTTTCAGTACCATTGTCTGTTTAATCAGCATTTATGCTTAGTTGACTTTTCTTAATTAAAAAAGGGAGATTAACTTAGTCATTAATTTATGGTCTAAAAGTATAAGCTTCCACCTTGCCAAACAAATAACTAGCACTTGCAAATGACTGATTCCACTTGACTGAGTTTTAGTGACAACATAGGGTAATGACCTTAAAAGGGATAACATGGTGCTAATGCAGTGTAAACATATATCAAATAATGTTAAGTGAAAAAATTAGAATATACTAATACACTATTATATCTCTGCTATAATTAAAACTATGTTAAAAGTAAACCAAGGCACGGAGGGACACAAAAACAAAACATAACAGATTATTTTATTGCCATGATGAGAAGTTGGGTTCAACTAGATCTAGATTCAGCTGAAAATGGATTGAATGCCTACTACCTACCAGGCACTGTGCCAAGTTCTTTCAGCCTTCTTTATCTCATGATCTTCTATCAATCCTGTAAGAATAGTATTGTTATCCTCGTTTTACATAAGAAAAGAAAAAAACACATTTTAAAGAAGAAACTCTAGACTCAACCGCTTTGTCTTTTATGTATTTCCTGCAGCACATAATGGTTTAAAAATAAATATATATAACTGAAAAATCTAGTTAGGTCAACTATCAAGTAGTTTAAAATATACCCAGTATATGTTATATTTAATACATTAGACCTCACTGTCATTAGGTATGAGATTTTAGGGAATTATGTCTTGCATTATAGAACAGGACAATCATGAGAGTCAAGGGGGGCAGTAGCTCTAATGGGTTTGTGGTAGAAATCCAGAATATAGCACTGTGAAGAAACTTGTTCTAAAATCCTCTTATCTGCCTAATGGCAGAGCCTCCTAAAAGAATTTAACCATCATACATCCTTTCTCCAGGGGATCTTTATGGCCATGAAGATGATGAAAAAAGACCACTTGCCCTGGCATGAACAAACAATATTATAAGTTTTCTTATCTGCTATTTGTTCTTCTAAGAACCATTTGTTTTTCCTAAAGAAACTCATCTGTTCATCCCAGAATCCTTTTCTCACCCCTCCCTCTCACGTTTTAATTTAAATTTATATGCCACAAACTTCAGTCATTTAGTGAGCCACTTTCTGAGTGTGCTTCCATATCAATACAAGTAAACTTTTTTTTTTTTCCTTGCCAGTCTGTCTTTTGTCAGGTTAATTTTCAGGCACATAGTTGGGTGGAGGAAAAGTTTTTCCTCTCTGACAGTTTGGTAATGAATATTGGATGATTGAGATTTATCAGTCACTCTGGAGACTGCAGCAGAGACCTTGGGATCTCTAAGTCGGAAAAGGTAAATTTCCTTAATAGTCAGACTTCTGGAACTCTGCTAAAGGTCAAGTTGGGGTAGGGCAATAAGAGCCTCTCCTTGTCTTTTCTTTCCAGGCTTTAGATTAGCAAGAGACAACACTTGAAGGATCTAGTACTTTGGGCATTTTGACTCTTGGTTTGAGTACTCTTGTTACTGATCCTTTTCCTCCGAGATATAGCTATTGTGTTCTCTGTGTCTTATTTTGTGTCCTGATAGCTTGACTTGGATCCATGAGAGCATTCTCTCTGTGACTTTCTGCATCCTGGGTCTGTGCTCAAAGGGATTGGGAAGCCCTAAGAATTTATAGTTGGCTGCCCAGAAATATGGGTGGCCTGGGCATTCCATTTGCAGTTGGTGTCCAACAGACCACTGCTGGCTCACAAGTTCATCTAAGTCTCTTTCTTATTCTTAAATTATCTTTGGGAGTGACTTTGGATCATGAGGATTGTACCTTCTGCATCCTTGTGGAGGATGTGTCTTGTGTCCATGGTTAAGTATAAGTTTTATTGGTTTGAGTCACATTTTGGAATACTTATACCTTTGGAGACCCTAAATCATCAATGGCCAGATAACATACCCTTTAATTTGGAAAAACTTCTAAAGATTTTATTTATTTATTTTGGGGGGGGGGCACAATCAGGGGACAACCGAGGGAGAAGGAGAAGCAGACCTCCCACTGAACAGGGAACCCGATGTGGAGGCTTGATCTCAGGACCCTGAGATCATACTCTGAGCTGAAGGCAGCTGCTTCACTGACTGAGACACCCAGGTGCCCCAAAACTTTTATATTTAAAAGAATTTTTAAAGGGCAAAGATCTCTCATGCTATACTAATGTCCTACTGGTACTTATGAGGAGATCAAATTGAAAGAAGGACAAAAGTACCATGTCTGGCCTAAAATACTCCCTTGACAAAATTAAAGAGCAGAAATCAGATTTAGAACAAAAATTTAAATCCAAACCCACCCTAAACCCTCCCACCCACAGTTTTACTGTAGTTATGTAACAAGCCAAAAACTCTCCTCACCAAAATAACAAATAGTCAGACTCTCTTCCAGACCCTCTGTAAATCAGTAGTTGACCTAGTTACAGGCAATATTCAGGCCTTGACAGGAGCTATTTTACAAGTTTTCCCTTCAAATGTTAGTTGGGGGAAAGTAGAATTATGTATGCAAAAGGAGAAAATATATTCTAAAGCCTTTGTTGAAATGACATATACAAACATTCCAAAGGCACACACCTCTAAATCCAGAAGCCCCAGAACATAGAAATCTTTTAATTTCTGTAATCATTGGAAATCTTCTTCCTGAAATTAAAAAAAAAAAATCTAGTAATAATTATAACAATGCTGGATGGGCGGGTCAGCCCCTCTGTGTTATTGTTGAGATTGCCAACCAAGTCTTTGAAAATTGCTTGCAAGAAAGCAATAAAAATGAGAAATTAAAATCAATAATCTTTACCATATAAATCGAGTCTTTGTAGAAACAGAAATATAACTCTAGGAGTAACAAAGCCCACTCATTTTTCTTACCAACCAGAAACCCTTCCCCATTCATCTCAAGATACCTGTAGATAGTGTAAAAAGCTTGGACCTTGAGAAAAGGACTATCTTGTACTTAAGAGAAAGGAAAATTTGAATAGTAAAGCACTAGGCCTCAGCTTTTTCAATCAGGCTCTTCTGAGTCTTCTCAGCTAGGTCTCGGTCTTGGCCTGTCAAAATTGCAGACACCCAACACAAAAGATTTCTTCTTCCACTCCATCCATGCCTACTTAAAAAAATAAAAGTACTTATAAATTAAATATTCCTAAAACTCTCAAAAATGGAAACTAATGCAAATGTTTATCAAGGTCTTGTGATTTGAAAAAAAATTTTAAATAAGACTAGTTTGGTAATATTGACTTAATAAAAATTGCTTGCCTTCAGAACTGTCAGCATTACGTACATGCAGAAATACAACTCTTATTCTGCCCGGGCTTACTAGTCAAGTAAGCTTATGTTATATCTATTAGATGTTTAAGATTACAGATTTGATTTTAATCAAACTGAGTCAGTGTTCTCTCAGACTTTATTTCAACAATAATTACATTTTATAATATAGCTGCTGAGAAGTAGTTTCCAAATTCTTTTTGGTAAATTGGAAACTTAAAGTTATACTAGGTTAAGTTAAACTATTGATATATATTGAATACCTACACTTCTTTTTTTAAAAAAAGAATTTTATTTATTTGAGAGAAAGGAGAGAGAGAGCATGAGCTGGTGGAGGGGCCGAGGGAGAGGGGGAAGCAGACTCGCTGCTGAGGGAGGGCTTGATCCCAGGGCTTGATCCTTGATGCAGGACTTGATCCCAGGACCCTGGGACCATGAGCTGAGGGGAAGGCAGATGAGTAACCAACTGAGCCACCCGGCACCCCCGAATATCTACATTTCTAAAAAAGATAAAATACTGAAACATTAATTATTAAATTAATTAATTACTTAATTATTAAATAAAAGTTTAAATTTGTCTACTTTTGGCTTCCTATTTTTACAGAGAGAATAGAGATATTTGGGCCTACTAATAAACAGGTTCTTTTTGCTACATTAAAAATTTTTACTGTAAAGTGGTTATGAAATGATGTATTCATAAATTTTCCAATCTGCTGCAGAGGGCTGATTTATGACAGACAGTTCATATTGTCTACTTCCTCTTTTTTTCCCTACAAATTAAAGTTACTAAAGTTTAAGAATTTTAATCAATATATGTAAATGAAACTACTAGGAATAATAAGATTGAAGGGGGGGAAAAAAACTCCATGCAAAGTATTCAAAGAAAGTAGAATGTTTTTATTAAAGAAAAAAGGAGGGAAATCTTGTCCTAAAATCATTGTTTTGAGGTTTTTAAAAGGTTGTTCCAGAATGAGAAAGAGGAAAATGAAGGACAAAAGCCTGAATGGATATAGAAAATGATAAAGCGTTGGTAGAAAAGAAATAGGACAGAAAAGAAAGCAAGTGGGAATACCTCATGGGGTCAGACTGGCCAAGATTGAATGGATTTATTATAAGGTTTTTAAATGAGCTTTAATATTAATAGTGTGCCAATGCAAAACTAGAGTTTGGTTTCTTTTTCCTGTTAAAGGGACAAAGTTTCCTTAGGTTATTGTTCTGCTCCTAAGAAGAGATTGCAAAATGTTTTCTTTACCTTTTTAGTAATCTACCTAGGAAACAAAGGTTCTGTGTTTTTTTGAATAATTTCCTGGGCTTTATGTCATCTTTATCATGTTGTCCTTGACCAAATCTTTTTGACCTCTCTCAATGTTAAAAGAGCTATTTTTTTTAAATTATGTTACCTCCTATATTTACTTTTAAAATCTCTTATTATCACTTCGGTTAAATAGATAACTAGGTATCATTTCCTAGTGATCTATGATCCTGTTAAATCAAGTATTCAAACCTTTTGACATTTTGACAACTTCCTCAAATCGAATTTTAAATGAATCTTCTTGACCTTGAAATGAATTTGAGATTTCCCAGGGGGACCCAAAAAAAGTTTCACGGAGTTGTTCGTTCACTTTGTAAAAAGAAAGATGTCAAACTAATTAGGATTAAATTTGATATGCTAAATTACATAAGAAGCATTGTCAAATAAGTACAGATTCTTAACCTTCCTGGGTTATATTTGTATGTGTGTATCTTATTAATATAGGTATTTCAGAAATTATATATAAAGTTCCTAGAAATTTGACAATGTCTTTGTTATTCATCATATATCTTGGTATAATTTTATCAGTCATGATAAAATTCCTAAAATGTTGTATGTAACAGACAACCAAGTTTCCTTTTCAATTACATTATAATGAACTCTCATTAGATCTTTAACCACAGCTATTTTAAGTCTTTTGTCACTTACAGGTAGTTATTATTTTACTCTAATGCTTTTCTGAAAGCTCTTACAATCAGCTACCAGTCAAAGTACTTCATCCTCAACCAAAAATACTGCCTCAGAGACTTTCGGAAAGGACTGTGACAGGACGATGATAGTTATTTGCTTAAGTTCAGTGTAAGCTGGATGACTTAGTACAAAGGATTTATCACCATAACAATGTGGATCACCCAGAAATCTCATTGGAACACCTACATCTTCCATACTTTGCTCTAGGAAATAGCCATGACTATGACACGGCCATGACCGTCCTCACTCCACCATCTAAAGACAATTCAAATGGACTGAAAAACAAACCAACAAAAACAGAAACAGAAACAGAAACCCCAACAACCTTGTTTTATAGTGTATTCCAGCCTTTAATCCTCATGTTTCTTTTGTTTCTGTAGAAATATCACTCATCAAATGCCTAATTGTTTGCCCCTTATAAAGTCCTAACTTTGGTGGATGCCCAAACACCACCTGCAGCACTGCCAAGGAAACATAACCATTTAAATAGAGTGGGCTAGACCTGGGACTGGGAGACTGGGTTCAATGGGATGTGGGACAATTTTTTTTCTTCTAGCTGTCTTATTAGTGAAACTTACAAGAAAGTTTCAGACAATAGAAATTAAGGGATCCAGAATATGGCAATGTAAAGACTCTTTTCCTGAATTCCTCTTATCTGCTTAAAAGCAGAGCCTTCCAAAGGAATTAAGCTGTCATAAATCCCTTCTCTAGGGGAGTTTTATGGCCATGAAGAAGACAGAAAAAGACCACTCACACCTGTCTAAATAAACATTATCACAACAAACTTTCTTATTTCCCACTTGTTTCTCAAAGACTCCATTTATGTTTCCTAAAGAAACTCATTTGTTCTTCTCATAGAAGTATTTTCTCCCCCTCCCTTTTTCCTTTTAAGTTAGGCAGATGAGTCCCTAACTTTGGCCATTTACCTAAGTGAAGAAAGGGAGACCTCCTAACCCCTCACACCCCCACCACAGTGGCTAAACCTTTAATTCAGGGTCAACAGACTTAAAGGTAGCAAGTAAATGAGGATGTCTTCTGGAATAAATAGAGGGACAAAGGAACAGGGAAGAAATGAAGAAAAGGCAAAAGATTAATAGAAACAGAGCACTCTGGTTGATATTAAAATGAGATTATAGATTAACCATTACATAAATAAATATGGCAGGATAAGGCTCAGTGAACTAAAATAAATTAATTTATCTTACACAGACCATTGGAATGAGAATTTATGTTAACCAAACATTATTAAGGGAATAGAATTCTCATCTATTAAATACATTATTTAGTTAATTTGTATTTAATTCCTTTCAAAAGAGTATGAAAGAGAAAGTTCATAAGTGTTTGTTACTGTTCTTACACGATCAGAATAAAATTCCCCACACAAATTAAATTTTCTGATTTCATGTTCAAACTACATCTCATATGAAGATGACTATGACCTCTTGGGAAGAATTATCAACCTGGAATAAGAAACCTTCGTCCTTATTTTTATAGTACAAGCATCATTCATCTTAGATGTCTATTTTCTAATGCACTTTGCCAGCATGGGTGGCTTTCCAGAACCAACTTGAAAAGGTCAACACATTAGGCTTCCAAAAATGGTAAGTCTAAATCCCTAAAGCAAAGGCAATTATTGTGACCTGAAGGCCACAAAACACAAATATTCCACACAGTCCTCCACCACTACCACATCATATGTAAAAATAACACTGGGTGTGTTATTTCCTAATGTCGGCAGACGGGCCAGTTTATGCACAGGCCAAGAAGCAACTCTAGACGGTTCAGTTTGAAGAAATTCTAAGAACTTTTCTTCCAAAAAGTTATTCTTACATTTGCTTTCCAAACTCTCTGTTAGACTTCTATTTTGGATCAAAGATCTATCTTCAGGTTAAATGGTGGTATAAATGTGAAAACCTCTATCCCAGTGCTGGTCACATAGTACATCCTCACTAAATGTTTACTAAAAAAATGAGCGATACTTCCAAGTAAATGCCCAAAATAATATTACAGAGTTAACATTTAACGACCATTTCATAACCAATGTTGACTGTATAATCTCTTCCCCGTGCCCTTAGGCATGTGGAGAAGCCCAGCGTATTGCCACTCCACTTATCCTGCTCCATTTCCTCATAAAACTTAATCTTATCAGTAATCCTATATTTATCTTGTATTTTCAATCAGTTGTTAATATGGTGTCTTCTGAATTTTGGTGACAGAAATCATTGGTCTTCAAACTTTTAGGCACATTTCTTTTTCTTCTTCTTTTTTTAAAAGATTTTATTTATTTATTTATTTGACAGATAGAGATATCACAAGTAGGCAGAGAGGCAGGCAGAGAGGGGGGGAAGCAGGCTCCCTGCTAAGCAGAGAGCCCAATGTGGGGCTCAATCCCAGGACCCTGAGACCATGACCTGAGCTGAAGGCAGAGGCTTAACCCACTGAGCCACCTAGGTGCTCCCACATTTCTACTTGATTGATTGATTTTTTTTACATGTGTTTTCCCTTGAAATTCTTTAAATGTTATCACACACATAAAAAACTAACCTAAGCTAGCAGAGAGAAAGATTAGAGAAATCAATTTAATGTATACATTTAATATAAAGCGTAAATACAGATTTATTGTGGTATGCTAAGGAGTTCTGCAATATTGGGACAAAGGCACACACTCAACAAATAAGTGAAAATCAGAGTGAATCAATTCCAGTGCCGTAAGTTTTAAAAACCTAGTCCTCAAAGGCATGGCAGTATCAGAAGAAAGAAAAATTCATGAAAGGAGTTTTAATCATCTCTTACCTCCTGAACCAAAAAGAAGAAAAATTATGTAGTTAATAATATACTAGATCAAAATATTAAGAATTTTAAAGAAAACAAGGTATACGTTTAATAAAAGGAAATGGCATTAAACATAAAACTGTCAGAAGAGAAAACCATTCTGAATCTATCCTTCTCAATCCAAATATATTGCCATAAGAGAACTATAATTCAGTAGAATGCTTCATAGTTTAGATCTGAAAGCTTGAGTTATAACTGAAAAGAACCATCCTAACTCATATGCTGTTACCTTTACAAATATTCCAGAGTAACATTTCTTCCAGTACCAAAGTTTAGGAATTTATTTCCAGTAGCTTTTGAGAGTCAAGAGTTAAAACAATATAGTTGCTATACATGAAAGACAGCAATTTGAATTGCAACTTAAAATCAATTGGAAACCAGTCCAGTCTCTAGATGACAGCTGTAACGTGCTTCAGAGCGTTTACCCCTTAAGCACAAACGCAACTACAAATTCCACACACTAACAGACTGTTCCATTGTACAAGAGAACAACTCCACAGAAATCACAATTTCTGCAATGAAAAACATCATTTAGTCTTTACAGAATCTTTAATCTTACATATAATATTGACCATAACTATTCTAGGCAACATTGTTTACTATGCTATTAACTGGAGTTATCTGGTGAGGATCGAATAGTCTATCAATAATTAGGTATTTGAGCTTTTACATACTGTGGGGCTAGAGTTCACACCATCACCTCTAACACATGGGGTATTTAATAGTGCTGTGAAGCTGGAGAAAATGCAAACCCAAGCCTCAGTTTTCTCACCTCTATGATGGAGGTCTGGAGCAAAATGTCCTGTATGGCTCTGCTAATGCTGCTTAGGAACTCCTCCAAATTTAATGGCTGAAGCAAACTTCTCTTACTCCTTTCTTTCAACGAAGGGGTTGACTGATCTCAGCTAGGCCCATTCATGCAACTGTTATCAATGCAGTTAGCCGATCTTGATGGCATCACTGGGAAAACGTTTTTTTAAGAGGCTTCCAGGACAAACTGCTAGGAAATACCCCAAGGGTGAAGAGGGAATATGGAAGGAAGAAAACCGGCTACCTCTTTATTGACATTAAGTCTCTGTGTAACTGGATATGAATAGCCCACAAATGTTTTAATTAAAAGTTAGTGCCATGGGGCGCCTGGGTGGCTCAGTGGGTTAAGCCTCTGCCTTCGGCTCAGGTCATAATTCCAGGGTCCTGGGATCGAGCCCCGCGCATCAGGCTCTCTGCTCAGTGGGGAGCCTGCTTCCCTTCCCTCTCTCTGACTGCCTCTCTGCCTACTTGTGATCTCTGTCTGTCAAATAAATAAATAAAATATTAAAAAAAAAAGTTAGTGCCATGCAACTAACTGACCTTTCATTCATTTTCCTCTTAATACTTTCTGTCAAAGTTTTCCAAAAACAATATAATAACAAGGCAAGAAAAATTTGAGAGACAGCCATGTTCAATAAATGTGTGATTATATACATTAACTTACACTCTTTATCCCCACTCACAAAATAAAAAGGAATAAAAAGAGCAAAGAAAAAAATTAAAAGAAGGGGAGAGTGATATAGCATTTTTTAAAAGAAAGGGGACTGTATTTTTGCACATTTCCTTCAATGCTCATGAGGGGCTCCTTGTAATAACAAAGGGCATCTTTTCCTTAGGACAGTTGTACTGATGGCTACGGAGGGCTAATTTGGATCAAATAAATTGTACTGTGATATCATTCCCAGGAATTATTTTATAAACTGTAATTAGATAACAGAGTTCTTTTCTGGCTGACCTCTTCTTTTAGAACCAGAGAAGGAAACGAGTACTGCCTATAGACAGTCTTAAAATTCAAGGTTATAAGTCATAATCTTGGACACTGGTTAAATCATCCAGTAATAAAAATACATTTCTTCCTTGTTTTGAAGGATAACCCTGAAAAGTAAGGTCTGATGGAAGACAAAGCTATGCAAGCACATATAATTCACAGTTATGTTCTCATCATTGTTGTGATATCTCTGCTTCCAACACCTCCTTCTTTTCCTCTCAGATCCAAAGACTTTGAACAAACACATCAATAGTGGTGTTCATAACTTTATCCACATGAATGGTTTAAGGCAATATTCAACTCTATAATCCTAATTTTCTAAGAATTCTTCAATTGTGTTAAAAGCTGGGACCAATTGTACTGATACATGAAAACTTAAATGACATCAATCAACCACTAAGCCATGATGAGAAATCTGGTAGTTTGGCTTCCAAAGCATTTATCTAATTAATACATCTAGGATAGGGGTTGGGGGTGGGGGTTCAAACTATAGTGGGCCTTTGCATGTTCAAAATTTCTTGAAGGGTCATATTTTACCTTAGATGAATCACTTGAATTTTATACTCTCTTTCATATATATATATGAAAGAGATATAGCCCTATCAAGGTAGCATAAGAATATTTGAATATTTTTTGCCAGCGAAATCACTCATCTTTTATTCCAAGTCCTCATGTAAATTGGCACAAGGAGAAGCTGCGGGCCATCCTAGGGTTTCAGTAACCCATGTCTCACTGCTATGTATCCCAGTTTGGGAAACATGACTCTAAATCAGTCTGTTGTGTGTTATCGTTACAGTCAAAGTTTCATTTTCTTTGACTTAAAACAAAATCCTAACATGATTTCATGTATTGGGTGTTGAATTGGGAATCACTGACTTCAAGGTTATTATGACTATCTTGCTTGCCTCCTCTGTTAGAACCCAGTTTTTATTTGAAATGTTACATGAGGTCAGTTTCAATTTCTCTTGAGATTTCACCTGGATAACACAAATGCCACAATTTTATCTTTCAGTTCACTACCTGGTGAATTGTTCTGCGCTATTGTTAAACTCACTGAGCCTACATTTCTTACCTTTAGGAAATGGGCCCAAAGAAGGAGGTAAATAGGAGGATAGGCTTCTCACAAATCAAAAAAATGGAAGATGATTTGAAACTATATTCCAAAATGGGTCAGAATTTGCCTGTTAGTCCTGGAGGCCTTTCACACACTCTCAAATTCCTGGGAAAACACACACTATAAAATGTCATATTACATGGCCATTCATTGCCTTTTATACTATTGTTGAAGCCCATCGTTCCAGAAAGTTCTTCCCAAATGGTTCAGGGTGATACCAGGTTTCTGTCACTACCATTTAAATCATCAAACCAGAATATGCTCCTTTGTTCTTAATTTAATTTTAATTTTTGTCTGGTGGGAAGCCCATCATCCAAATCCCCCCCTGAGCAGTTTTCAAAGATAGAATTTTAATTGGTGGGGTCAGAGGCAGCAGTGGCCAGGGATCTGGAATCCCATGTCACAGGTCTTGGTGGTGGGAAAGGAAGTAGAAGAGAGGAGTAAATGAAAGAGAAGTTGTTTTGTTTAGACTTTATACCTGATTTATAAAATTAAGGAGTAGAATTTATTTTTGGCTTAGCTCTTAAAGGAAAAAAGAAACCTAAAAGTAGCCCCCTGCTGGCCACTCTAATTTCTACCCTATTTGGATTTGTTTCTGTTTTAATTTTTTGAAGTGTAGTTGACACATAATGTGTTTCAGGTGTACAACACAGTGATTCGACATCTCTGTGCATTACGCTGTGCTCATCACACGTGTGGCTACCATCTGTCACCATACAACACTATTACAATACCATTGGCTCTATTCCTTATGTTCTGCCTTTCATGCCTGTGACTTATCCATTTCATAACTGAAAGCCTGTTTGCTTTCTCCCCTTTCTGCTTCTTAAAAAAAAAGAATAAGGAAGAAAAACCTCTTTCCTGGGGTGCCCGGGTAGCTGAGTTGGTTAAGCATCTGCCTTCAGCTCAGGTCATGATCTCAGGGTCCTGGGATACAGCCCTGCTCAGTGGGGAGTCAGCTTCTCCCTCTCCCTCTGAAGCCCCCCCTGCTTGTGCTCTCTCTCACTCACTGTCTCTCTCTAAAATAAATAAATAAAATGTTCCCCCCCCAAAAAAGAGAAAAATCTCTTTCCTTACCTATATTTAAGACATAATTTAGCTTTCTATCATTATTTTTGATGTATTATATCTCCCATTAAGTGGAATAAATGCACACATAACAACAGAAATTCCTAAAGGCAATTTGGTAACTTATTGTTCTTTGTTCATAACAAGTATTTTAAAATATATATATGTCTTGTTTTAAACTTGCATTTAAAATTATATCAAGAGTAGATTTATTTTTGTTATGTGTATCTTATCAGAGCAAAAGTTTTTTGTTGATTATTTCAAACTCATGGATGTCTTTAAAAATAAAACAAAAAATCAGAGTTTTATTCAATATTATATATAATAACTTTTTTTCCGTGTTCTAGAAAATTAAGGGTGGTATGCTAGCAGAACTCCTAAGGCTATATTTGTTTCACTCCTGAACTGGAATCTCTGATGAAGTCATTCCACAGTCTTATTCTTTAGAAAATAGAACTCCTTAGGGCAGCCTGACCCAAGTTGCACAAGAATGTAAATAAAAATGATTGAGTATTTCTCTCTTAACATAAAACAAATATTTTGCTACATTGCATACCATAATGACCTCTCTTACAAGCAACACAGAAATATTAACAACTATCCTACACAATTAAATACTCAAAGCCCATTTGTAAGTGCAGCAGTAGAAATGACATCACTTACACTGAGTTACATTTTCAAAAGAAAGCACGATGAATGAAACGCAAGGATTCTCATGGCAAGCTTGGGCCCTGTGACAGTGACAGACAGTGATTTCAGAACAAACTATCTGTAACACTTATCTGCATTTTGCTCCAGTCTCTGCTGAGTGAAATTTTGGGGCAAGTAGGAAAAGTGCAGAGAGACTGATTTGGTACTGATTTGGTACTGATTTGGCCTTTGTCCAGACTTTCTGTTACATGACTGACCCCTTCTCCATCCCTCTTGTCACTGACTCTCAGGAAGGGCCTTTTGGGCCATTTGACATCCTCTGTTAGACCAGGGACGAGTTGGTTACTCACAGGCAAGCTCATGAGTCAATTTTATTTATTTATTTGACAGAGTGAGAGGTCACAGTTAGGCAGATCAGCAGGCAGAGAGAGAGAGAGACGGGGAAGCAGGCTCCCTGCTGAGCAGAGAGCCCTATGTGGGGCTCGATCCCAGGACCCTGAGATCATGACCTGAGCCGAAGGCAGTGGCTTAACCCACTGAGCCACCCAGGCACCCCTCATGAGTCAATTTTAAGAATGTTACTATTCTCCGTAATACCCTTGACCTCTTAGAGTTGGTGGAGTGTGATGAAAGCTGCCAGAACGTGCTCGACTTTTCCCGACACTGGGTCCAGTCAACAACTTTATGGCAGTCTTCTGGACTAAACTTTGCCTAACACCGACAAGCTGGTCATGAGACAGTCAGGGGACTGGAAATGTATCGCTTGACTAGATTTCCAGATTGATAACAAGACAGGTAAGCAACTGTGTCATCCAGAAGATTCCAAAGTCCAGGTTACATTCATGGGCAGCTACTGCAGCTCCTCTGCCGGGGTCCTCAAGTTCTTCCATCGCCCAAAGCCCAGTAGGGGGCACCTTCCCAAAGCTAAACCTTAGAAACCATAGCCTACCCAGCTCAAAGCCAAATGAAAACGAAGGTTCTCTAAGAGTCATGAGACATGTGGAAAAGTCCCTGCAGCCGGCTCACACGGTAACAGAAAGTGCCTCGTGGCCCGGTGGAAAGGACATCAAGGAAGAACGTGAAAGTCAAGCTAGAATCTGCAAGTCAAATCCGAGAGGATTTGTTGGAGCCTCCTAACAAAGGATAAAGATTTTTTTCTATCCTTCTGTTGTTTTGTTCACTTGTTTGTGAAAACAGAGTTTCTGTCTCTGGACTGACCGCGTCCCTGTTCCTCAAACTGCTGGATGGTAAGTGAAACCTTCCATTGCAGAGATGCTCCTGCTGGGGGCAATATTGAACCTGGTCAGGGAATGGCTTCCTTCCCCCTGGTGGTGGCTTCCCTGTGCCTGACACCGTGGCCTTTATGGAGATGACTTCACTGTCCTTAAAAGGAAAAATGCCGGCACACTTGAGAGTTGGACGGAGCCAGTGATGTAGCCTCTGAGACACACTGAGTATGTCTTTGAGAGTTCCTGTTTACTTTCCTGAGGAGAGATTACAAGAAGGAAATAAGATCACATTTTCAAGTGTTTTCATGATGCACGTTATCATTGAAACCAAATACTATTCTAAATCAAACAACCTTAAAGTGATGCACAATTCGAGAATCTGTTTAATTAATCAAAATAGTCATTAATAAATAATAAAACACATTCTATGCGTGTTTTAGAGGGTACATAGACAGTATATACTCACAAATATTTAAATACAGGCAGTACATTTGGCAGAGAAAATCTTAAATTTCTCAGAGGTTTTCATTATGCTGGAAAGTTCGGGGGAGAAATAGGATTTTAATAAAACAGCTTTACTTAGTCATAGAAAAAGCAAATAAGATGGTTTTCTATACTCTGAAGGAAAAAGATATATTAGACTATAAACTGTAAATGCCTTCCTCATTTCAGACCTTCATCTTATGACAATATTGTCTGCCTTAGTAACAGCATAATATTAAGAGGAAATAGCATAAAACGTGGGAAAATTTTTATATTTCCATATATACATATATGTAAACCTATATAGAGAGAATCTAATTAGCCTATATCAAGTCAGTGTTTTCACACTGATTGGAATAGCTTAGGAGTTTATATTAGTAGAAAACAATCTTGATTTACTAAAAATTTGGTATTTATATATAGACACACACATATATGTGTGTGTGTGTTTCTCCCTATATATAGATACAGATATAGACATATAGACATAAATACTAAATATATATATACACATGTATATATATACACATATATATATACACACACATACACATATTCACATACACATAAATAGGGAGAATGTTATGTGACAACAAAGGCAGAAATTAAAATTATAGAGCTATAAGCCAAGGACCACCAAAGATCTCCTGTGAACCACCAGAAGCTAGGAAGATACCAGGGAGGAATCCGCTATAGTTTGGTGGGGGAGCACAGCCCTGCCAACACCTTGTTTTCAGACTTCCAGCCTCCAGACCCTTGAGATAATACATTTCTGTCGTTTGAAGCCACCCATTTTCTAGTACTTTGCGTTGGCGGCCATAGGAAACTGATCTGGATGCTATCGAGCAAACCTTTAGTCTTCACTCAACATTTTCTTAAAATGCTCTTGTCCAGGGGTTTTTAACACCCAGTATTATTCCAGGAGTCCTCCCACACACTTTTCAGGACCCTTCACACTGTTTCTCACATTCTAATGTTCCTTGTCAGAGCCTCTCTAGTTCATGTCTCCAGTGGGAACCTCTCGAAAGCTCCATGGGCCAACCTACTGGCCATCTTTCCCTGCCACACACCAAACTCAGTAAAGAAGCCTCACTTACCCTTTCAGAGTTAACCATTCTTTCATCCATGTTCCTAAGGCTAATGTTCCCTTGGAGGTCTGCAATGAGGCTTCTTACCTCCTCTTGTTTTTATAATATCCTTAAGAATAAGAAAATCTCTTTGTAAATCTCCATCCCAAAGATGAGTTGGAAAAGCCCTGAACACTCCGTTTTGGCACGTTCTCCTTTCACTTCTTCCATTGCCGTCATTCCCCGGCCGTGAAGTCTGACATCGCCGACAGTCCGGGATTACTTCCAAAGGGGCCTCAATATGAGAATAAGCCTTTCTTCCTCTCTCTTTGGCCACAGGTGAAGGGTAGGAAGCCAGTCTGACAAAGATGCCCATGGGAAGGTTACAGATCAGACTAAGATGAGGAAACAGAACAAAGCAGGGAGTGTCTGCTGTGAAGGCCACCAGGAAAGGATCCACCTCTGTTCAGCATCCCAAATTCCTTTTTTTTTTTTTTTCCAGCTTTAAACTAAATTTTATCCTGCTTTGGAACAACTTTAACAGTATAATAAAGTTCTGAACTATCCAGAAAAACATCTTATTGTATTTATTTATTTACAATTTTTTTAAGTGAACCCTTTTTTCCGTAAACGGATAGAGGGAAATCAATGATCAGTTTTCGATTTGGGCAGTGCCAACCGTGACGATTTTTCAAAACTAGAACATTGGGATATCATCCAGCTCTCTGTTAGGAGGGTTTCCCAAACCAGCTAAAATTAAAAAAAAAAAAAAAAATTTTTTTCTATGTTCTGGTATCCAGAAAATAACATTTTGGGTAAAAACAGAAGTGTTCTTTCTGAGTCATACACATCAGGAGAATTGGTAAATTCAGTGTCTGAACAAAGACTAACATGAATTTTACAAAGGAAAAAAACAGATCATTAAACTACTATTGAATTTTTTTTTTTTTTAGTTACTAATACTTCTTATCATTACTAGGATACCAAAATGGTACAGCTTTAAAGTAATGAGACCCATCTTTACCCATTTGATGAGTATCGGAGTATTGCTTATGTATACCATGCCTTCTGGTGGGAGGCCCCTTCCTGATTCAGAGCTGGCTTGGTCTATACTCCCATGATGAGAAGGGATCTCTCTCTTCATAAGCCCTTCTTCATAAAGCACTATTCTTCATGAGGCACTATTCTCACTCATGACCTAAGCACCTCCCAAGGTCTCACTTCCTAATACTATCAACTTTGGGGGTTAGGATTTCAACAGATGACTTTTGGAGGGGACACAAACATTCAGACCATAGCAACCATAAAAGAGCTATAAATAAAGAGAAATATATGTTTTAGGGAAGCCACAGTGTTGAACAAATGTGATGTTTCCTCAAATTATTTTATAGATTAACTACAAGTCCAGCAAAAATGTTTTATTATTTTAATTTGCCAAACTATTTTTTTAAATTATACAAGTGAGAATTGCCAAAATATTTCTGAATGAGAAGAGTAATGGGGAGAGGACATTTTCTCATAGTACCAGAACTACATAAAGGATAGAATAATTAAAACAGTATGCTGGAATAGAGAGATAAATCAATGGGGAAAAAACAAGCGCAGCAATAGAATCAAATATCTATAAAATTGTAGAAAGTGGTAAAGTTGGAATTGTAAATTATTGGGGAAATGTTGGGTTGTTATTAAACAAATTGTGCTAGGAAAAATGGTTCACTATTTCATCATAATGCTTGTAGTAAGGTACATTCGAGCTGAATCAAACAGACAGATGTAGAAAAATGAAAACGTGAGGAAATAGAAGAAAATATACCTAGCTATTTATGTGACATGACTGAGAGAAACAAAGTATCAATCCAAAGCAAGAGCCTGCAAAGCAGCCCTTCACAGTGTGGTTTATTAACCAATTCATTTAGAATCAGCTGGGTTACTTGCAAACAACAGTTGCCAGGGCTACCCGAGAGGATCTGTGAATAATAACCCCAATTGACAGGGCCCAGGAATCTGTGTTTTAATGAACACACTGAGACATTCTGTAGAAAATTCGAGAACCACTCCAGGCAGAATAAGATGGATAGATTTACTACACAGATATAGATATTTTTATAAAACACACAAAATCAAGAGTCAAAAGAAAACATGGCAAGAAAAAAAAAAGCATATTACAATGTTACAGAACGAAGGGTTGAAAAAGAAGACATCAACAAAAAAACAAATCAGTGAAAAAAAAAGGACTTTCTCAAAGGAAAAGCAGGTAAAGGATGGGAATAGGCAATTCACAAATATAAGAAAAGGATGAATAAGCAGATACAAAAAAATAGTCAATTCTCACTTGCCAAATAAAACCAGATGCAGATTCCTTTACAAATTGAGAAAGATGTTTTTAAGCGTAATGGCTAGTGTTGGCAAATGAACTTGTCCTTCTCAAATATCATGTGAGAGTTTCATGTGATACAGTTTTGCAGGAGAGTTATTCAGCAATATGAATCAAGTGTCTAACAATTATTAATATCTTCTGACCTAGTAATTTCTCTGTTTGAGAATTATCCTAAGGAAATACACAGACCGACAACAAATATTTATGTACAAGGATGAATAAATAAAAGCAAAGATTAATGGACTTTTATTAATGAGAAGTGAAAGTAACAAAAATTCCTCAAAGAGAAGTTTTTCATAAATCATTTAATTTGGAATATGCTCATGATGTAATTTTAAACGGAAAAGATCAGGACACATAGCATTTCTCAGCTATATGATACCAAGGTGTTTTTGGTATTGTCTGTTTGTTTATTTTTATTTCTTTGTTTTTAATTTTTATTTTTAAGTAAGCTCCATTGTAGAGCTCAATATGGGGCTTGAACTCATAACCCTGAAATCAAGACCTGAGCTGAAATCAATAATCTGACACTCAACTGACTGAGCCACCCAGGCACCTCTGATTCCAAGTTTCTGTTTTTTTTGTTTTTTTTTTGTTTTTTAATGTACTGGGAGGGGCACCTGGGTAGCCTAATCATTCAGGCAACCGACTCTTGATTTCAACTCAGCTCATGATCTCAAGGTCCTGGATCGAGCCCCATGTCAGGCTCCAGGCTCAGTGAGGAGTCTTCTTGAGAATTCTCTCTCTCCCTCTGCCCCTCCCCCAGCTTGCACACATACTTGCTCTCTTGCCCTCCCTCTCTCTCTCTCTCTCTCTCAAATAAATAAATACATCTTTAAAAAAAGAAAGAAAAGATACTGGGAAAATGTGATTCTCTGAGAATTTTAATAACATACAATTGTTTCAATTTTCTTCATTCTTTTTTTCATTTTCCCAGTTTTTCGCAAAGGAAATATATTTCTTTGTTAATTAAAAAAACAAAGAAGTGGTTTACCTATTTCTTCAAACAAGGCTGGCACGACATAACATTTTTTTAAAGCTTTTATTTAGAAGTATATTCTGGGCTGTTTAAGCCATAAGCACACAGGCATAAAAGTAGCCTTGTTTTTTATAATTACTGCCTTTCAGGGGTTGAAAATTCAGATAGTGCTATGGACTGAACTGTATCCCTCAAAAAATTAATATATTGAAATTCTGTACTTAAAGATAGGCCCTTTAGGAGGAAATTAACGTTAAATAGGGTCACAAGAGTGGGGTCCTTATTCAATAGGACTGGCGGTCTTTAAAAAGAGGAGTGAGAGCCCTCTCTCTCTCTGCCTCTGAATGAAACCTGACTTGCCAGCACTTTGATCTTGGGCTTCCCAGCTTCTTGATTTGTGAGAAATAAATGTCTGTTGTTTAAGCTACCCATTCTATGCTGTTTTATTGTGGCATCCTGAGCTGACTAATACAGGAAGTTTTATCAATCTTATCATCCTACTCGATTTTAACCAAGTCTGCCAGTTTGCAAAATTCAAAGCCAGTTACCAAGAAGCATGGTACAGCACTTTTACGGGTAATAATAGCAATGTGCTTTTTGGTGGGGGGGGGGGGGGGAAGAGGCACTTTCAGTGGTGCCTGGGTGGCTCAGTTGGTTAAGCAGCTGACTCTTGATTTCAGTCCAGGTCTTGATCTCGGGGTCATGAGTTCAAGCCCTACATTCAACTTTGAGCTGGGCTTTGAGCTGGGCACGGAGCCTACTTAAGAAAACAAAACAAAGCAACAAAAACCCCACAAAAAACACTTTCTTGAAAGAATCATCTTACAAGGGAAGATACTACTCAGAAGGGAAGGCCATCCATCATTCGGGTATATTCTATTTACTTATTAAACAATCTAATTCCATTTTATATGGGAACAGATTAAAAGAGGTTCAAAGTCACTGACTGACCTTTCTTTAACGGCTTCATTGATTTGCCAATGGTGAATCTTTGGATATTGATTATTAAATTTAGAATTGATCTCAAATAAATGTTAATAATCCTATATTTTAGCTTTCATTGGAATAGGTAGAAAAACAAAGAAGCCTTCAAACAGGCAAGTGTTAGAGATAAGCTGTCTTGTAAAATCATAAGCACCAAAAATATAATGTTTAAGATTTCTATTTTTAACTTCTATTTTTATTTTATTTTACCAAAAAAAAGAGACTCTATTATTTCTAACATATTCTATTTCATGTGAGAATAAATAAATGTACTGGGCCTGGGTCCACTCTTTAGGAGAATATCAAGCACCTTTTAGAAGCTGGATACATAAACCCTCATCTCATAGCTCTCCAAACAATCACTTTCTTCTCCGTGCTTTGAAGTCTAGATCCACAGTTAAACATATGTACACAGAGATACACAAATACGTGTTCTTCATACATATTAGTATGAATTCATATTATGTGTGTGTGTATAATATATATGTTCTATGTGTGTGTGGGCAATTTTTATCTGCTTGGTTTAGAACCCAGGTATCTATTCACTTTTCAGAAAACTTTAGGAGGTGTTTATTTTGGGAAAGGCATGTAGAACACCACACCACAATCTGGGTTAGCCAAATTTTGAAGTGGCCAATAGCCATATATGGAAAGTGGCTACCCTCTTAGCTCAGATCTACATATGCATGTTTATTGTAGCATACTTGCGATTTTCTGTTATGTTTTTAAATTTTCAAAATAAGAAGTTGGAGGGAAAAGACACATAGAAACACTTCCGATTATATGCCTTCTGCTTTAAATAGTTTACTCCTTCTAATCCCAGCTGATACATATTTATTTATTTATTTATTTTTAAAGATTTTATTTATTTATTTGACAGATCACAAGTAGGCAGAGAGGCAGGCAGAGAGAGAAGGGAGGAAGCAGGCTCCCCGCTGAGCAGAGAGCCCAATGCGGGGCTCGATCCCAGGACGCTGGGATCATGACCCGAGCCGAAGGCAGCGGCTTTAACACACTGAGCCATCCAGGCGCCCCCCAGCTGATACATACTTAATACACATCTTTGCTTTTGAAGCAGCGGCATTCCCACAGGACCACATTATGGTCTTTCCATTCTTTGCCTGGTTTCATGGCTCTTAAAAAATGTCACACAACAAGCAAACTAACCATGAGCAACACTAAAATGAGAAAAGGGTTCTTGGCATGGCTCCAGAAGTCATATGTGTAATTTTTAAATCAGTGCTTTAATTTCTGGTTCAGCAAAAGACATGGCTACTTATTTGCTTGCTCCCCCCAAGGAGTACCCGTTGGTCTTGTCATGAGCAAGAATCACAGCCCTGCTCTCTGGTTCTGGGAGGCAGAGTCCTCTCCAGCCTCATCTGTCTGCTCTGACAAGGTGACGGATCTTAGCTTGCCCAAGAAGAGATAACCCCCGCTGCTCCTTGCTTAGAAAAACAGAACAAAACAAAACACAAAACAACCTCTCCTTCCAAGAAGAGGTTGAAAGAAGAGCTGAGTAAAACGAAGTAGGTGAAGAGTTTTCATTTTCAGCTGCGTCTCCCTTTAGTTTTGATGCCGAGTACAAGCCTGGCTTGAGTGATGGTAACAACAGGCTGGATTTCCCCATCTTGCTCACATCACTTACTTTGACAACGGCTTCTTTTCAGTAATAAGAAATCAGTTCTATTCTCCACCGACTTAACAAAAATATGGGTTGTTTGTTGATAGGGTGGTCACATTTTTTTGTGATCCAGAAGGCTAAGACTTAGGGGATAGGAAAAATGTGGAGAAACAGCTCCACATTTGGGAGGGGGGGGGCGGGGAATCAGCAGTAATGCAGCTACCCTAGTTTGAATGGAACAAAGCCAATGCTTGTACTTCTTGTTCCTTTCAAATGCCTTTCTGGCATACCTGAGTTCTCACAGTCTCCAAGAATCATTAGAGACAAGAAAATTTTGTAATTGTTTTAGAACTTCAAAACTGCTGGACAGGGTTGAACTGAAGTATCAGAGAGGTCCTTGTGGAAGAGGAAGTGAGGGATATTTTGTTAAGCCAGCTATCAGCTGCATAGCCAAACTTTCAAGATTAAATTTTAGCTCCTCCAATGAAAAAAGGAACAAAAGCACTTTGCTCCTGATTCAGAAAAAGTTGTTTAAATGTAAAACAAAACAAACAAACAAACAAAAAACCCTTAATCTGTTAGTGAATAAAAGACTCAGTTATTAAGTCTTTATGATTGTATTAGTATTCTCCACTAAGAATATGTAAAATACATGCACACACACACATATACATATATATAAAATATATAGTTTCAAACTTGAAGTCTGAAGGCAATCTCTGTACTCTATTTATATCTTTATAAATTGAATATGACATATAATATTTATTCAGATTATTTTCTCTTATTCAATCTCCAGTGAAGAAAAATATAATTTTCTTCCTGAGGAAGCAGAGATTTCACAGTGGTTTTAATAAAATCAATCAGTTTCACCACTAGATATAGAATATTTCCCTAGGGGTCACCGAAAGCCAAAGCTGATTTGTCTTCGTCAAAGCAGACAACTTGTTAAATGAAAGAATCAGTATAAGAACACTTCCCACTAACTGACCTAGGAGAGAGGTATGAATGAGCTGAACTTGACCCACAAACACACATGTATTCCTTTTCTCCTCATCTATCCCTTACTCTGCTTTCCCCCCAGTACTGTCTACAAAGGCAGCCATACTGAGAAGACACCTCAAGTCCGTTGAGGGATACTGAAACTTGAGAGGAAAGGAAATTTAAAAGCACAAATACAACATGTTGAACATTTTATTGCCTTAAGATATCATTGCCTTAAGGTTTCTTTGTCTCCTTTCCCTGTGTCACATTCTCTGTCCCTATCTGTCGGCCTGGTTCTCTCTCACACATGCTCACCGAGAGGTGCACACACATTGATACCGTGTGGGGGCTTCTTACTTAAAGCCATTTCTTCTCCAAACTGATCAAGACCTGGATCCATCAAATGATCATTTCCTGACATTTATATTAAACAATCTGGGAGAGCAATTGAAATGAATCTGAGGAATCCACCAAAACTTCATAACAAGGGGGCCCATAAGAAGGATACAAAAGTAGGAAGCTTTCTTTTAGCACTTCCTCATGTCAAATACAGAAGTGGGAAGTATGGCACTCATGAAAAACTTTTAAAATGTAATAGTTTCAGTTTCAAACTTCGTCCCAATAAATGTAGACACAACCACGTTAATATAGATCTTTACTGTGTATACTGAATTTAAACACTCTACCAGAAGTCTTAAGCTATTTCCTGAATAAAAAATATTTTTCTCCCTTAAGGCTAAACCCTATGGGTAAGTAGAAAACTTGTAAAACCGGTTCTACCAGCAAACTATAAAAACTTCATGCCCTATTTACCACATTAGAAGAAAGCAACGTTCTCTTTTTTTTCTCATTCTTGTTTTAGCCTGAACACATGGCTTTTTCTGAAGCTATGCCAGGTTCAGATCAGACACTATTAGGGCAGTGATGACTGTGGGTTATTGCACACACACACCCGCCATGGCTTCTCCTTTGAGATCCTTTTAAAGTTTCTGCCGGGTCCTGTTTTCATGTGAATGGGTACGTGGGAGCCACTCTAGGGGGTATTAAGTAGTTGTATCATCGATAAATGTCCGCGATGCTTATCTCTCTCTTTCTCTGGATTCTAGCATGTGAGACTTTTGAGATGACCTACTAAGATAAAGATCTAAGTGACAAGTGTTAAAGAGAAAAGACACAGTTTGATTGGAAAAGATTTAAAAAGAAAACACAGAGGTTACTTTCTGCAGTATGTGTCCAGGGTGACTGTTGGGCTATGCTTCTTTTAGAACCCTTGTTGTATTCTTTGTGTTTAATCCACTGTAATGATTAGCAAATCAAACATGAAGAACTGAGAATTCATTAGCTGGTGATATCCAGTGAGTTCTGCATACTCAATAAAGGCTTTATGTAATAAAAAAGGGGGGGGAGGATTTTTCTCATTCAATTTTTTTAACGTTTTAATTCCACCCTCCTTTCAGAGCAGGTGTAAACATCTCTGTAGCGCAACTTTTGCCTCCATAGCTGCCTCCTCCAGCCTTGACCTACCTCTCTTTTGTTCTTCTCTCCTGTTCTCCTACCCTTCCCTTCCCCATCAAATATCTGATGGAGAGAGGGAATCAAGTCTAGGCTTGATAACATTCAGTCACATCACCAATCCAGGCCAGAATGCTCTTGAAATTTTTCCTAGTACAAGTAGCCATCCATACCAATTAAACAGGCTAACCTACCGAAGTAAGTATCCTGAAAATATAATGGCTGAAATAAAATAGAAGTGGATTTATCTCTCAAGTAACAACCTGAGTGGAGGCAGGGGTGGGGCAGGGAGGGAAGCAGTGAAAGGGTTTGGCTCCACTCAGTCATTCAGCAACCAACCCAGAATGAGGTTAGTCCTTCCACGGTCAACACATGGCTTCTAAAGTTTGTCTTGTCACCGCTATTTCAGTTGTGAGGAAGAAGAATGAGTTCGCAAATTTTCAAGGCAAAGTTCGAATGGCATCCATCACTTTTGCTCATACTTCACTGGAGAGAGTTTAGTCTTAAGGCCACAACTACCCACAAGGGAATGGGAAAATATAGTCCATTCCTGGGCAGCTTTGACTCAGTTATGACTCTATCTTACCATGGAAGCAGTGGAACACAGAGTTGGGTGGAAAACTTACAATCTCCACCATATCCTCTAAACCTTTTCATGTCTTAAGAACCAGGAGGATACAACCAAGTTTCAAGAATCAATTGTCTTGGAGCCTTTGGACAACAAACTATTCCTATGGCTTACATTAGTCATCTGCAATGGAAATGTATTCGCTTGATGAACTGTTAGGGTCCTTTTATGAATTATTATACACATATGTGTTATGAGAATAAAATGAGAGAATATTTAAAACTGTTTAGAAAAACTAAAGTATTGTAGGTCTACAGTGTTAGAAATTAAATTGAATTATTCCTTCATTGTTCAAATCTAAGGAGTTAGTTTGACCCTATGAAACCAGTCTGTGCCCAACATTTCCATGTCAAAATATAATGACTAGGCAATATGAATCTGACTTCAATCATCCAATGCCATAGTTCTAAGAACACAAATATTGCCTACCATTTTGATAGCATCACTGAGTTTAGAAGATCAATGAAGTTTGAAGGCAAAATATAGTGTGGAATCCCAGAGAATATTAAGCCCAACGGGGAATGAACTCTGGCTACAGAACATTCAGAAGATTTAAGTTTTGTCCAGGGAGTACAGAAAAATCAAAGTAGGAGGATAAACAAAAACAGAGAAAGCCCCCTTCATGGGGACCACACAAAAATGCAGATCATAGCAGAATATAATAATATATTGGCTAGACCCGGTTTTTAAGAATACTATAATAAGGATATAGAACTCTATGCCCAATCCCGCATAATAGCCCTGATCAATACTCTGATATGTCATGGAAAGAGAACAGCTAAGGTTAGGTAATGGAGGTCCCTTGACCCATTGACCTTGTTACGGCATTAGAGAGTCAACATTTTGCCATTAAATGTCAGATCAATTCCCAATGATTTAAACATTACCCAGAAGTCTCCGGCTTCCTGGAATCTTTCATTTAAACACACACACACACACACACACACACACTCACTCACACACAAAACCTTCAAACACTACCATTTTCAAGAGTCTAAGGAATTATTATTTACTACATGAACCTAATCCATCTTTTTAACCGTTCTTGTCTTAATTGGTTGCCAGTATTTACAAAGCAGTGCCTCTGATTTAAAAAAAAATACTATTTTTTACATTATTATTTTCTTTTTCTTTTTAAAGATTTTATTTATTTATTTGACAGAGATCACAAGCAGGCAGAGAGGCAGACAGAGAGAGAGGAGGAAGCAGGCTTCCCGCTGAGCAGAGAGCCCGATGCAGGGCTCAATCCCAGGACCTTGGGATCATGACCTGAGCTGAAGGCAGAGGCTTTAACCCACTGAGCCACCCAGGCGCCCCGCATTATTATTTTCAATGTACATTTATATGCATTTTTTAATGTCCAAGGAATAACTTTTCTCCCTGATATTCTCCTAAACAACTTACCAGAGACTAATCATTTTCTCATATAGCCTTTTCCAGAATTACCCTTATATTACAATTATGTATGAAAAGCTTTTTCCTTTTGAATCAAGTATGGCCCAGGTTTAATTTATCCTTTATCCCATGTAATGCCTTGCATTTGGTAGACATTCAATACAACAATTCTAAAATTTTGGCCCAACTGTATCTCCCTCAATTCAAGGTGGTAGGGGGTAAAAGGGAACCCTATCCATATGGCTACCATAAAGTTACAGAGAACCTCTTAATTTTCTTCTCAGGAATAAAGGGGATTGGTCTCTCTGGCCCTGGACAAGAAGAATCAAATCTCTTCTTTTATGGGCCACAACATGTCGGAGCTCCTCCGGGGGCACGCCCTCTGCCTAGCAGTCCTCAATAAACAGGCATTGTGCAGTGATCATTCCTAATTTGCTCTTTTGTATCTCAGAGATCACCAGAAGATCCCTGTGTCCAGAGACTGACATATCTTTTTGATGGCTGTGATACATGTCATTTGACTGACGAACTGAATAAATAAACGAGCCAACAACTGCCATCCCTAGATACCAACCAATTTCCAACTGGCATCTGTCTGCTTGATGGTGTTACTTCCCTTAGGGACGACCCATTTGTCATCTAAAATAATACCTAATTTAGATACCTGTTCACTTTCAGAACTGCTGGTGAAAAGTAGGGAGAAGACTGCAACTCTTGGATTCCTGGCCCCCCATTTCCATGGTACCTGCTGTACAATGATTGCTGTCTTGCCTCTTAAAGTTCCATCAGGGGCTCTGGAGCTCCTGGGGCTCAACTAAATTTAATCACCCAAAGACGACTTATTCTTGCCAGCTGGGCACATCAAACCAAAGAAATAATACCAGACAAATAGAAGGGATCTGTTTTAGCCGAATGTATGGAAGAAGAAACCAAAGAAGAGGGCCTTTTCGCTGGTGTGATTTTCCAATCTTTTTTTCAGTTTTATCGCCAATTCAGATGTTCATGCCAACAGAGGCAATACTTCCAGGGACAACAGACAACTGTAGAGGATCCATCAGCCTTTGGCTGCTTCTGGAGCTAAGTCTTAGCTTCTCGGCTAAGTTGGGATGTGGGGGTGGGCACAGAATGGGCCAAGGGTACTTACTGCACACAGCTCTTCTGTTTACCTCGGGTGGGGCCAGGGCCGCTGGGAAGTGTGGGGAGGGGCTCGGCCGCCCTCCGCGGTACTCAGACTCCCCTACCAGCAGGGGGGATTATTGGGCCTGGCTTAGGAGAGTCTTCACGGCAGATAACTTACCTACTGAATCATTCATCACTGGCTCTCTAGGTTGTGTTTAACGCTCTATTCTTCTCCCATCACCTTATGGTACAGAGGATTAAAAAAAAAAAAAAAAGGAAATTAATTTAAAAAAATGGAATTATCATCACTGCCCTAAATAAGCCACCTAGAATTTGCTGTAGCCCATCACTGCGAATAGGGGCATAAACCTTTATTTTTTTTTCTTTTTAAGTTTCACAAGCACAGTCTATCTTATTCACATTTTGACGTTTTCCATTGCAGGGGTAGCTGGCAGACAAAACCCCATCCTTTATTTATTCCCTTTCTAGATGTTGATGAAGGTAAGTGTCAATGAGGCAGTATTACTTATTTCATGACAGTCATGCTTTGCTTGGTGACCTGTGACCTTTTTCCTCAGGGGATCTTGAGGTTAATGTGACTGTACTCTGGACATCTACTCAGGAAGGAATGCATTCGAGGCTGGAAAATGTGGGAGAAATCTGGTGAATCAATAGGGTTTACTGAACAGAGAAAAAACTGGGTGATTTTGCCCACCCAAACCTGGGACAGATAGTTGTTTGCAGCCCACAGGTCTACAACTTTATTTTTTTTTTTAAGATTTTATTTATTCATTTGAGTGAGAAAGAGAAAGAGAGAGAAAACACACAGGCAGAGGGAGAGGCAGAGGGAGAAGCGGGCTCCCTGCTGAGCCAGCCAGAGGCCTGATGCGGGACTCTATCCCAGGACAGGGAGATCATGACCCGAGCCAAAGACAGATGCCCAACCATCTGAGCCACCCAGGCATCCCAGGCTGCAACTTTAATCACCTATTCAGGCATCTCCAAATCAGGGCAGTCCCTTGCTCAAATATTAATTGCCTGCCTTGGCTGGCCTGGGGCAAGAGGAGGGGTAGAAGGAACAGAGGAGGTTGTAAGGGAGAAGTAAATTAGTTTAAAGCAGCTGAGAGTGGTTGAAGAGTTGGGTGGGTAAACATCTGTGCTGAGAGGGGAGTCAAACACAGCCGTGAGCACTTTGACCAGGCAGCGACTTTGGACCTTCTGCTTCCAGGCCGAGCAGACAGCCTCCACGGGACGGCCATCACGCTCTCCCTCCCCTCCAGCTGGGTCCGAAGGAGGGTCTCAGGCAGGATCCTATGGTCACATCTCCCTTGTTTCTTGGGGCCAGGAAGCAAGAAAATCGTGGCTCACTGACTCCAAACTTGCCACGTCCAGCTCAGTACCAGAGCCCGTGCTGGGCAAGCTGCACCGGGAGGGTCTCTTCTGGATAAGACAAGGAGGACAGAACGTTGGGCGGGAACTCTCCTTGACAGATGGGAATGAGAGTGGTGTGAGCAACTCACTGGAGGCAATAAAGGTGTTAGCAAACAGCAGGAGGGAAGAGTGGGCGTGCGAAGGCTGGCTCTCCAGCACGTGGCATGTTGTTCCAGCGCCAGAGAGAGCGGCCTCTCGGGCTTGAGTATTAACAGCACGTGGCTCTGGCAGATTCACCACGTGCTCATTGACTTTCTGGGTAACACAAGCATTGGCTGGATCCCATCTAACAGAGGGGGCTTGAGGGAGCTGTTGACTCTCTATCGCCTTCGTTTCTAATGCCTCCCCCACCCCCTGCCACATAGCTCCTTTCTTTGTCCAGTTTCTTTTGTTTTTCTCCCTGTCCCTTAGGCTTCTTTACACGCTATTCCCCTTTTCTTTTGGGATTTCTGTCTTTTCTTCTTTTCTTACAGTGAGGAGAGCCTCATCATCAGTGTCAAGCCCAGTGAGATAGAGCTAATGACCCCCAAATCACAGCCATCTAGCACTGTCCTCCGTGTTAAGAAAGCCCAGCTGTTGCTAAGCATTGTGTATCTATACGGCACTTGAACATGCATCATAGCAAGGATTCTCAGGCCAAAAATGTTCTAACAGGACAGTCTTGGATGCTTATCACCTCCTCTCAGCTACATTCCATTTTATGACCACACGAATTATGGCTTGGAGAAGTTAAATGAGTTCCTAAGATTATACTATCAGTAAGGTAAAAGGGTCACCAGGACCCAGGCCTCTTGACTCCCGATCCAGAGATTTTTTTTTCCATTTTATGAATTTTAATGTAAAAATCTCAACCCCTTTGCTACATATGGAAATAGTCCTCCCCTGCAGTCATGTTTGAATCCTTTCACTACTGAAACAAGTACAGCTAATGAATCAGGGATGCTCTTTGGTTCTCCTATTAATTGTCTGACCTTAAGGAAATCACTCACCTCCCTGGTTCTCAGTATTCTCCTTCACAAATGAGCAGGCTAGAAAGATCACCGAGGGTTGCTTCTCACTCCAAGAAGCGATGACCCTTCAGGCTTCACTAATTTCTCCCACATACCTGTCATTTCTAGGTAAATAGAGTTCTCGATTCTTTCTGCTAGAAGAGGTTAAGTAAATAAAAAGGAAAGTTCGGGCCATGCTTTTGGCCTAAATTATAACTTTGTGACCAGAGATGAAGGAAGTTAATAGCAATAAGAAAGCTTCCAGGGTCTACCGTTTACAATTTAAATACTTTACTTGGAAGGTTAAAAGTTCAAAGTTGAGTCATAGTCTGAGGTGGCCCTGCTCTTTCTTTTTAATTATCTGAGGTCAGGAAGTTAATAATACCAGAAATCCCCAGTGGAGACCTCTTGTGCACTGCGTGAACTTTAAACTTGCTCTTTTTTTTTTTTTAAGGGTAAAAAGTTCAGTAGAAACACAGTGGACTTTTCCTCTTAGCCTCCGCCCATTCATCCCCCAAGGTCAAAAGTTGAACTGTAAAACAGAAACCCTTGTTCTCTGATCCACATTTAAACAGATCCCTTATTAAAAAGTAAACATTCCAAATGGAAGCAAGATCCAAAGTGAATCTGTTCAATAAAAATAAAAATATTGTAATAAAATGAGTGTTTGATCTTTATCACTTGCCTTGGAATGGAACATCAGAATGTATTTTCTTATGTTTTCAATCTCAGAGCAAGAGCAGTCACAAAAAAGCTCTATCCTCACCTACCTCCATCCTGAGATCGGCATATCTGGAAAAGATAAACCTAAGACATTTTTAAATAGTTGTGTTTACAGCCTTATCTTAAGGCATTTTCTGCAACCGATTCCACACCATTTATGTTCATTTATTTGTTTTGCTCAAACAGGAGCTCAAGAACCACAAAATGTGGCAAAAACCAGAGTGATTTAAAGGACTGTGAAGTTAAGAGATGTTTGCTAAATATGGTGGGGGTTTGGAGAGAATAGAGAAATGGATGAATGAACCCAATGAACCGCATAGAAATAAGGAACTGAATACATGGGAGATGTTCATATGATAAAGCCCAAACATGAAGCCAAGAGGACAGCTATAGAGCTCTCTATATGTACTTAATAAAGGCAAGACTAGCTTTCTTGAAGTGATCGTGGCAAATTTAAAAAGTAAGGGTATTGGGACGCCTGGGTGGCTCATAAAAAGTAAGGGTATTGGGACGCCTGGGTGGCTCAGTTGGTTAAGCGGCTGCCTTCAGCTCGGGTCATGATCCCAGGGTCCTGGGATTGAGTCCCACATCGGGCTCCTTGCTCAGCAGGGAGCCTGCTTCTCCCTCTGCCTCTGCCTGCCTCTCTGTCTGCCTCTGCCTGTGCTCACTCTCTCTGACAAATAAATAAATAAAATCTTTAAAAAAAAAAAAAAAAAGTAAGGGTATTCACTGAATATTAACTCAATCCATTCATCTTGCTTAGAACAATTCCTTGGACCACCATCAAATGAAGCTGTTACTGCATACAACCCTTAAGTGTCCTTTTCTAATAAAGTAAATGACCTGTGTGTCCATTTTTTCAACACGTACCTATTGGGAATCCTTCTACTTTCCTAAAAAAAAAAGGAAAAGAAAAGAAAAGAAAAGAAAAAAAGTCCTATCAACATTTGTTCCAAAAAATTTTCAAGAAAGCACCTTTGTCACAATTTATCTACCCAAATGAGGGTAATACTACCTGCTTTTTTTACCTTAATAATTTTTGTAAAACTTAGAGAGAAAACGACACAAAATGGTGAGAACCTTGAAATAAAGATATACAATAAATACATTCATCATAAATACTTTACACTGCTGTCAGTTTTGACAAAGTCAGTTCTCAGACTTTCTGGTTATTTATAATACAAATCACAGTTAAAAGATATGGCTTTGAAGAGGTCGTGATCTAGACTCATTTTCGTGGCATCCTTTGAGACTCCTGGATGCAGCTGGATGACCCAGACTGAGGAATGACACAGCCACAGGAAGGAAGTGGGGACAGCATACAAGGCTACTTCCTCTTGTTAGGACTCCCCTCTCAACAGCTGTGAGGAAGGGTGGAAGTTCCTTATGAATCAAAGTGTGACTTCAAAGTGAGGGATAAAATTTGAGAGACGTAATCATATTGATTAGGATGTTGACCAAAGGAAGTCACTTCATTTAGGAGAGTGTTCAGGGAAAATCAGGTATTAAGTCAGATTAGGAGGTGAAGAGGCTTTGGACAGTACTGAGACACTTGGACTGGTAATACTTTCATGAGAATAACTTCTGGTTTCAGTTCATCTTATGAATATACTCCTGTGAATATGTTTCTTCTTTTTTATTTTTAAGTCAGCTCATTGTATTTGAGCTAGTTATTTTCAAACTTCTCTCAATTTTCTGAGTAAATTCTTTTTTTTTTTTTAAAGATTTTATTTATTTGACAGAGAGAGACACAGCAAGAGAGGGAACACAAAAAGGAGGAGTGGGAGAGGAGAAGCAGGCTCCCCCTCAAACAGGGAGCCCGACACAGAACTCTATCCCAGGACTCTGGGATTATGACCTGAGCTGAAGGCAGACACTTAATGACTGAGCCACCCAGGCACCCAGTGTCTGACTAAATTCTTGATTAGCTTTCTTCTTTTTCTGGAAACCTCTTCAGTTTTTAAGAGGCTATTATATCGTTAAGACTGTGTTATGGACATACCTACCCTGGATGTCCTCATGGGATAGAAATAAGACTGGATTTGTATCAACATGGACAAGACTGGAGGAGATTATGCTGAGTGATATGAGACAAACAGAGAGAGTCAATTATCATATGGTTTCACTTACTTGTGGAGCATAAGGAATAACACGGAGGACATTGGGAGAAAGAGACGAGAAGGGTGTTGGGGCAAATCAGAGGGGGAGACAAACCATGAGAAAGACTGTGGACTCTGAGAAACAAACTGAGTGTTTTGGAGGGGAGGGGGGTAAGGGGTTGGATGAGCCTGGTGGTGGGTATTAAAGAGGGCATGTACTGCATGGAGCACTGGGTATGAAGCATAAACAATGAATCTTGGAACACTGAAAAAATAAAATAAAGTTAGAAGGAAAAAAAAAGAAAGAAGACTGGAGCCATATAGAATCCACTATACACAACAGTGTGAGGAGTGGACTACCAGTGGTATGAACATGTGCCACGAGAACCCTGAGTCTTTGCCAGGTTTGTTCTATGGCTCCTTGTCTTCCACATTCTCATCTCTCTTCCCAGATCCCTGGAACCCTGTACTCCACCTAAATACGGCTCTTCCCTCACACCTCATCTCCCTTTCCCTTTCTGAATTTAAGTGTCCCTTCCGGAGCAATCCATGCAAGGAATCGCATCAGAGTAACTATCTTACCACCCGATAATGCTTGGTCAATTTTTCTGCCTCCAACAATAAATTATGATCAAATTGAGGGAGAAATCTCCCATGTAATTCCCCCGGAGGACCCTTCTTCAGAAATACAGAATGAAAGTTGACAGGAATAGGATTCAGTAAATCCTTAATGGCTGGCAAAGGTGAGCTGAAACTCAACAGGGTTTACAAGAGAATGAACTCAGACAGTCCTGCCAGCTTTCTGGAATGCTACTAGCACAGCAGTTCTCAGCTTTGGCTGTGCTTTGACATCACCTGGGAGCTTTAAAATATCCTTCGTGTCTGGGTCATAAGCCCTAGAAATTTTGAATTAATTGGACTGGGATAGAGCTGGGCCATTAGGTTTTTTTATTTTTATTTTTTTTTTAAGATTTTGTTTATTTATTTGACAGAGAGAGCACAAGCAGGGGAAGTGGCAGAGGGAGAAGCAGGCTCCCTGCTGAGCAAGGAGCCTGATGCGGGCCTCGATCCCAGGAGGATGGGATCATGATCTGAGCTGAAGGCGGACTCTTAACCGACTGAGCCACCAGGCACTCTGCCATTAGGGTTTTATATGCTCTCAAGTGTAACTGTGACGACGAGAACTTAAGGATGAGGACCGCTGCACAGTTAGATGCCGCTAAATGGGAATCCCTTCTGGAAGTCACCATTGGCATTAGGAGTCACAAATGGACTATCAGTTTAAGGACACCTTATTTTTCATAATTCTTTGAGGAATAAGTCACTCTCCCATCTGAACTGATTTGGCAACTCTCTATTATACTCATGATAAAATCAAACATCTTCACTACCCAACATGTTACCCCAGTCTTTCATTAAATGATCCCATCTTTTTCTTCCTCCTCATTAATATCATGCTTGCAAAGTCATGCAAAACCATCTTACAAAACTGCTTGCTACTGCTTGAGTGTGCCATATAAAACCGTTCACATATCTTCCTATGCGTCTGCTTCCAGGAATGCCTTTGTCCTTATTCCTGCAGGAAATTCACAATTTTGCTTCAAGACCCAACTGAAGCTGGTCCTTCTCTGCATGTGTTTCCTAGTCCCATTGGTTTTATGAAAGGCTCCTATTCCACAACGTGCACAACTTGGTTCACCATTCAGTTGTAGCAGTCAACACTTTGGCTGAAACTAGCTGTCTGTGACTTACATTGAATTGTTTTAGATTCCCAAAGGAAGTAAGGGTGCCTTTTCTCCTGGACCAACTTTTCCCAATATCCAGCACAGTGTTTGACATATGGAGGGTGCTGACTGTATAGCTCTTGAATAAATGGATGAAGGATACATACAAAGATGGACAAACAGATGATTATGTAAATTACCTCTATCATCCTTAAGGGGGATTCTTAAGGTACTCATCACTCAGGAAAGGGAACAATAACCTCCCATAATATTTATTTCATATTCATCTCCAGAAGTTGGAGACCCAGTAGCCTGAACCAATAGCAGGCATTAGAGATTCCAGTCCAGGGCAGGTGGCCTTGGGAAGAAGGATTATAATCATAATTTCCTTGGTCATGTTAGAATTTTCTAGATAAAGAAATAGAAACAAAACATTCTAGTTATGTTGTGTTTCAAAAATGCTAACTTTCTAGATGACTGCTTAGCCCTTAGCCACATCATTTTCCAGTTTTTCTTTCTACTGGCCTTGGGTTCTTCTTCATAGAATCATCATCGGTATAAAAGCATTTGCTCCCCGTCTCCCAATTTGGGTTCCCAATTATGGGTTCATAGTTTCTGAGAGCCAAAAAGAATTTTAGGGATCATCTCATCCAATGCCTCCATTTTTGCAGTCCTAGAAGCACTTGGGAAAAGTTTGAGGAATGGATTGTCTTTGGCAGTTACCCTTATAACTAGATGGTTCTAAGCCATCTGAGGTTCTAAGCCTCAGCAGCACAGGAGGACCGATGAGGAAACAGCAACCTTAACTCCGAAATTATCTAGGAACTCAAGTTCCCCTGCAAGGTCTTCTCTATTTCCAAAAAGTCCTGTAGGGGCCTCATGTATCCTCAGAAACAAGTCAGTTGATGTTCTTTGTCCCTGGCCCCTTCCTCAGTGCCACTTCTCACCAGGTCCCTGTTCTGGGCCTTTCTCTAAGAAGAGTCCTTCCTTTGTACTTCCATTTTCTGTGAAAGAGCTCAAGGCTGCTGCACAAGAGTCCTTTTGGGGGCTGAGGGGGTGGGTTGAGGATTGAGGAAATGAAAGGAAGGGGTGGCAGGGGGGAAGCTGTTGAAAAACAGAAGAATAAACTCTCTCTCGGCTTCTTAGCCATACTTCATTATAGGTAGGCTGGAATGTTAATCTGGTGCTCTAGAATTTGGCTCTAAAATCACATCTGGTTTCCATACTTGTCCCTGCTGATTACTACATCTTTGTCCTTCAGCAAGATACAAAAACTTTCTGAACCCGAATTTCTGTTTTTATCTTCTTTAATAGGGTGGCAATAATAATTCCTTCCTCATAAGATTATTTCAGTTTTAAGAGGAATACTTTATATATATACACAAATGTATGTATATATAATAACAATTATTATTATTGTGTTATGTTAGTCACCATACAATACATCATTCGTTTTTGATGCAGCGTTCCAAGATTCATTGTTTATGTATAACACCCAGTTCTCCATGCAATATGTGCCCTCCTTAATACCCATCACAGGGCACACCCATCTCCCCCACTCCCGTCCTCTCTAAAACCCTGTTTGTTTCTCGGAGTCCACAGTCTCTCATGGTTCATCTCCCCCTCCGATTTCCCCCCCCTTCACTTTTACTTTCCTTCTCCTAATGTCCTCCATGTTATTCCTTATGTTCCACAAGTAAGTGAAACCATATGGTAATTGACTTTCTCTGCTTGACTTATTTCACTCAGCATTTTATATATATATAAAATCACGTGCTTAGCATACAGCCAGAAAGTTGGTAAGCACTGAGCAAATGGTATAGACATTATTAATTTTATCTTCATCATTCTTATCACCACCACTGTAGTTTTTCATTGAATAACTTCTTCTGCTTCTGCTCCTAACCCCTCTTTCTAAATCTTTTTTTTTTTTTTTTTTAACGTAGGCTCCATGCTCAATGTGGGGCTTGAACTCACGACCCTGAGATCAAGAGTCACACACTCCACTGACTAAGGTAGCCAGGAACCCCTCCTAATCTCTCTTTCTATTGGGCCTTAATGGCAGTTGCCTGGGCCAGCTGGGGAGGGGACACAAGGGCTCCCCAGCCTCTTCATTCCTCCTTTACCCTCTTCTTGGCACCTGTACACAAAACTCCTTTTTTTCTCATTTTCCCTACCCCAGACAGTTTGGTAACCAATCAGTACAAACAGTTCCTCACAAAACCAAATTTTAATCCTATTAGAGCTTCAGCTAGGACATCTCAGTTATCCTACTAGCAAAGCCAATCTGTACTTCTGAAATAATGGAAGTTGAAGTTGCCAGTTTTACTAGAGGAAAAAAAAAAAAGGACACGTTTTGGTGCCAGATTTTCCCCAGAGCAGCACTCTCCTCTATAGTAAGAAAGCTCTAGCTAGATGCACGGTTGCCTGGAGATAATATTTCACACATTCAACCATGCAGATGAGAACAGCATCCTGGAAGTGAGCAGAGCAAGAAGATGGAAAGAACCCGAGACCTTGAGTAACTCTGTGCTTATCCACCCAGTAACCCTGAGATGTCCGGGCTGTTTGAGCCATTGTATTGAGATATTTCTGTTCTCCTTATGATAGTTTTTAAATATTGCAAAAAGAAATGATGTTCAGACATTAATGTAAGCCCCAAATACAACGTTTCATTAAAATATTAATATTGGTCATATGCTCACAAAGAGGTTGGGGAAACAAACATCTTCCCATTCCCAGGACAGGAGCTTAAAGTTGGTATTCCCAAAGATTTCAAGATCTCCTACCCAGCCAGCCATTAAACATCTGTGGTCACCTTCTTATTATTAATGGAAGTAGAAAAAAAACAAAGTCAAGGCAGGGAAATTATGTTCTTTATATAGACAACTTTCACATACAATCCTTCAAGTTGCTTTTTAATTGCAAATAGGTACAGTGTAATTCACCCATCAAACAAATTAAGGGTCCTTTGATGATCAGACAAGCAAGCTCTGTATGGAAAGTGTTAGGGAGATGGCCCCAAGATATTTTGGTCTTATAGTCCCAAGGGCAGGGAAGAGAGTTTATGTAATTAGCTTTGGAGGGACACTGGGCAGCCCCAGCTTATAGTTCAAACATCTAAACCATTTGTGGGATTAGCCTAGACCAACCGGTAGCCTAGACTGACAGCCTTGGTTTTTAACATTTTCCTATTATATATCTTTCTATTACAGGCATTTAATTGTGTATATTTGACTGATTAGATATAATTTATAAATCAGAGTCCATGGATTATTCTCATAAAAACTGGCTCATCCAGAGAGTGAGTTTTAGATCTCAAATACATTCATAGGAGCAGCCGCAGACTCTCAAAACCTTGTTTTCTCATGCTAACTGTGCTGGACTAAAGATCACCCCTCAAGACCGGGGACACAAGACTCCATGTAACCAAAGATTCCATGCCAACAGAGAGTAGGTTAAAAATAGACACAGGTAGCTCCTTTCTATAAGCTTCTAGGTCCCCAGAGGGCAAAAGTCCTGGTTTGATGCCAAAATAATGCATTTGCCTTATCAGAAAGAATTACGAAGTCAAAGGACTTGCCCAGGGGTACATGGTCAGCATGGAGCAGAGGGGGACTGTCCTCTTATCACCCAAGCAATGATTTAAGCCTATCTTCTCACTCTTGATGAAATCCAGATGTTATCAGATAAGCTGTCTTAGAATAACTTACTACCTACCAACACTGTAAATAACGCCTTCCCATGCATTACTTTTTTTCATGTCTTGTAAGTTTAAAAAACTTCTGCCAAATTTTCTTGATCATGCTCTATGTTTGGTAATATTGTGAGGTATGTCTGATTTCCTTTTCAGATTTGGACAAAATGAGTTTCCTTTCTCCCCATGACATTGTTCTGTCCTCCATTTACTGTGTCGGCCTTGTGACAGGTGCTGTTTGATATTGTGGCTAATCTAACATCCACTGAATCAAGGGGAATAACACACTACTAACAATTGTTACATGTTATAATGTGTCAGGCACCTTCTAGGCATGTTATGTTTATTAACTCCTAATGTACACGATACATTAATTATCATAACAGCCTTGAAGAATGGGTAGTTTTATTACTCCCATTTTATAAATAAGAAAACTAAAGCTAAACAATTCAGCCAGCAGCATACCACTAAAAAGGATCAAGGACAATGCTCCCAACCAGATGATCTACTACCGTGATACGAAAATCTACCAGTGGTGTTATTCCCATTTGACGAAGACCATTTGGACAGAAGTAATGAAAGTGAATTGAAAAGTTACAGAACTATAGAATCTGGGGCCAAAGGGAGCTCAGATGTCTTCTAGTTTTTCTTGCCCAAAATATTAATCCAAGAAATTAACAGGTTGTCCATCAGAGAAAACAGTCAAAAAGGACAAGCAGAAGACGGAACAGAACCACTTCTAAAAGAAGAAAAAGTTAAAGCATTTGTGAATCAAAGGCAGTCTTCTAAGTAGAAATCCAGCATGGCCAGACAACAGATAATAGAATAGCATATAAACCTGGACGATGTTATAGGCGGCCAGAAGGGAATAATAAGGTTACAGGAACACAGGCCCAGAGAGGTTTTTTTGTTTGGTTCTTTGGCAACACTCGACTCTAGGAAATGATGGGGAAATTCTAATTTCTGAGAACGCTTTTCACAAGAAAGACAGAGATTAGAGTTTCCAACGAAGAAGAGATGCTGCAATCGAAGAAAGCAAAGTTCAATAAAGCACTCGGGCCAGATGGCATTTATCTGAGTGTTCTAAAGCAAATAAGGTGTGAAACAGCAGAGACTGATGAGGACGGATACTGTGTTCCTAAAAATAGCAACTGCGGTTGAAGACTGTCCAGTTTCTAACACAGCGGCCATTTTTTTAAAAAAAGGAAAACCAAAAGAAATACTGGGAATTCAGACAACTGAACTTTGTCTTGGGGCTAGGATTCATATTTTGGGGGAAAAAAATCTGAGGACAGTACCAGATGACATCTGGGGACGGCGATCTCCCACGGTCTCTACAGGAACAGGAATTTTCACTTTCCGACCTTAAAATTGATCACGACGCTAGAGCAATGTTATGCACTTGGCTTTTCCAAAGACTTGAGATGAAGAAATAGAATTTTTTTTTTTTTTTTGGATCTAAAACTAGCTAAAGAAACCAGAATCATTTATAGTGTATGCTTAGGTCAAAGAAAAGAGATTGGTTACAAAGTTCCTGGAATCTGGTGTTGGGATGAAATGAAATTTCAGATGCATTTTTAAAAAAATAATTATGAGGTCTGTGTGAGCCGCAGGCAACTGACTCCCAGATGACTGGCATTGTGTGTGGCGGCATCTTCCAGGGCAGGCAGTAAACAAAGAAATGGTGATCACATGATCATATGATTATCATCTCTAACATTGACTGAGTGTCTAACATCCATGATGTCAACTATTCTTAGTCTGTGAGTCCCACTATAACCTATTCAGAAACATCTGCTATTTCAGGAAGAAAAATGTCCTAAGGGGTAGGATGGTCTCAGCCATGGTCAAAGTTCAGAGGAGTTCCAAACAAAGCTTGTCCAAAACATTCTGATTGAAACACAGTCTTCCTTTAAAACTGAACGAGGCCAAGAGGGCTGTAAAGGAAGTCAAGGATGGACTCTGTCTCTGCCCCTCGGTCTATGGGTCGGTAACTCACACCTTCGAAACCTCCAGAGAGGCAGGCTGACGTGGGTTCCAGATTCCACCTGAACGACCGGCCCTTAGACTAGCGAGTTCTTCTTGGTCTTTAGTGTGTGTGTGTGTGTGTGTGTGTGTGTGTGTGTGTGTGTGTTTAAATTTCCTAGTCCTTAAACCCATTTCCTTACCTAACTTCTGTCCCTTGCTATTTATAACTGTTTTGTGTTTGTTTCCTGATTCCACTGGCTCAGTGTCTTTTCCCATGGCTTTCATCTGTGTTGCCTGCCTGGGATTTTAGACCCACGTGGGTCTAAAGCCTTCCTGCAAGCTTTGTCTGAAATTCTCCCAGGCTTTGGTCTGCAACCTCCTGCCACCCAACCCAGTGCGAAGGGACAGAATGATCTGGAGCCCGTAAAGATGAGAACTATTCTACTAGTCAGTGACCCTTCCCAATTAAAAGACTTCATTCGGGGTTCTCCACACAGTGCTTCTAGTACTTTCTTTTCAATAAAGCCTTGCTGACTGAATTTACAGTGCATGCAGTAACATGAACTGCAGACCAGAGTCCAAATTACAACACATGACCTCTATGGCAAGAAAGAGTAAAAAAAATAAAACAGTCTTGGATAGATGCCAGGTGACACCAGACCCATGAGAGAAAAATGCACTGAACAGAAAGAGTAGTGCACACACCACAGCCTTGCTCTCTGATCCTTTGTGAACTATGAGTGGTCTCCTTCACAAAATTAAAAGCCTATTGAGAACAGGGTACAATGATGTGTCAAATGCAAGGTGCCTACCTTCCCCATCACTCCTCCTGCCACCAGGAACTTGCAGAGGTTGACCTTTCATGTTAGCCTTCCTCCCTGGCAAAACATTGACAATTAGCCTTGAGCCCTACAAAGCCACACTGGGGAAAGTAGGAAATGTTGCTATAGCCATATCACACCTGGACAGATACTTGAAAAAGAAGCATGCTGCCTTTTGCCTCTTATGTTTACATTATTCCATCCAGGGTTTCTTTTTCATCATCCAAGTCTGGTTCCTTCCCAGTATAAGTCTGTCAAACAGGAAATGTCCATCTGAGTTCTAAAACTCAAAACTATGAATTCATCCTGGTTTCCAGCATTCATGAAAGACTCTTAATTTCACTTCTTTCCTTCTGATCTACCAGATTCAATTAATCTTCCATTTTTTTATTCAATGCAATTATTTTTCTTGGTTCCAAATCCTACTTATTTATTATTTAGTTACATTTGTAGTAACCCAGAATTTAATGCACCTTCCTACAATCTCTGTTTTTTATTCCAAACTCTCCCTGAATCCCAAAACTCAGTTTTGATCAATTAAACAATTGCTATCCAGGAACCCCAAAGTTTAGTTCTAATCAATGAATAAATAAACACATATCCATTTATAGGAAAATCATAGCAAAGATGTTTTATAAAAGAATTCATATACGTACAGTAGGCTTGGGGCTAAATATTTTATACCCATCAAAAGTAGACTTCTCAGGGGCACCTGGGTGGCTCAGTTTGTTAAGCAACTACCTTCGGCTCAGGTCATGATCCTGAAGTCCCAGGATCGAGTCCCGCATCGGGCTCCCAGCTCCACAGGGAGTCTGCTTCTCCCTGTGACCTTTTCCCCCTCTCATTCTCTCTCTCTCTCTCAAATAAATAAATAAAATCTTTTTTAAAAAAAGTAGACTTCTCAGATCATTTATTATGCTCTAAGACAGAAAAGGGCCTATTATTATGTATAAACTGGTGTTAACTGCAGCAGACACACATGGGGTTATCTGTCCAGCCTCCTCATTGGGGAAATGCCCGTTTTCCTCACCTCATTCATGAGGTTACCATAGACACTGTTCTAGGGCAACAGTTTATTGGCTCAGGAATAGACGCTAGACTCAAAATAATAGACTTTATCATAGACTTTATCATAATCCTTATCCCAGACCTCATATTCTTAGCCAAAACTTTTAAGTTTCAGTCAGGCACCTGACACAAATGGGAAAAATTGGAATTCTATCCTGAGAATTTTTTTTTAAAGATTTTATTTTTTTATTTGACAGACAGAGATCACAAGTAGGCAGAGAGGCAGACAGAGAGAGAGAGGGAAGCAGGCTCCCTGCTGAGCAGAGAGCCCAATGTGGGACTCGATCCCAGGACCCTGAGACCATGACCTGAGCTGAAGGCAGAGGCTTAACCCACTGAGTCACCCAGGTGCCACCATCCTGAGAATGTTTTATCCAGAACTCATAGTCATTCTTTGGGTACCCGAAGTATCAGTAACCATATTTCCTGTCGTGGGGAACAAAATAAGGGAGGAAATAAGAAAGAAAAAAAAAAAATAAAGCTCATACCCTAGAAAGTCAGAGGCAATAGCTACACAGCGTCCTAATGGTGCTCAGGTCTCCACTTCCAGTTCTGCCTCAAATCCAGCTGGATTTCTACCCTTGGGTCTTCTAAATTCTCTACTTTGCTCAAATTAGTTTTAGTTGAATTCTGTCACATGTAAGCCAAAGAGTTCCTGATGAATAAAATTCCCACCATCCGAACTTAACAAATGGGAAGCTGAGCCTCAGAGAGATCAGTGGACTTGTCAGGAACATGTAGAAAGTAACTTCAAAAAGAAAAATTCCAACCATGCTTATTCATTTCTTATCAGTGACTCTGATTTTCTATTTCTGTGATATTGTCTTCAGTGGTAGGAAAGTTTAAACCCATCATTCCCATTAGGCTTTACACTGGGAACAACAATGAATCTTAAATAATTCTAAAACACGGAATCCTGGGTGGAACCAGGTGAAACGTAATTATACTAAATCCTCATTTTATTTTATTTTATTTTAAAGATTTTATTTTTTTATTTGACAGAGAGAGAGATCACAAGTAGGCAGAGAGGCAGGCAGAGAGAGAGGAGGAAGCAGGCTCCCTGCTGAGCAGAGGGCCCAATGCGGGGCTCGATCCCAGGACCCTGAGATCATGACCTGAGCGGAAGGCAGAGGCTTTAACCCACTGAGCCACCCAGGTGCCCCCTAAATCCTCATTTTAAAAGCCAAGTGAGACATATTTCTCTTACAACTCTTTGAAATGGAGTGAACTCATCATGAAACCCAAAAGAAAGTCAGTTACTTAAGCAAGCACAACACAATTTGTATTATCACAAAACGACTAGTATGTCTTCTGTATGCTCAAAGCCATCATGGGGACACGGAGGAATTCTGGCAATCCACGTTTCCATTTCTGAACTGAATTGTTGACAATCTCTAAAAATGTCAATATTACTCTGTTTAAAAAAAACATAAATCTGGGGCACCTGGGTGGCTCAGTGGGTTAAAGCTCTGCCTTCAGCTCAGGTCATGGTCCCAGGGTCCTGGGATGGAGCCCCGCATCGGGCTCTCTGCTCCGCGGGGAGCCTGCTTCCTCCTCTCTCTCTGCCTACTTCTCTGCCTACTTGTGATCGATGTCTGTCAAATAAATAAATAAAATCTTTAAAAAAAAACATAAATCTGGTAAATAAATGTATAAATTTGAAGGGCCTAGTTCATCTGTTCCATCTTTAACATCTATAAGAGAAGGACCAAAGGACCAAGTAGTTAGCATAATGACCTCAGATAAGTAAGGTTTACAAAGACATTTCAGGTAGTACAAAATAACTAAAGTTCCAAAAAAGGGATTGACAATACCGGAAGCTTCTTTATGTCTAGAGGGGTATATAGCCTTGTGTTTATGAACTTGAGTTTTGGAGCCAGACTTCTAAGTTTCCAATCTCTAAACTGTCATGTAATTTCTACGTGACCTTGGGCAAATTATTATCATCTTGGTGCCTCAGTTTCTTGATCTACAACACAGGAATAAAACAGGGGTCCCAAATTGGCAGTGGAGAATAATAAAAGAGTTAATAGATTTAACAGACTGGGAACAAAACCTGGCAGATAATAAGCACTCAATATATGTTAGCTGTTATCATTAAGAGGCCATGAATCACTTGTTTTTGTAGCATCAAATAAATTATATGCATGCACATACACACATCTGATAGTTATTTAAATAAGAAAATAAAACATAAATCAACAGTACATTTTAATTAAATCAGCTAATGGCATAGTATAGATCAGTTGGGAAAGTGAGTTTATTTCACAAATTATTTCTAACATGGTTCCTCATAAAACAGTAGGACTTCATTAGATATAGAGTTTAAAGGGAACATTAAAAACATGTAATGTATAACCACACAGTCTGCTTAACAGCTCCTTTTAAAATTATTGTTATTTGGAAACATTTTTCATTTAAGGGAGCTATTTGAATGAATTTCTGAAGGAAATCGATAACCCTGTTTGTTCAGTCCCTTGAGATTACTGGGTCATAACAACTACCAGTGTTCAGATGTTTGGGAACTGTGCAAAAAAAAGGCAACAGGTTTGAAGTATCCTTAAATATGAGAAGGGCATGGAGAAAGAATTCATCACAAACAAGTCTTTAAAATTAAAAGTGTATTCTTAAATCGTTTCTTGATTAAGAACAAATGCCCCATTAATCTGGAACATATTGACTTGAGTACACAAGTAAAGTCAAAGAGAGCAATGACTGACATGACATGGAACACAGTATGCTGTGTGTTCCCATCTCAAAGGTTTTGTAAGAACAGAGTCCACAAAAGGTCACTAGATACAGTGAATTGAACAGAAAACTTAGCATCACGCAATGATGCAAAGATAAATTAAAAAAAAAATCTAGATAACAGAGAACATTGTGTACCAGCACCCATGAAACTTTTTCCATCTATAGATTCTGAGAACATTCCATTTATTTCAGAATGAAAATAAGCCTAAATCCAAGATCAAAAATAAGTAAATAAATAAAAAGCATACATAAAAGAAATAAAGTACCGAATTTTAAAGAAACTTGGTATCCTTTCCCCCTAACCGCCTTCTCCATCTCCCAAGTTTTAGTTAAGTGTGTGAATGTATATTAAAAACCAGGACAGATAGCTTTGAAGAAAATTCTAACAGCACAATTGGATACAGATTTTCTTTGGACCATATGAAAGCTGCATTTCTTAAGGCAGCACATGGTACTTGGTAAATAAAATATTAGATGTCCATCAATGTGAACTGTGCATAAAAAATCACTGATATGCTTAAAAAAAAAAAAAAAGATCAGGGGTACCTGGGTGGTTCAGTTGGTTAACCGTCTGCCTTCGGCTCATGTCATGATCCCAGAGTCTTGGGATTGAGTCCCACATTGGGCTCCCTGTTCAGCAGGGAGTCTGCTTCTCTGCTCCTCCCATGGCTGGTGCTTTCTCTCTCAAATAGATAAATAAACAAAATCTTAAAAGAAAAAAAAAAGATTCAATATTAAACATCTGTGTGAGGACAACTATAAAGTGTTTTAAAAAACTGAGTCTTGGGGCGCCTGGGTGGCTCAGTGGGTTAAGCCTTTGCCTTCAGCTCAGGTCATGATCTCAGGGTCCTGGGATGGAGCCCTATGTCAGGCTCTCTGCTCAGCAGGGAGCCTGCTTGCCCCCTCCCCGCCCCACCACCTGCCTCTCTGCCTACTTGTGATCTCTCTCTCTCTGTCAAATAAAAAAATAGAAATTAAAAAAACAAAACAAAACAAAACAAAAAAAACCCTGAATCTTGTTTTGGACTAGCCATTAAAATACGTCATATATTCTTTGGAAAAGTTTCAGAATTTCACCTTCTAGAAGATGAATTCTATGAGGAAAAGAACTTTTTTCTCTCTCAGTCACTACTATTTCCCCAGAGCAATGCTTAGGTCACAATAGATGCTCAATAAGTATTTGATGAATTCAGCCACGGATGAAACCATAACTTGGATAATACCTGTTGTGATTTGTAAACTTAACAGTTGGCCTCAGGACTTTACCCTCTGTAGTTGGCTCCCTTTCCATGTCATTCCATACCACCTTTATACCCAGTAGAAGGTCCACAGAGATGTCTCCTCACGATGAAGAGAAAGAAAATATCCATGAAGGATTGTAGTGGCTTCAGATAAATATTATGTGCAAAAAAGCTTCCCAAATGCCTTTTTCTATAGAATGGTACAAAACATTATGATAATTTTTCTAAGACCAGAATAAATTCTTCCAAAGTCAAACAAAATTTTGACATAATTTTTAGAGTCAAATTCAAGATAGAATACTATATGACCTTTACTAAAATAGTATTCTTCATTGCAGACTTCAAAACAGGGAAAGAAAAAATTTTTCTAGAAAATTTTTCTAGAAAGGGAAGAGAAAAAAAGAAAGTAGAGAGACACTACTCTAAGGAACTGTAACCAGGCTTTCTTTTGAGCACCTTATTTTTCCCAAGGTTTTAATCTTGAACGCAAGATAGCAAAGAAGATAGACAAAGAGCTAGTACAGGACTTTTCCTATTTATTAGATGTACACTCAGCTAGAGTGTTAGAGTATAAATTAGTATAAATTATGTTAGAGTATAAATTATGATAGCCCATGCCCATGAGAAACAAACAGTCCAGTTATAGGTACAAGACTAGCAATCAGGAATCAATGATATACTGCCTTACATCTCTTAAGTACCAAACTGTGTAGAACCAATTCCAAATGACCGAGAGACAAGAGGCAATTCCATACCTCACACAATGTCCAGCACATATTAGACATGCAATAAATACTTGAGAGGTAACTGAAAGCTAGACTGAAGGGATGCATGGATGAATGAATGAATGATGAATGGATTAATGAATGAATGATGAATGAACGACTACTTTTAGAAGTTAACCCCATTTAGGATCCTGAAGGGTGATGTCCAGCATTTGGTCCGTGTCTCCACAAATAACATCGCAATTTTCATTTCCATCTTCCATCTACCTTTCCGTGTTCACACATATGATAGAAGCTGTGTCAACCTCATGCAGAAAAGATGGAAAGGTAGGAAACACAATTGTCCTCTTGATAATATTGGGTGGTCTTGGAGGTGCCCACTTCAGCAGCACATATACTAAAACTGGGTGGTCTTGGAGGCTCAAATTGCCATGATTCACCTGCTGTGACCAGTCAGAGTCTCCCTCTTAGGAATTAATTCTAGGACACTCAGTGGGTGGTGACCAATTGACAGATTAACTTTTTGCTTCTGAGCCTGGGGCCATGCAAGTTCAAAGCCTGGGCAGTCATCAGAGACCCTGTGCAAGAAAAGCAGAAGACAGTTGGGATGGAAAGAGAACTTGAATAGAAGCAGATTAAGAAGCAACATCCAGAAAAACATGGTCCTTGAAAGAGAGACAAATTGAGAGAGAAGAAATCTGTTCACAGAGAACGGGCTGATCAGTCCTATTGCTTCCAGGATCGGATTCCAGAGAGAACTCTTTCTCTCACTTAAATGAAATGACTTTGGGCTAGTTTCTACTTCTTATGAGTAAAAAAGCCCCATTCAAACACTTATTATTCCTTTTCCCACTTTAATTTGCTAATATTGTTTCTACCTAGCATTACATGGTATAAGTGTTGGTTTGGAACTTAGTTCTTAAAAGCTATTTTAACTACTTGATAATGCTGAGAAAGTTCCTATATTTTCATAGAATCTTACAGCGTTCTGAGAGAAAAGACTAATGGATTGCTTCTGTGAGTTTCTATTCCACTCAAATTTTTAAAAGCAAATATTTTCAATTGTTATAAATCAAGCTAAGCATGCAAGAATGTCATCTATAACTTTGAGGAGGATGTTTTGGGCTAGTCTTGGAAATATTTATTGAAACAAAATATTTCATCAGTTTTATGGGGCTTATGTGTGAATCTAGAAAATTTAGCATTTATACAAGGTCCGAACACCATTGGAAAAGTTCTAAAATGAATTATTTAGGCATTCGTATCCACAGTACAAGAAAAAGATGAAACAGAATTTTTCTCCACATAGTTGACCAAACTTTCCAGTGATCTTTTTTCTTTTTTTTTTTTTTAAGTGCTTTGCTAAAACAGTTTGGGGGTTCCCTCTTTAAAAATTAAGCTCCTGGTGTGTGTTTGGCTATTGGGTGTTTTTATTTTTATTTTTATTTATTTTGCCCCTGGGTACAGTGTTTAATTTGTACATCTCAGTCATCTGAATGATCTTGGTGATCTGAAACTATTTCCTGTGGAACACTCAAACCTTCCTCCCAAAGGTCCTTGGAGATAGACCCAGCAGATTCCAGGCTGCCAGGGGCTCGATGTTCTTCATGCCTGGAGGGCTTCATTCTTCACTCCAGAGGGGACCTGGGTGGCTCAGTCTGTTAAGTGTCTGCTTTCAGCTCAGGTCATGATCCCAGAGCCCCACATCGGGGTAGGCAGGGAGCCTGCTTCTGCCTCTGCTCTTCAATCTGCTTGTGTTCTCTCTCTCTCTCACTCTTCTCTCTCTCTCTCTCAAATAAATAAATAAAATCTTTAAAAAAAAAAAAAGTACCAGAATACATGCTCATGAAGGAGATAGATTCCAGCGCTCTAACTTATACCTAGAGTGTTGGGATAAGAGCCAAAAACCTCTAAGAGTGTGGCCTTTAACCAGGTATGCTTAAAAGAGGCTCATGCTAAGAGGAAATAAGATTGTAAGTGATTTTTTGGTGACCTCATCACCTATAGAAGATAAAAAGTTTGATAGTCCTGTTCTTGGAAAACGTCTGTGAAGATTTAGCAAAATCACTTGATAAGTAGGTTAACATAAGGTTTCCTGCTAGAACTCAAGCCATAAGATGGCAAATAAACTCTCCAAAGGAAAGGTAGATTGAGGTGTCTATAGTCTAGTCAAAGGGGTATCTTGGTCAATAATTACATACATAGAAAGAGCCCAAATCACATCTTTAATTTTCCCTATAGCACATCAAATTTGGCCCAGAAAAATGCAGTAATTTATAAAAGCTACAGAGGAAAAATTGAAAACCTTTGGAACTATTAAAAAGTATTGGATCTCAGGGCACTTGGGTGGCTCAGTCCGTTAAGCGTCTGCCTTCAGCTTAGGTCATGATCTCTAGGTCCTGCGATGGAGCCCCACATTGCACTCTGGGAGTCTGCTTCTCCCTCTGTCTATGCCCCTCCCCATGCTCATGCTCTCTCTTTCACTTGCTCTCTCAAATAAATAAAATATTAAAAAAAAAAAAAAGAAAGAAAAGTATTGGATCTCGAAACTCAAATCTAATTCCAAATTGAGACTAATACCTGTAACTCACAATTCTGGCTTCAGATCATAGGACACAGGAAACAAAGAACAGAGATTTTAAAAAGTATGTTCTCTCATCTTAAATATTTGCTTATTGACAGATTTCCAGGCTGTTCTTTTTTGTCCCCCCATGTAATAATATTTGACATTCTCTTTCTCTTTCTTTATTTATAAACACTCAACATCCTCAGGCCTCAGTCTGCAACCCAAACGAAGGCACAGATCTGCCCACTGAGTTACAGGCTTCTCCCTACTACCTACTTAGAAGGAATCTTGGGCTCCAAAGAGTTTTTCCTAACACCCAAGAGATTCTGGCACTTGGGCGTTTTGAGAGTTGAAAACCAACCCAACCGGCTGTGCGGTTTCAGACTCTCCTGGCTTTTTGCCATGGTCCGTGGGGCGGCAGAGTGCTTCCTGTCTTAGGATCCTTACAGAGACCATGACCTTCTCCCACAGGGTTCCTGGTGTCCCCAGTGCCGCATAGCACTGTGGTGCCATCCGGGCCCGGGCTTCCCTTCAGTATACCCTATTTTTCCCCAGAAATGGGGCAAAGATTTCTAATCCCTGAATTCACGGGGCTCAAACCATTCCTTGTCACCCGGTCCAGGAATGAGATGCCCCATTATCCTCTTTATTCTCTTTGTTCTCAGCTTCCAAATCCTCCTCGGGGCTTCAGACACAAGACTTCCTCCTCCCCTCTCTCCTCCCTTCTCCAAATGCAAATCAGACATACAAATATATGCCTGGGAGGATTGCTGAATCCAAAAAGCTGTTCTCAGTTTCAGCTAAGAAAAGACCTCGATCTACATCTACATTTGCTCCTTTCAAACGCCAGACTACAATAGTTAATAAAGATGAGATACAGAGTCACCTTTATACCTTCGTCTTTTGTATTTGCAGTAGGACGGACATCATGGTTCTTCCTAGCTTGCCAAAAAATGCGAGGGGAAATGTGCTGAAGTAGCAGCAAAACTCGGGGCTGGCAAGGTCAAGTGACATGTGCTATTGTTCACGGGAAATAATGGCAAATGGAAAGATTTTCCATCGTGACAAACAGATGGAATGGCATGGAGAGAAAGAAGAGAGAAAAACGGTAGAGTAAACACAAGTTGGGAGCCCCGCTGTCTGAATTAATAGGTGTTAGACATGAAAGAGAGGGCCTGAAGTGGTTTGTAGCTGCGTCAAGATAGAATCCATTTTACCAGGATAATTTTATGTCACCTGGTGTTATGCATGGTTTATACAGCACGAGGAGCTTGGAAGTAGAAAAAATGAGTTTCCAACGGGAAGGGCCGGAACTGACTCAGACTCAGGACTCGGGATCCTAAGACAGGAAAACAACCTCAGACTCAACAACCTGAGTTGACCCAGCAGTGACCCAGGAGAAGGAGCGACCCAACAGGGGGCTGCCAAGGTGGGAGCTAAAACAGGGAAGAAAGAGAGAAGCTTGAATGAGAAAAGGTCACAAGGGCCTAAAAGAAGATTGTGTTTTGAAAAACAAGGGCTCGCTTGCCAGAAAGACAAAGCTGACTTAGGACAAAAGTATGCTCTGGAAATCCTCAATCATTGAGGCAAGAGGAGGGTTGTTTCGAAAGTAGGTAATTAGTAAATAGATTATTACTTCCAAAATAGAGACAGATCTGTACTCTAAAGACCAAATCTTATGGAGTCCATTCTGTTTTCATCCTTCTAGAGTTGTGAGACTTACCTACTAACTTCCAGATGCAAAGTTCCACTCAATGGACTAAAGAATGACTGAGATCTTAAGCAAACTAGATCACCAGGTTCTGTTGCTTTCACAGCGTCTGAATCAGTGCCATCCCCTTTTCGGAGTGAATACCTAAGGATGTTTCCAAGGCATCACAATATTATGTTGGCCTAGTTACAACGGAAAAAGTGTCCTTTCTAAACTCCATGTGTGTGTGTGTGTGTGTGTGTGTGTGCGCGCGCACGGGCACGCAAGTGCAAGCAGGCTCGCTGGTGAGGTAACAGGCAGCCTTCGGTCTATAAACATTCCCAAGAAAGAAATGTATCCCTAACAAGACTGTCAGGCACAAACCAGCCTGACTTCAAAAAAAATCAGAATTCACACCTCCGAGTGTGTACTATTGCTTTTGAAGTATCCATTTGGAAGGCTGCATACTTATATTAATAAAGGGATGGCTCTAAACATTTTTTGGAGTTCCTTTTTGAAGACGGCCTTCATTTTCTGTGCCACGATTTTGAAATGTCTTTATGATAATGTAGCTTCATCTTTTGAGTGTAAATGTGATTTATAAATAACCAAAAGTAAGTCAGAAGTAAGTCTTAAGAAGAAAGATAATTAAATTGGGCAATATCATAAGGAGGTAAGCTGAACTTTGGAAAAGCTCATAGATGTATTTATCTTATTTTGTTACATCTCACACTTTCTTTTTGGAGATAATTTTGTTGCTTTTGCTTTCGTAATCAGTAACATCCTAAATTCTGCTCCTGACAAAGAAAATGGGTTACATGTGTGTATGTTTGTTTCATCACATAGTGAAAGCAAAGAATCTATAGAATTCATTTACATTTAGGAGGAAAAAAAAAATGTTGCTCCAGATATAGTTTAAATCCACCATTGGTAACTAAGCAGAATACTTGCAACTAAGTCAAACATACACTTCTAAAAAGATACATCAATGGGTGCCTACATGGCTAAGTTGGTTAAGCATCTGCCTTCAGCTCAGGTCATGATCCCAGGGTCCTGGGATTGAGTCCCTGTTTGGGCTCCCTGCTCACCGGGAAGTCTGCTCCTCCCTCTCTCTCTCTGACCTTCCTCTAGCTTATCCTCTCTCTCGCTCATCCTCTCTCTCAAATAAATAAATAAAATCTTCTGAAAGAGTAATAAAAATTAAAAAATAAAAAGATACATCAAAAGATGAGATTACTTCTAGCAAATTCTTTCCATCTTCTACGGTCTACTCTAAAAGGCAAAGATGCTTTGACAGGAATTTTAATACGGTTTATAGTATCATATTTTATTAAAGATTTCTCTCCTTTTGAAAATGTTTTTTAATAACCTCTCATATGCTCCTCAGTTAGAACTATTAATAATTGTACATTTCCCCCCTATGACTGATATGGGAAATTCTTGATACTAAATGCAGTAAAATAATGCTTTGCTATAAATTCTAGAACTTGAATTCGATATAAAATCATTCTTACCAGGCTTTAAATTATATCAACTCAACCAAACTTATTTATGCAAAATGTTTCTCCTTACCACCATGCTCATTGGCAAACACTGCTGAGCTGGGTGTTTTATAGCTTCTAAAATAATTATTCAATACGATATTAGGTTATAGAATGTGGGACACAAATCCCTGAAGTCTAGAGAGGCGCTAGGAGGTAGAGTCCACTATCTTTCAACCTCACCATGGTCGTGCTTGAATCTGATGTCTTTCCTACCTATTTAACTTGCTTCCTCAAATACAGAATATATGTTTCAAAAGTCAAACCGTACTAAAGTCAAAGCGGGAGGAAGGGGCACCTGGGTGGCTCAGTGGGTTAGGCCTCTGCCTTCGGCTCGGGTCATGGTCTCAGGATCCTGGGATCAAAACAAGCCCCGCATTGGGCTCTCTGCTCAGCAGGGAGCCTGCTTCCCCCCTTCTCTCTCTGCCTGCCTCTGCCTATTTGTGATCTCTGTCTGTCAAATAAATAAATAAAATATTAAAAAAAAAAAAAAAGGCGGGAGGAACACCACCATTGCAATACATGAATATAGGCAGTGGAGAAAGGGGTCAAAGGCTAGCCCCAAAAATAGGCAGACTTACAAACTAAGTTCTCTTTCTTTCATCATTGAATGAAATTTAATCTAGAGATTTTGCCAAAAGACATAAAAGGATATCATTTTTCTGAGATGTTGCCTCTAGAGCATGGGCGCCTTACTTCAGCATTACCAGCATTTTGGGCCAGAAAATTCTTTATTGAGGGTGGAGTGGATTCTGTACTGGGGACTCTAAGATGTTTCACAATATCCCTCGCCTTTGCCCGCTAGATGCCATTAACATCGCTATTCCCAAAAATGACAGCCAAAAATGATTCCAGACATAGCTAAGTGCCCCCCCGGGGGACAGAATCTTCTTTCCTCACCACTCCGAAGTTGAGAATCATTGCCTCAGAGCAACTGTTTTGGTATTTAGAAGACGTTTCTGACAGTAAGTTACGGAAGGTTGACATCATGCCATTTATTATTCATGTTGGTTTAGTGTTTCGCCACACGTAGCTTAGGGTCAAGAAAAAAACACCCTGATTTGTGTAATGTAAATTCTCATCAACTATGTTCCCACGTTCTTAACTTCTCTTTAAACTGTGAACCTGCGTTTATACCTACGTTTCCTGCAGTCACCCCAAATGGTCGCACGAAAGAAGAAAAGTGCACCGCTTACAGACAAGAAAACATTTCATATGGCCAAAGATAGCACATGCTAGCTTTGCAAAGTGTATCTCAAATGTCTGCAGCATTTCATGGCAACAAAAGTTGCTGTAGAGTAAGTGGGTCAGAATTACCATTGGTGAAGTGGTCCCCGAAATACCTTTGGATTATTATAGGCCAAGCCCAAGCAAGCAAGGCTCATTAGATTTGAGAGGCAGCCCTTGGAGGCAGTTAAAATATCCCCCGTCAGATAGCATTTGCAAGAAACACAGGTCTGAGTTAACCAAGTGGGCGCCTGGTAAGACTTCAAATACTTTGAGAACAAGCCTGATTCTGTATGTTACGCAGAAGCTTCGGGTCTATTCTCGCTCAGCCCCAGGAGTCTAGTAGGCAAGCGACAAAAAAAGACAAACTTCAAATTTCGGTCCAAGAAGGAGCAGGTTTTATGGAACATAAAGCTAACTCGGGAGCAAAGTAAGCGCTTAAACAACGTGCAAACTCTGATAGCAAGTGAATTAAGGCGCCCACAGTGGCCTTCCAATTTCCTTAGCAACCAGAAAGGATCAGTGAGTTTTAAAATGCATGTGTGCTACACCTGAAACTAATATTACACTTTATGTTAATGAACTGGAATTTGGGACGCCTGGGTGGCTCGGCTGGTTAGCTCGCCAGTTAGTCTTCAGCTCAGGCCATGATCTGCCCCACATCAGGCTGCATGCTCAGCGGGGAGCCTGCTTCTCCCTCTGCCTGCCGCTACCCCTGCTTGTGCATGCTCTCTCTCTCTCTGACAAATGAATAAATAAAATCTTAAAAAAACAAAACAACAACAACAAAAACCAATGAGCTGGAATTTAAACAAAAATATTAAAAAAAAAAACACATAACCAAAAGAAGGATAAAAACCATATGACTATTGGGATGCCTGGGTGGCTCAGTCGGTTAAGCCACTGCCTTCGGCTCAGGTCATGATCCCAGGGTCCTAGGATCGAGTCCTGCATCAGGCTCCTTGCTCAGTGGGGAGCCTGCTTCTCTCTCTGCCTCTGCCTGCTTGTGCGCATGCTCTCTCTCTCTCTCTCTCTCTGACAAATAAATAAATAAATAAAATCTTAAACAAACAAACAAACAAACCATATGACTATTTCAATAAATGCAGAAAAATCATTTGACCAAGTACAACCTCCGTTCAGGACAAAAACTCCAAACAACGGAGTAGCAGAAAGAGAAATTAAGAAAACAACCCCATTTACAATCGCACTAAAGAATAAAACACTGAGGAATAAACTTCACGGAAGAGATGAATGACTTGGAGTCTGCAAACCGTAAAACATTGATGGAAGACACTAAAGACGGCTCGGAGAGTTTTTTCATGAATCCAAAGTATGGAGATCAAAGTCCTCATGGAGCTATAGAAATGTACAAGGCCATCTTATTAATAAAATGGAATAATAAAAGTAAGCAAATAAAAACAAATCAATAAATAAAACGCCCACGCATGCCCACTTGATGCACGCCCATACCGGAGTCTTGATGCCGGTAATCCTACCGAGCGACAAAGCACAGTCACACTCCTTCCGACTTTGCAAACACAAAACCAGTTACTCTACTCTTGATGTCTCAGTAAGTAGCACTTCTCATGTATAATGAAGGCCACCGGGAACTGTGTGAAAGTTTGCAGGGCCTGGGGATGGGGAAACTGGCCAAGACCAGAGTCATCTACGTTGTGTCTGCCCGACAAACTCCAAGCTCCTGAGAAGACGGCTTTACCAAGGGTCAGAAATACGGGCCCGCGGTGCGTGTGGATGCAAGCTATGCAACCCGTGTTGCTTTGACATTCCAGCTGGGAGAGGCAGGTCACACAGCGAGCTGGAGAAGCAGGGGAAACGTGGGCCGTTTGGATGACCACATCCTTAGCTGTTTACTCTTCCATCTGAATCACCATCACATCTTACTTGCAGCTGAGACCCGGAAACCTTTCTCAAGGGCCCAATACTGCTTCTTGAAACAATCGTCGTTTTCCAGCAGCAATACGCTTTTCTACTAAATATTTTTGGCTGCAGCATATTTTGTAACAGTTTGATCCAAAGCTGAGCATTATCAATCATATACATCAAAAGGTGGGAAGTAAGCATGAGCTGAAAAACATGCAGGAGTTGGAGAGAGAGGGAGAGAGGGAGATAGAAGAGATCAGATAAAGCGATAATATAAGGAGAAAGGAGGTAATGTCTGTGGATTGAATAGGAGAGAGAAGCTACTCCCTAAGGCTTTGGGGGAGGTCCATTTCCCACACCAAAGATGGCAGCAGATTGAGAAACCTGGACCGACTGTCCTCACTCCTTCCCAGAGATTCTGAAACTGTAGGCATTAGATGTAACATCAAAACTTTATACAAATTCTTGGGGCGCCTGGGTGGCTCAGTGGGTTAAGCCTCTGCCTTTGGCTCAGGTTATGATCTCAGGGTCCTGGAATCAAGCCCCATATCGGGCTCTCTGCTCAGCAGGGAGCCTGCTTCCCCCCCTCTCTCTCTGCCTGCCTCTCTGCCTACTTGTGGTCTCTCTCTCTCTGTCAAATAAATAAATAAAATATTAAAAAAAAAACCTATGTACAAATTCTTTTCCTCAGAAATAAATTACATTGTTTTATTACTACAATATGTGTCTCAAGAAGCAAGCAATTATTTTTAGTAGCTGGGTAGAAATTAGCTCCACAAATAAGGGGCAGTTTGGAGAAATTAGACTCCTACTACAGCCAACAGAATTGTGTTTCTCTGGACTTCCATATAGAGCTAAATCCTAAAACAGGCCTAAGCTTGCAGAACCAGTCTGCAAATTTTGCACTCCTGTGCATTCTCACTAACATCATCCTTCACACACATCTCTGTCCCCCTCCTCCTCTGGGCACCTCAGATAACTCCAGGACAAGGAACTGTAAACAGAATCCTGCGGCCAAAAGCACAAAGTTTTATGGATAGATGTTTCCGCACACAAGCAAATGGAACAAAAGAGAGGCAGAAATGTATACTTTATATTTAACAGCTATAGTCTTTCAAATTGTAGTTATGCATAAATTAATTTGTGTTTAAATCCTAATCTGGTCACTAAAAAAAGAAAAAAACACAGAGACCCAGCTCAATACCTCATCACAATCCCACCTCAAAAAATGTAGTATCTTGGGGTGCCTGGGTGGCTCAGTTGGTTAAGCATCTGCCTTCAGCTCAGGTCATGATCTCAGTGTCCTGGGATCAAGTCCCGCATGGGACTGCCTGCTCAGCAGGGAGCCAGCTTCTCCCTCTCCCTCTGCTGCTGCTCCCACTGCTTATACTCTCTCTCTGACAAATAAGTAAATAAAATCTTAAAAAAAAAAGAAAAGTAATACCTTTACCTGACTGTCTTCAAGTACTAATTATTTTTTCTGAAAATTCTGCCACATTTTGCTATTTCTCTGACATTTAATATATTTTATTTAGAATTCCTATCCTGGGTAAGTGGTATCTTTAAGTCATATGTGTAGGATTTCTTAATAGGTGCTCACAACTATCCGTACAAAGCATGGATATTCATTTTAAGACACAGTTTGAAAGTTTGGGTGGTAATTTGATAAGCAACAGCTATTGGATAGTTGAAGAGAATAAATACATATAAGTATTCCCTTTGTGTTTGATTTAAAAAACGTTAACATTTCATTCATGGTGTCTTCTCATATTAAATTTCTTGGGGTCATCGGATCTCGACGGTAAAAGGGCAGAAGAAGGAGAGAGAGGAGAGGAGCTCTGAATGGATAGTGAAAACATATGGTGTCCATCTTGCAAGCAGAAGGCTCCCTGGTATTATTGTGACTCTCCCTGTGTTCAGAAAAGCTGGAATAAGCCAGTAGGCAATCTGCTGTCTAGTCAGACGAGTGCCAGAAACAGGTGGTGCCGACCTAACCTTTCCTTCCACCTTAGCAAATACTCAGCAAATCCTGCACTAGTCCCCATAGTCTTGCTTTAAAACATTTATTAGATGAAAACCAAGTGCTTAAAAAAATGACAGTTCATAGGGGTCGTGATGCCTAAAATGGCTTTTCCCACTTTCTCTTTTATACTTTTATAAATTATGGAATTTTAAAATTTTAATGAGCATATTTTAATTGTTCACTGTGTGAGTTTTGATAACTGGTATATACACCAAGGTAATACCACCCAAAAACAAGATACAAAGCATTTCAGTTACTCCAGAAATATTCCTCTTGCCCCTTTAGGCAGATCCCACTGGACTGATTTCTATTACCATAGGTCATTTTTGCCTCTCCTTGAAGTAAGGCACCATATGCATTGTTTTGGATCTGGCTTCTGTTGCTCACTATTATGTTTTTGATTCACTCGTGCTGTTACACATAGGACTAGATTATTCCTTTTCACTGCTACGTAATATTTCATTGTATGAATGTATTATAATTTGCTCATCTATTTTCCTGAATATAGATACTTAACATCCAGTTTTTCCTCTGATCATTCTTATATAAGCATTTTTGTATACATCTATTTTTATATCGCTTGGATAATTACCTAGGAATGGAACTCCTAGTACGTAAATATTTAATTTTTAACCAACGGCAAACGATTCTCCAAAACAGTAGTAACATTTTCTGTTACTGACAACAATGTGTATTTAAGTTGCTCTACACTCTTGCTAGTGTTTGGTGTTGTCAGTCTTTTAGCCATTCTCCTGGGTATGACATAGTGCAGTTTCATTATATTTAAATTGCATTTTCCTGATGACTTATGATACTGAATATCTTTTCATGTGGTCATTGGCCTCATTCCTATGTGGGATTCTTACAATTTCTTTCATGAAGTTTGTGTTCAGGTCTCTTCACATTTTTATTAGGCTGTTTAACTTTTTATTATTGACCTGTAAAAGTTCTTTATATGTTCTGGATCTTAATTCTTCATGAAATAGAAATGATAAGAATATTTTTCCCAGTCTGTTATTTCCCTACTTCTTTTGTTTTCATGAGCAGAAACTTTTTAATTTTGATGAAACTCAAATAATCTTTTATAGGTGTTATCTTTTAAATTCTGTCTAATAAATCTTTGCATATTCCAGGAAGGCAAAGATCTTCTTACTTGTTTTCTTCTAGAAGATTTTTTGTTATAGCTTTTATACTTACGTTTGTGTAGGAGAGGCAAAAACTTTACTTCTACCCTCTTAGGGTCTCTGGCTAGTTCTGAGAATTAAATTGACATAAGAGAGATTAACAGGAGAAAAGCAGCATACAGATTTTTACATAGATGGGGGAACCCCATTGGGAAAGGAAGACCCAGAGAATTGATTAGGCCTAAGTGTTTACATACAAGGTTGAACAAAGAGAGACAACTGTAGAAAAGTAAATGTATAGGGAAAATGAAGGAAGAGAAAAGTGATTTTAACAAGGTCTGTTTGTACAGATGTCTCTTGGCTTCAAGCCCTTGTCTCTGGTTATAAGAATATTTCTTTCCTCGTGGTGTAAAAGGGCATCTTTCACTTGGAAATTTCATCTCTTACTTTTAGGAAGAAAAAGGGACGTCACAGTCTTCTTCTTGCATCTGCTGTTTTTCAAACATCTTGAACTCAAAATAATCCTTAGGCTAACAAGGCAAATGTTGGGGTGGCGCATTCTGCTACCCTTCATTTATGATCCATTTCCAAATAACCTTTTTTGTGTACTGACTGAGGTCGGGCCAACAAAATTTTTTCAAATGGACATCCAGTTGTTTCTACATCATGTTTACAAAATTATCTCTTCCTCATCATCAATTTGATTTGCCACTTTGGTCAGATACCAAATATCTGTGCACGTAGATATCATATATATGTGTGTATTTGTGCCCTATAATGTGTACATATCACATATTTGTGTGTGTGCCTATTTTTGGATTTTTAAATTCTGTTCCGTCAATCTATTGTTATGCCCATACCATACTGACCTGATTACTGTGACATTGTCTTAAGCTCTGAAATGAAGTAGTATAAACGCATCTGCTTTGTTCTTTATCAATATTGTTTTGGCTACTTCAGTTCTTTTGCATTTTTAGACTAACTTGTAATTTCTTCAAAAAGGCCTGCTGATATTTTTATGGAAATTGTATAAATAATTTGAGGGAAGATGGACATCTTAACACTATTGAGCTTTCCAATTCATGCATGTGGTATTATTTAAGTTCATTAAAATTTCTTTCAATAACATTTTTAAATTTGCTCATCTTTTGTTAGATTTCTAGGTATTTAAGACTTTCTGATTTTTAAAATATTTAAAATATTCTAATATTCTGATATTTCTGATATTTAAAATATTCTAATATTTTAAAATTTCATTTTATAGCTTTAATGATACAATAGTAACACAATTGATTTTTCAATGTTGAAACTGTGTCTGAGACTTTGCTAAATTCACTTACAAGTTTCAGTAGTAATTATTATATATGTGTGGATTCCATAAAGTTTTATACACACAGTTTTACTTGTTCCTTTGTAATCATTATGTCTCTCTCTCTCTCTCTTTTTCTGGCTTTGTTGTAATAAGTAGGACTTCTGGTACAATGCGGAATACAAGTAGCGACAGCCATTCCAACATTTATCTATGTATTTCTCTCTGATGCTCTTACTTCTTTCCTGCATATCCTAGTTTTCACATGGCATAATTTCTCTTCATTCCAAAAAACTTCTTTAAATATGTGCCATGGTACAGATCTGCTGCAGACAAATTCAACCTTTTCTCCTTTCTGAAACTGCCTTAATTTCATCTTCATTTTCGAAGACTATCTTTACAGGATCTGAATTACAGGTGATTTTAGAATTTTATTTTAGAATTTAATTTTAGAATTAAATGTAATTATTTTCTCTTCTAACCTTCACTGTTTGTGATAAGAAGGCACCCATTATTCTTATCATGGTTTGCCTGTTTGTTGTCGTCTCTTTTATCTTTCTATTGTATGTATGTATGTATTTATTTATTTTATTTTTTAAAGATTTTATTTATTTATCTGGCAGAAAGAGATGGGGAAAGAGGGAACACAAGCAGGGGAGAGGGAGAGGAAGAAGCAGGTTTCCCACAGAGCAGAGAGCTGGATGCAGGGGCTCCATCCCAGGACGCTATGATCATGGCCTGAGCCAAAGGCAGACGCTTAACGATTGAGCCACCCAGACCCCCCTATTTTTCTATTTAAAAAATATTTAAACATATGACTTAGGTGAAGGTTTCTTCGTATACTCTCCACTTAGGATTTTTTGTACTTCTTGATGTCTTTCACTAACTTTGGAAAACTCTCACTGTATCCTCAAATCTTTTTTCTGCCTCATTCTTTCTCTCCTCTCCTGGGATAGCAATTATACGTGTATTAAGTCATTAAATTACAGATCTCAGATACTCTACTTCATTACTTTCATTGTTGGGTTTCTTTTCTCTCCATTTCATTTTGGATAATTTCTACGGACCCATTTTTAAGTTCACCAGTTCTTTTCTTTTCTAAAAAATATTTTATTTATTTATTTGACAGAGAGAAAGAGACAGCAAGAGAGGGAGCACAAGCAGGAGGAGAGGGAGAGGGAGAAGCAGGCTTCCCACTGAGCAGGAAGCCGGATGCAGGGCTTGATCCTAGGACCCGAGGGTCATGACCCCAGCCAAAAGCGTGTAGATGCCTAATAACTGAGCCACCCAGACACGCCTCACCAGTTCTTTTCTGTGCCCACTCCAGTTGTCAATAAATCCACTGAATAAATTCTTAATTTTCTATATATTTCATTTCTATCATTTCCATTTGCCTTTTAAAAAATGTTCACATAGGGCGCCTGGGTGGCTCCGTGGATTAAAGCCTCTGCCTTTGGCTCGGGTCATGATCCCAGGGTCCTGGGATCGAGCCCCACATGGGGCTCTCTGCTCAGCAGGGAGTCTGCTTCCCTTCCTCTCTCTGCCTGCCTCTCTGCCTACTTGTGATCTCTGCCTGTCAAATAAATAAATAAAATCTTAAAAAAAATATTCACATCTCTAATAAAATCCCCTTCTGTTCCCCCACATCATCCATCCTTTCCACATATTGATTATAGTTTCCCTAAAGTCCCTGCCTGGTAATTCCAACACCTGAAATATCTCAGTATTTGCTTCTATTAACTGTGTTCTCTCTTTAACATGGATTATGTCTCCTTTCACCACTCTCCGCATCGCTTTTTTTTTTTTTCTGCATTCTGGACACAGTATGCAAAAGAACAATAAAGATTGAAGTAAAGCATTATTTTCCACAGAAAAATCATACCCTTTCCTCTATCGGAGTGTAAGTGTGGTGTGCTTTGTCAATCTAAACCACAATCTAGTTATGTTTGGACATTCTTATAGGTTTGGTTAGGCTCAGTTTACCAGTGGCTTCAAATTATTTGAGAATGGGATCAGGAATTTCCCTTCATTTGTGCTTGGGAATCTCAGAACCGATGATTCTCTGGAGAGTATTTGTAATATTCATGCAGCCTCTGGGTTTCTGAACCAGGGTCCATCTCCTTTTTGATTTATAGCCTTGTTACTAGATTTTTGAGTCAATGGAAAATTCTCTTTGCATTTCTGCCAGAATTCCTGAAGTTTAACCTTGGACCTACCAAAGACGGACTGTATGACTTGGGTGACCTTACTGAACTTCTCCATCTCTTTACTAAAATAGAATAAGAATCATTATTCCAATGGTATATTAAGGAGTCACTTAACATTAAAGAGCTAACATGCATATAAAAAAGGCCAATGTGTTCTGGTTGAACTGAATGTCAAAGTCAAAGTCAACTTGGCTATAGAAAAACAAAAATATTCTTTTTAGATTGATCTCTATCATTCATATTTTGAATCCAATAGTGTTGAGTCAATTGCTAAATCAACAAGTATGTGCATTTTTCTACTACAGGCACATCTTCTTACAGATATGAAAGCATTAAGTCAGTCTGAGTTACTAGAAAAGATGGCAGAAGCACCTAATCGAACTGAAGACTAGTGAACTCCTGAAACGCTCTTATTATTGGTAATTTGCTAGTGATCTCCCAAACTTTGGCAAATGTGATATGATAACGCAGAAACCCGCTGAAAGACACAAAACATGGCTATTCACAATCTGCTGGGAGAAAGAAATAAATAAAAAGAGAAGGAAGGGAGATTACTCTCGAGTTCATATCCAGCATTATTTCATCAACCATCTGCCATGCCTTCTCATTCATCGTTCTAGGATTATAGTCACATACAGTAGCACAGAGAGTTTCTGCACTCTATCTGTAACTGCAGTTTAAAATAAGAAGTTTGCCTTCTTGAAATTAGCCCATATCCACTGCCAAAAGTACATGATCTAGTGGCTAACATGTAATGATACTATTTCCGAAAACTGTGTTGTAATTAAATGTCACAGTCTTGCATATATTTTAGACAACTCAGCACTGAAGTCAAGTCAGGTCACTGATAGAAAGTTATTGGTCAATGATCCCATTAAGCAAGTTAAAGGATGCTCTATATTCAAAATGACTTCATCTTCTCTAAGGATAAAACCACCACATGATCCCAAAGGATGTCTCCTTGTCCTCATGAGAACTCCATTAAAAATTAATATCTCCACCAATTACAATAAGCTGTAAGGAGATTTCACATTTATTGTGGTGAAACTTGATTGTAAGGAGAACATTGCTAGGGAAAAAATATCCCCAAATAGCAGGGTATAAGGTCAAAAAAATAATTGAAAGGACCTTGTTTTCACCTTATTGTCTCACAAAAAGACCTAAGAAAATATTTTTGATCCAAGATTGCTTGTGGTATATAATTTACCATGCCCATATTTGGAAAGTCCTGTACTGAAGAGCAAATTAAACTCTTGAACTAAAGTGGTTCCTCTGAACTTGAGGAAAATAATTTTACTTTTGTAAGCCCTTCTTGTAAGAATGATTTCTTAGATAAGATGGACTTAGCATACCTCTATTCCCCCCACCCATACACAAAACAAAAATGAAGAAGTAAAAATAAAGAAAATATTTAGAAAGTATTAAAAGTAGAATCAATGAACCACAGACTTTTTGGAATTTCTGGGATTTAGAAGGCATATACCAGCAGATCTTCAGCAAAACAGAACTGGAGGAAACCACAGGTTTCCGACACATGTAGGAGAAGCCTGCTGTGCAGGTCAGAGGTCTAAAGGTCTCTAAGCCCAGTGTCAACAATTCCAAGAATTAAGGGGGAAAACCCTGGGCATTTAAAAGGAGACTTAACGGGAGAGCTGCATTTGGAACGGCAAGCTAGTCAGTTTCTTCCTTTCTCCTTCTTCTGGGCTGTGCTGGCTTTAACCACTGGCTGCAGAGGGGTATTGGGGTTGGAGAAGTCTTGCGGTGGTCAAGCAGTTACTGACTTCCAGAAACGATGGAAACTAACACCTGGAAGACAAGCTTCCATTCCAAATGCTTCCTGTCCATACACTGACACAGGTCATGGAAATACGAAGGGCACACGAGTGCTGAGTCTCAAATTCAAAGTTATAGGCAGTCAAGAAGCACGAGACATTTTAAGAAAATCAATCATATGGCAGCCAGGCAATAAGAAAAAGAATACACCCCCCACCCCCAGGAGAGAGTTAATAAAGCTAATGGAAAGACCTAGAGTAAATATAAATATACTCGGAAAAATTTGAAAGAACATTGCATCTATGAAATGTATTTCCTAGAGGTCTGAGAATAAAAAAGAAACAGAAATGAAAATCTCAATACAGAGGCAACTATGGTACGTATCGTGTTGTGAAATACTGGGCTGAAAACCCTGAGCTGAGACAGTCTCACACAGAGCAGGACATGTGGATAAAAAGAGAGAAAATGTAAGTGTAGAGCTCAGTAATACGAAGAGTAGATCCAGAAATTCCAAAATCTAGACTATAGAAATGACAGAATAAGAAAAAAGAGGAAAATGCAGAAAATGTGATCCAATCCATACAAACCAAAAATTCTTGGTCTGAAGAAAGGATGCATCTTTACATCGAAAGTGCTTAGCCAGACTTTAAAAGAGCCAAAGCCACAGGCATCATTGCGAAATTTCAGAATTGCAAGGATTAATAAAATCCTGAGTCTTTTTAAAGAAAAAAGAGAAAAACAGGCAACCCCCCCCAAAAAAAATCTGAAAAATCAGCCTGCCATCAGCATAACTTCTCAGGAGCATAATTCAATGCTAGAAGACAGAGATTATGATCTTCCAAATTAAAGGGAAGAATTCTTTCAAACCTATAATCCTATACTCAGCCAAGCTGGCATTAAAGTGAAAAATAATATAAATAAATATTCAGAAAATCAAAGCCTCTGAGTGTTTACCAAGCTAAGCAATCTCTGAAAAACTTAGTTGAGGAAACACAGCCACAAATAAGCAATGAATGACCAAAAAAGGGCATGATATAGTCTCAAATATACAAAAGGTAGTAGTAGCACATTCCTCATAATACCTAAATAATTGTTGATGCACAGTGCAAAAACCCAAAGCATAATAAACACTTGGAGCAAAAATTGAGCATGGTCAATTAAATTGACTATGAGAGGTGCCGGAGTTAGTGAGGGAAAAAAACAAAAATGAAGTAAGACTATTATCCTTTTGGGGGAGCAGATACAGGTAGTTTTAATCCTAGATATCAAATAGGAAAAATAACCTTTAAAAAGTGTCCTAAAATTGTAGAGTGTATTGGACAAATAGGATTTATAGCTTCTAACTCATAGTGTAAAAATAAGTGGATCTTAGAAAAAATACGAATTTGAAAATATCATGCTTTCAATCTTCCTCTTGTACCTCTGAGGTTAATGCCAAATGTAGTCACTTCTGCCAAGAATGCACTACCTTTGCTGAAATGTTTTCTAGCTATTTGTCTATTAGTATATTATTTTACAATATATGCTACATCGTATCATGATGCCAAGAATTCCCTGACAGCTAACAATTCTCTGAAACTAAAGGGGATTATTAAATCCACCCAGGACAGGCTGCCATGTGTCTTCGCCTTTCTTCGAACTGACTCAGTGTCATCGGTGACTCCACTAGATGCACTTGAGAAATGTCTAGAAGAACTGCTAGCCCAGCCCTCAGTGGAGTACTGGGCTCTTGCTCAGCATCTTGATTTTGCAAAGGTCTGGTTCATACCCTCTGGCATAATGAACGCCAATCGGAAAAGTAGCTCATGCTTTTCATAGGTAAAGCATGTATCCTGATAGGTAGAAACTGGTCTTTGGGGCCCCTGGGTGGCTCACTCAGTTGAGCGTCTGCCTTCGGCTCAGGTCGTGGTCTAGGGTCCTGGGATCGAGCCCCGCATCAAGCCCTGCATCAGGCTCCTCTCTCAGTGGGGGGGATCTGCCTACCCCTCTCCCTCTGCTTGCTTGGCCTCTCTCTCAGTCTCACTCTCTCTCTCAAATAAATAAATAAAATATTATAAAAAAAAAAGAAATTAGTCTTCCATTATGTCCATTTAGATACAAGAAAAAGAAATTCAGGAAGGGGAAGTCACAGACAGTTTCAGTCGCCTCACATCATAAAATGCAGCTATTTACAAAAGGAGCTTGTCTCTCCTTACTTGTCCAGCGAGGGGTCCTGATGAAGGTGGGACAAAAGTGAACTTGAAAGAAAAACCAATGGTACCCAGAGATACCGTTCATTTAAGTGCATCATACCTGGGGGCTTTCTTGACACAGTGACGCATTTCAAGGTCATGTTTTTGGGTTGTTTTTTTTTAAAGATTGATTTGAGAGAGAGAGCGTGCACGCTCATGATAGCGAGTGGGGAGAGGGGTAGAGGGAGAGGAAGAGAAATCCTCAAGAGTCATAGGTTTAAGCGACGGAGCCACCCAGGCACCCCTTGAAGTTTTGAGAGGTGGTTTTCTGTTTCACAGATGTATGTTTTTGAAGTTATCATCAGACCATTGTTTGATATTTTAGTAAATTTAGTTGTTCATTAGCTGAATATTCATGGATACCATTCATGCACACACTGTGAATGGCAAAATGATATGTTCCAATTTCTCTATAATTTGCATCATTTTTTATGAAATCCATGTAGAGCAAAATACAAAAGCTCCCCAGCGGACTTAATCCAGTAAATCTAAGGAAGCCGTTGTGATGTGCTTCAGACATGTGTGGACGAACTCTAGCCAACATTTACTCTAGTTGTTATGAGGGCTTGAAATTACTTCGATAAACTGACAATACAGAGTATGCAAGAACGAGCAAGTCCTCAGTTTAGCCCAGCAGCGCACAGAAACCCTCTCCAATAGAAGATGCTTCAGACATTGAATCCAGTCCTTGGAAAAGAAGAGGTAGGACTAGACACCCAGTTACTAAAACTGCAGCCAAGCCCCACTCCCGAGCCCAAACTCCTCTACTACAGCAGGAGACAATTTCATCGGAGATCAGAAGCGCAGAGGTAGGTGGTAATGACCAAATGAATGGGGTGACACGGGCACTTGGGTAAGCACTTCCCATGTAAGAACCACAGGGACTGGGGGATCCAGCATGTGATCTTACACAGGACAGAACTGTGAGACCTCTTGCTGTGCAGGGAAGAAAATCAGAAATTTTGGATTGAATAGCACCACATACAATGCTTGAAACACCTTGCTACTTTGTTGTTGTTATTGTTTTGGAGAGGTTGGTTGTTGGTTTGGTTTTGGTTTTGGTTCTTGAATAAAGCAGGAGAATTATGTAAGGGCCGCTAACTTGTGAAAGTAAGCCAGTAGTACACAGTAAACCTATGCTTTTTAACAGTTCTTTGATGGAAAATGACCATCTTAAATTGAGGAAAACAATGACTACTTTTGGGAGTCTTTACTTTGGAGGGTTTTGCTTTGTCTCAGGCACTGGATCTGCTATGTACATGAACACAGACACGCACACAGCACGATGCTGCCTCACTGGTTATCTGTCTGGAGCCCCAGTCCATATTGCACAAATGCTTGTGGTTATTCCAAAAACAGAACTATTTAGATCTTCCTAGATGCCAGATGCTGTTCTAAGTGATTTCCTCATATTAACTCAGTCTTCAGAAAGCTGTATTATGATCCTCATTTTTTTGCAGTAAAACTAAGGCCCAGGGGCACCTGGGTGGCACAGCCTGTTAAGCATCTGACTCTTGGTTTGAGCTCAGGTGGTGATTTCGGGATCATGAGATTGAGCCCCAGGTAGAGCTCTGAGCTCAGTGGGGAGTCTGCTTGAGGTTCTCTTGGTCTGAAATAAATAAATAAATCTTCAAAAACAAAACAAAAACTAAGGCTCAGAGAGGTTAAGGCACTTATTCAAGTTCTCATAACTAGTATCTGGAAAGCCAAACCTTAAACTCAGAAGACAGGTCAACAGTTTTGCCACTCCACTCTCTCTCGCTGGGCTAAACAGCTTCTCTGCTAGGCTGTGGAACACACACTCCATAATTTAGCCCTTAAGGAGTAGACATGAACGAACACTTGTTATTTTCCCCCAATGGGAACCAGTTCAGCACCATAAAAGCCACCATAATGTGGATTTTTACCTTGTGTCTTAGAGTAAGGAAAGAGCACAAGCTCTGAAGTACTGAAACGTGTCCAGATGAGAGTCACAATATTTATCCTGGGTCACACCATTAGACCAGGTCCCCGAAATAAGGTGGGTCAGTCCCAAGATCCATTTAAACTTTTATGTAGTCATTGGATTTAATCTTAAAATTGTACTTTTCCTGCTGGAGAATTAGCTAATTAACTTAAAAGGTATCTCCCATCTTCCCTGGTGATCCACTCTTCCAGAACAACTGTAAGTCCATGGTGGTGCGTGGAGTATGGAAGGTTGAAAAACCTGGGTCTTCTCCCTGACTCTGCTGCCACATGATGGAGGCCAAGTCCTTCATTTTGTGCCTCCTCTTCATCCTCTGTAAGCGGTAACGATTTCTTCCACATCTAACACTGATATTCGAGCTCACTACATCCTGTGTGGACGTTTCCATAAATTCCATGAGCATTTGAATAGAATAAAAATTTCTTGAGAAGAAGGATCGTGTTCATCTTAGTCATCCCTGCAGGTGTGGTCTTGGTGCTCATGGGTACGCTTTAAATATGTGTTGGATATTTGGAAATGTGAAAATATTTCACACACGTAATAAACAAAAACAAAAATACAAACCAAAGGTTTCAGGAAGAAGCTTTGTACTGAGAACACTAACTAGGGAAGAGCCAGAAGTATTTAATTTACAATTTAGGCATTTTCTGAGAAAGATCTGGTAGGGTTCAGGACGTGTTATCCCAAAATATAGCACCTTGATATATTGAATATCTTAAGCTGAAGGAGTTTGAGAAAATGGCAGGAAGGTCACTCTGACACGGCACCGATGTCCTTCTTGCCTGAAACAGGTCATTAAACTTCCTCCCCTTTACCAGGAGGAAGGAAGACATTCTTATCACCAGAGAGAGGGAATTGGGGGCCAAGAAATCTATACAAACAAACTTGTTAAACTAACACTTATTTTCCTAGTTACTTCTTCACCATTTACTACTCCTAACACAAACCCCGTCTGTTTTAACAGTCGCTTGCAAATTTAGTGTTTCTTTGTCTAAAATGTATAAAAGTTTTCTGCTATAGTCATTTCTTTAGTTTTCCATTCTTTTGTGAAGGCTCCCATGTACATGTACAAATTTAACAAAATTTGTATGATTTTCTTATTAATTTGTGTCTGTCAATTTAATTTCCAGGCCCTGTCAGGGACTCTGAGAGGGTCGAGAGAAAACCGTTTCTTCCTTACAGATCGAATAATGAGTCCTTCTTCTCAGAGATTTAACTCTAAAAGCTCTCAAATGCCTTTGCTTCTTCTGCAGTTTTTATTTAATTCATTATAGCTTGAGAGTTGCCCATAAATATATCTCACACACATAAGGTAAGTGCTATTACATCACTGTCCTTCCTCTTCTAGACAAAGTTCATACAAGACAACAGACAACTAGAATGCTGTCTAGACATATGCACTCTTTTCAACCAGCACCCATGTCTCACCAGCACCTATGCTTTGTAGACAGCTCACCCAATTTGATTTGTCAACATTAAACTTGGATACACACACACACACACCCCATTACTACCTTGAAGATCCAAGATGACCAAAGATTGGATGCTAAGGAATGTTCAAAGTTGTTCTGCAAAGTTTCTAGGTCAAATGTGAACGACTACCTACTTTTTGGTAGATAATTTGTCCCTGAAATTATGAATTTGAGTTCTTCCACTTTTCTCTACAACTTTTCTAAAAAAAATGCTACTGCCACTACAAGTTCACTTAAGTGCAGTCAAATTAGTTTTAAGATGATAGCAAATGGAGACTGAGAGCTAATTTTCCCTGTTGTATTTAAGTTATATTAGTGAATCTTATGTATGTGAAATTCCTCTACTTACTCAGGAAGTAATTTTTATAGGATTAAAAGAGAAGAATGGGATAACTTCTTAAAAATCAATAAACATTGTTTGTCTATAGGGTATTGCCTGCTATGTTATATTTCCTTGTTGGATAAAATCTTTTTCCGTAACTGATTTTCAAAGTTCCAGTCACTTGACTTGGATTCAAAACTAGAACTTTATATTTAGTGTTTATTTTACAGTTAACATGTATTTATTATCCTAAATTGACAAGGCTTGATCACTTTCACTCAAATTCATTAGGAAATTGTGTTCCTGCCTTTAAAATATATTTAGAAGAAGAAGAAAATTTCCTCCACTTGCACTTTTGTTGCTACTTTCTAATCCAGGCAAGAACCCTTCGGCTTCTGGATCACTGTAATAATCTCTTAGTCTTTCTACCTGCTCCCACCCTTGATGTCCCCTGTATTTATTTTTATCAGAGTAGATCAGGTAATCTTGTGATTATATGATACTATATACATATATAGTATCATATATATATATATATATAACATATATATATAATATCATATTATACTTCTGTTCAAATCCTTCATGTTACGACTCATTTCATCCAGAAAAAAAGACGAAATCTTTACAGTAACTACATGATTCTGTAAAATGCAACACACACACACACACACACACACACACACGCTCCCGTCTACCTCGCTCACTTTCCTCCAGCCACACTGGTCTCCTTGCAGTTCTTTGGCCAGATTTAGCTTGCTCTAGCTCTCCAATCTTTGTACTGATTACACTCCATGTCTGAACTTTTCTTCCCCAAGACTGCTGCAGGATTTTTTTTCCGTCGGTGCCCACGGTGCCCACGGTTCTTGGTCACGCCACTTCAAAGAACGAAGAGGTAGACCAGACAGAGGGGTGGGCAGCAAAACAAGCTTTATTGAGCGATAGCAAAGTGATAGCAACAAGACTCCCAATGAGGGAGGGGACCTGAAGGGGTTGTCACTGGAATGTATAAGTCTAGGGGTTCTTATAGGCTTGTTGGCGGGCTGTCTCAGTTTGATGAACCCTCCATGCACCTGTCATCCAATCAGGTTTCTGTCACCGATCTATCACGTGGGAAAGTGATGGAAGTTTCCTCCAGGGTGGGGTAAAATCCTTTTAAGGGTTTAGGGGTGGACAGCTTGTCCCTTCCTACGTGCCTTCCAACTATCCTTTATCAAGACAGTTATCATTAAATCTCTCACCTCCTTCAAGTCTGTGCTCAAATATCACTTTCTCAAGTTCCTACTACCTTATTTGTGCCTGTGGAGCTCCCCAGCCTATTGGGGGCTGTGCTGACCCCCCACGCCCCCAATGTGGACTTTCTAGTCCTTTCTTTTCTCCATGACAAGTAGCATTTTCCAAATTGTATATATGGAAAAATGTGAGACTATATTCAAATCAGAAAGACATGAGGATATTTATTATAGCTATTGCTAATCTTTTGTCTCTTCTCCCCTCCTAGAACGTAAACTCTGTGAGGGTATGAACTTTTTATATTTAGTTTACTAATGTGTTTCATGAACTATGTTTGGGATATGATAGATTCATCATAAATATTTGTTGAATGAATGAATGAATTTAAAATTCTAACCACTAATTAAATAAAAGTTTTTCAAAAAGTGAAAATCCAGAGGTACATTTATGTTATTGGTTTTGTCATTTAACAAGATCAGGGTCCTGCGTCTCTGAGATTTCCTTGGTCTTTCCCTCAATCTTGGTTGCCTCAATAGTTTCCGCATGGCTGTTGCTATTCAGGGCATGTTATCTGTGGTTGAGGCAGGAAGAATGAGAAAGCAAAAAAGGATAGTTCTCCTCAAGAGAACAAAAGCTTCCTTTCCCTTAATCTCCCCAGTGGACTTCTACTAGTTTATATATCGCTGATCAGAACTAGGTCATAGGCTCAAGTTCAGCAGTAGAGAACCTGAGAAAGGGGAACAGGATTTCCATAATTGATTTAGACCAATCATGACTCTCAGGTTTTAGATAAGAACACGGTCAGAGGATCCATTCAGTTGTGCCTAAAGGGAAGGAATGGGGTGACAACTAAGAGGTTGCCACAGTCGTGCTCACGTGAAATCCGCACTCTACTTGCTGAGTCCGGAGTTAACACAGAGAGAATAAAACTATATAAAAGGAGACACAAAGCGTTTATTTCATTGAATTTCAGAGAAATCAAACAATTCACATGAGTTGGTAAATCAATAAAGGTATTGTAAAGGAGGGAGTTCTTGGAGTTTGCCCTTGGAAAGGAGAAGCCTCCTTGAAAGACATGAGGTTGACAGTGGGAGTGGAGCGGGGGCATGGAAGTCAGAAAGAATATCAACTCCATCATAAACAGAGACAAAATTCAAACTGATACATATGATAATATATATTATGTATATATACATAATATATATGTTATATACATATATAACATATATATGTAAGTAAAATTATGGCAAGATTTTGTGCCAGTTTTTACAGAAACATGGCAAAAAGAAAAACCACAGTGAAAACAAACCATATGGCACTTAACATGTCCTGAGAGGCTTTGGGGCTTTTAGGAATAGGGCTGAACACCAGTGATCTAATCCAATGATTTCATTACAATCATGGAGAAACTGAGGGCCAGAGATGTTCACTGATTTCTCTAAGGTCATATGGTAGCTTTCACGGCCAAGGCAGGACTACAACAGGATCTTTCTATTGCATCATTACATTTCCTGAATTTAATTTTAGCATGAATATCCGCCCTTGAAAAACATCACCAAATAGCAATTTGTTATCAACAAATAACAAGATCCTATTATTCTCATCCTGGTCTTACTGTGTCCAGCTCTAGCTGAGTTGCATGTAAATAACGAAAATTTGTTCAAGATTTGGATAGGCCATTGTAAAGAAGAGTGCTTAGATGTGTATCAATAAACTCAGGGGGGAAATTGGATAAGAAAAGGTCAGTGTTTACACAACTGAGTATAGTTTTCACTGTTGACTGGACATCTGTTAAATCTAGAGCTTTGTATCACAGAAAAATATTCAATTATCAAAAGGGCATTCACTCACCAGCTACACATTGTTAAGATTTTCTAATATGTAAAAGTCATAAAGGTTACCATACTTAAAGAGATATTCTTGAATGTTACTTTTCCTTCACAGAAATTGACCCTCTTATTATTTATTCAACTATTCATTCCATTGAACTCGCAGAGGAGAACCTTACTGCGAATATTTAAATGGCTTTTGTTAGAGACAGAGTGTATCAGCCCCCAGTAGGCTGGGGAGCTCCACGGACACAGTCTGAAAATAAATATTCAGAATAAAGAGCCCAATTTTACATCCCGAACTCCGGCCTCAAGTTTCCATTATCAACAAGTCTCTCTTAGTCCTCGTTCGTGGTTTGTGAATTCAAGACGTGGAAAAGTCCCATTTTAAACTTAACAACTACAAAAAAAAAAGTACTAAGAAAGTGGTGCGGGGAGGGGAGGGGTATTAGGAACAACCCAGTTTTCCTTCCTGACCTCAGGCATACGGTTGACTTTGGAGCTGACAATGACCTGCTGATACTCAGAGTCAAGTGCTACCTGGTTTCATGCTGCTGGGCACTTAAAGCACAGGGCCAGAAAGGTTCACGAATGGGGGGAAAGGCTCATATCCAATTACATTCTGAAATCTCCATCTCTCTCAAACAAATGTAAATATTTAGATGCATCTGAATCATTCATTTTGAAAACCCAATGGAGCCTTTCCTGCACGAGTGGGACACATTAGGGCAACAATAACTCCTGCTTTGCTCAACTGAACTTTAAGACTGAGCTGACAAAACTGCTTTTGCAGGGGCACCCGGGTGGCTCAGTGGGTTAAAGCCTCTGCCTTTGGCTCAGGTCATGATCTGGGGGGTCCTGGGATCGAGCCTTGCATTGGGCTCTCTGCTCGGCAGGAAGCCTGCTTCTCCGTCTCTCTCTCTCTCTCTCTGCCTGCCTCTGCCTACTTGTGATCTCTGTCAAATAAATAAATAAAATCTTTAAAAAAACAAAACACAAAAAACAACTGCTTTTGCAGAAACCTCCCTTGCTTCCTGCACCTAGAGAATTGAAATGTCCCTCTTGGTTACGGTGCCAGGGAATCACAGCAGAAGGGTCAGGGGAATCCTAGTAGACGGGAAGAACCCAGAGCTTCAAAGCTGGAGTTAGGACCACATACTGACTGGTCTGATTTAAGTCTGATGATCATTTTCAGATTGAACTCATCTGCCAGGGACCAACTTCACCTGTAACTGACACTGCCATCAGGCCACTTAGCCTTCATGTGGTTACACATTTGAACTAAAGGGCTCAGATTTTCTTGACTTGTATTGATGCATTCACCTGTTCACTCATTTAAATTCCTACTCCCTCCTCCTTCCCTCATTTATCCACCCAACAAAACTTTATGAGTAAAACAAGCAGGTATGATGGTAACTTTTGGAGATGTGAAAGAAAACATATTTTACACAACCAGGTAGTACAGAGACAGTGGGGCAGACTGAAATTTTGCCTGGGAGAGTTGAGAAGACGCTGCTGGATCACTGACGTTGAGAAGGGAAGGCAAGAAAGAAAGGAATTGCTCAGGAGGAAAAGGCATTCCGAGCAAGCAGAATGGTAAGTGTAAAGGAAAATTAGCACAGGTCATGCTATGCTCAAGAAAGAGTGGAAAATTTGAATATGCCTGGGAAGTAGAAGGCATAGACAAGATTGAAAGGGAAGAGATAAAAAGTAACCAGGAATTTGGAAGTTGGAGGAAATCGACCAGTAAGATATGTCACTGTCCAAACTGCTTCTCTACCTAGTGATTTCCCAGCCCAGTGTAAAATGGCTTCACCCCCCACCACTCCTCCGAAACTATGTCTGCCAAGGTCACCGATGACTTTCTTAGGAAAGTCTTACTATCATCACAATGCACCAGCAATTCCAAGCAATGTAAGTATAAAATTCTCCTTCCCCAAATTTTTTTGTTGATCTAAGTTCTATGCAATAGCTACTTTCTGCTTCATTTTAATAATGTATATTATTACTACACATGTATATTACAATATGGTATATTGTATATATAAATGTTCATGTGTGTACAATTAAAATAAGCATGATTTTATTAGTTATCCTTTAACAAATAATATATTCAGGAGTCTGCAGCTCACCTCAGACACATATGGGCTCAGCTACATATATTTATTTCAAGAGTAAATCCATAATGATTCAGAATCATTCGGGCTTGCTTTGGGCATGGTTTTTGTCTCCAGCCATACGGTATACATATTCCCATGTTTAATCAGTAGCTTCAAAATAAGCCATGACAACACGGGGATTGTAAAGACAAAGACACAGAAATTGAGTTATTTTAATTCTGTCATTTTGTGTTACCACATGTTAGGAGTTTTTATTTGTATTTGAAATTGGGGAGCACTTGACTGGCTTACTCTGGATCTCAGGGTTGTGAGTTCCAGACCCACATTGGGTGTAAAGATTACTTAAAAAAAAATAATAAAATTTTCAAATAAATAAATAAAAATTGGAAACAGCAAAACAGTGTGCGAACTTTGAGGTGTTACTTGCTTTGTAAGTACAAATTTTAATCTGTAGATGAAATAATTTACCGAGGGTTTTTAAAAATTATTTTAAATTTTATTTATTTCTTTTTCATTTTAATTTTAACTTTGTTTTTATTTCTGAGTTTGAATAGTACCTTCAAAGTTAAAATTTATTCTCTTAAACTTGTGCTCATTTTAACCTTAACAAGTCAAGAAAATAAAGACGATTATGATCTCACCTGATGATGACTACAAATAATTTCACCATAGGAAATAGGGACTCTTGCTGCGGTATTAAATACATGGGATACTGATCAAGGCAACAGTCAGCATTTGGGACCATGGCATCCTTCTTCAAAAACTCTTTTCTTTTTGGCCTCCATGATATATACTCCCCCAGTTTTTCTCCTATGTTGTAGTTTCTTCCACCGGATTCTCTTCCTCTCATCCCATAAGACGTCATATTTCTCAGGTTCTGTCCCAGGTGTTCTGTTCATCTCTTTTAAACCTAGAAGGTTCCCTAAGCATCCTCTTTGGCTCCAGTAGCTTCAATAATCCACCGCTTGCTGACAACTCCTAAATCATGCCTTTGGCCTGGATCTCTCTCCTGAAATAACTCGTTTATCCAACTCTCTGCCGAACATCTTTCCTTGAACATAACTTAGACATCTCTGATGCATTCATCTGAAACAGCCCATTAACTTCACCCGCTGCTTGGTGAAGTCCGGAAAGCTAGGAGTTGTCCTTGATTTAGCCTTCTCCTGTTTCACCTCCTGCCTACTCAATCACCAAGGTTGACAAATTTATCTCTCCTAAGTATCTCTTGGATCATCCACTTACATCTGCTTCCTCACTATCGCTACCACTGCCTAGGCCGCCATCGCCTCTCCCTGAAATGGCTCTGGCAGCCATCTTGTATACTGTAGATACAGAGCTGTTTCGTAAGGGTAAATTGGATCACATCACTAACCTGCTTAATGTCCTTTCCTAACCTCCACTGTCTTTATTTACAAGATCCCTTTGAGGGATTTTGGCTTCAGAGTTCATCTCCCAGCCACTGTGATTCTACTTAAGTATTTTAATATATTTCAAATTATCTCCTACCTTCAAGTCACTGCTCACGATGTTTCCATCCTCTAAGTTCCAAGGAGAATATTATTTCCTCTGCAAAGGCTTACGACCAATCAAGTCTGAAGTTAGATGCTTTCCTCTGCTCCCTATCAGGGAACCAAGTGGTGACTGCTGTTTGTTTCTCCTGTTAGTTTTGAAAATAATTAGATTTTAAATTCCTTAAGAGCAGACAGAAGATCAGTCTTACTCCTCATTGTGTTTCTAGGAGCTTACACAATGATGTTATAGAGCGGGCACTAATAAATGTTTTGTTAAATGAATAAATATATGTATGAACCATTTTTCCCCTAATGAGACTTTCTTTATACCGTAGATCATGGCTGCTTTGTCTATGGCTTATAGCATAAGTTCCATTTTGACTTATTTCATTCCTAGAAAACTTTTCCTATGCTTTATTATTTATAATCACATTAATGATTTATTTCAGAATATATAGTAGTATAAAAAATGATACATGCTAAATGAATTCTGAATTTTTTTGTTTTTTGTTTTTTTTCCCACCCTCAGGAAGGAAAGGAAATGTGGATGATAAATACACTGAAAATCCACCATGTGGGGCTGGAATTCAAGGCTTCTGGCCAACTTCAGAATTGTCCTTTCAATTTTAAATCCACGTACCAACAGAGATGATCATTTTAAGTCTCTCTTGGTTGGGAGCTTCAAGGGAGAATGTGTAGAGAGCATCTTTTCTGATTTCAAATGAAGAGATACACAAAAACTACCAAAGTCAAGGCACCTCATAAAGAAAAAGATGATGCTTTCATCACTACAGAGGCCCAACTGAAGTCGAATGCCAAGGAAGAGGAAGAGAGGGGCCTCGTCCTCTTCGCTAGCCAGCACAACCTTCCCTTCATGTTTGTATCCACAGCAGTGGCTGCCTCCTGGTCTGGTGTTTACATAAAGATGAAAGGCAACTTACTCTGGCTCCACGCTGGCCCAAGGCAAAGCTGGCAGCAGCAGGTAACAGGCACCTGGATGGGGCTTCCCACGGGCCATCAGGGGTTCTAATCAGCTTCTCTTAGCCGGCAGATTTTGAACAGTGGGTATGTTCCAAATGTGTCAGGGCGTATTTTTCAAACATCACTGCGGATTCATTTGTTATGTCTTGCCTTTTTTTAGACCTTGACGATAAAGGGACATTTTTAACCAAGGAAGGGAAAGAGAAGCTAGTGCACATTGATGTTTTATGACATGCTAGGATCCACAGTGAGATTAACCTATTTCCTTGAGATCTTTGGGGCCCTATTATCTGTGACTCCTTGTTATTTTCCTTTCCACGACTGCAATTATATCTCCAAAGGGGGAGGATTCAAACTACACTTTCATGTTTATGGGCTCTGAATTCTGACATATTTCAAAGTGTGTACCTCAAGGTGGACTTTGAGAAAACACAGGGCTCTGTACTCTGCTGAAGGGGTGTGTGTGTGCATGTGTGTGTGTGAGTGTGTGTGTGTGTCCTACTTAGAATATATATACCTCAGGCTTGAGAACCTTACCTTTGCTTTATTACTCCCCTCAGGCCAGTAAATACTTGATTCTTAAATTTTTGCACACACATAAACAAGACAGAGATCTCTCATGTAGTTTGTGCATGTTTACAGGAGTCTGCACCTGCCCTGGGAAGGTATTTGCAGAACATTAAAATGGATTCCTTTGTCTTTCATTCATTTTTCTAGGCAGCAGGACAAGATATCTAAATTTCTTAGGGCTGCTGGGACAGATGACTGCAAACTTGGTGACTTCAAACAGCAATAACTTATTCTCTTAATGTTCTGGAGACCGAAAGTTCGAAATCAGTTTCACTGGGCCAAAATTAAGGTGTTAGCGGGGCCACCATCCCTTCGGAGGCTCTAGGGAAGAATCTGTTCCTCTCTTCCTCCAGCTCCTGGTGGCTGCTGGCATGCCTTGGTTTGTGGCTCCAGCAATCCAGTTTCTGACTCCATGATCTCATTGCCTTCTCTTCTTCTGCCTGTCAAATATCCCTTCTGTGGTTATATTTATCTACCCCTCTGCTTCTCACTTCTAAGAACTCTTGTGATTATATTTCACACCCGTCCGGATAATCTGTGATAATCTTCTCATTTCCAAATCCTAAGCTTAATCACAAGGAGTTTCTGAAAGGAAGAGGAGAAGTTCTGGGGGATGGATTGGTAAAGGAGTACCCAGGTCCAGGAGCTGTTCGTAAATAAAGCATTTTTATAAGGTGGGTGCTGGTAAATCAGAAATTGTAAGTAAATCCTGAAAACAAACAAACAAAGTAGGAATCTACTAAAGAATTCAGGAGCAATTACATAAATTTGCAATGACAACCAAAACTCTTTTGAGTTGAAATTTGCTTCAAGGTATAGTTTAGGTTCAAATGGAACACCCCATTTTGGAAAGAGAAGAGAAGATTTAATCATGCAAACTGACAAATCAAATAAAAAGTTTAAAATTTTTTTTAAAAGGAGCACCTGCATGGATGGCCCCTTCCATTGAATATCTGACCCTTGATCTCAGCTCAGGTCTGGACCTCAGGATTATGAGTTCAAGCCCTGTACTGGGCATGGATTCTACTTAAAAATAAATAAATAAATAAATAAATAAAACGTTAAAAATCATACAAACTGAAATAATAAGATCAGTCAATGTATATGAATAGACAGTTACATGATACCAGAAGTGAATATCTCTCTGTTGTTACACTGAGCCTTGGCGAAAAGAACTCATCCTCATTTGTGCTGAGTCCTGTGATGTCTTCCTTAGAGTGAGCCTATAGAAGTCTGTGTTACAACCAGAACACTTTTTTTTTTTGGATTAGTAAATATTGTTTGAGCCCTTAAGGCTAATTAATTTTATCTTCTAACCTATCCCCTAGAGTCTGGAGAGGGAAGGTGAACTTTAAAATATAATCAAATTAAATTCAGTAATCAAAAGATTATTGTTCTAAAAAAAGATTATTGTTCTATGTTCACACAAATTGAAAAATAAATGTTGATATTGCTGAAAGCTCATCAATTTTTCTGGTTCTTCTTCTAGCTACAGGATGCAACTATATTTCCTACACCCCTGAAGTCAAGCTGACGAAAGCTTTGTTTCACGTAATGTGAAGTGTTAGGTCATTTCAAAGTCGGTGCTCAGCTCACCATGCTCTTTAGCTCTGCCATGGTAACCACTGACCTTTCAGGACAGTGACGGCTCCACCACCCCAGGTCCCAAAGCAAGCATCACCACAAACAAAGCCCTGTGCCAACTCAAGTCAGACACGTAGCAAGAATATGAAATAAACTGTGGTTATCAGGCACCGAGAGCTTGGGTTGTGTGATACTGCAGTATCACTCAGCCAAGCCAACTGATACATCCAATGAAATCGATGGCCTTGGAATTGACCATTAAGCCCCGTTGGTGCACAGGAACGGTGGGAAATTTAAATCACCAGAAGATAAGCTCTATCTCTGAAAACACATACCAAAAACAAAAGAAAATGCACACAAACACCTGTGTATTGATGTTTATAGCAGCTTTATGCATAACTGTTAAAACTTTGGAAGCACCCATGATGCCCTTCAGTAGGTAACTGGATAAGCGAATGGTGATACATACATACAACATTGAATACTATTCAATGATAAAAAGAAATGAGCTGTCAAGCTGCAAAAAAGACATAAAAGGAAACTTCAATGCGTATTGCTAAGTGAAAGAAGCCAATCCATAGAGGCTATATACTGTGTGATTCCGATTTTACAATATCCTGGAAAAGACAAAACCATGGAGACAGTAAAGTGATCATTGGTTGCCAGGGGTGGGGGAAAAAGGGGATGGAAGCAAAGGTGGATGAGGGGGTGAAGAGGTGGGGCACAGGGAATGTTTAAGATAGTGAAACTGTTCTGTATATTGCTATTATAGTGGGTACGTGTCATTATACATTTGTCAAAACCCATAGAAGGTATAATAGAAAGAGTGAACTCCAATGGAGACTATGAACTACAATTAAGAATATATCAATATTAGTTCATCAGTTGTAAAAATGCACTGTACTAATGCAAGGTATTAATAATAAGAGAAACTGAGTGAGGCAGTGTGGTATGTTGGTATGGGGGAATGCTCATACCTTCTGATCTATTCTGTAAACCTGAAATTGCTCAAAAGATTAAGCGAGGGGAAAATAAAGGAAATTAAGAATAATTTTATTGAACTAAATTCTAAAGAGCCATTTGAATTATTTTAAGTTGAATATGAAAGTGTTGGCAGGTTGTTGTGTTGAGGTTGGTCTGGTGGATTCAACTGTGGAACATTTGATGGGCCGGGAATATTGTCCTGGCAGGATATGAAAAAATAAAAAAAGAAAGAAATAAAATTCTTGGAGAAAAGAGAATAGATTTAGGTAAATTATGGACAATGAGAATGAGGAAAAAAGTCTTTCAAAACAGTATGTGCCAAAAATGTGCCATCTTATGGACAGAGATAAAGCTGTAGCTCAACGTTGCTTAAGCAGGTGACTCTGAAGAATGTGGCTTTGAATAATTTGGTGATTAGAAATAAAGTAAGTGGGAAGGAATACTTTGAAAGTGGGAGCATAAGGCACCCTACAGACCCACACTCCCAAGCAAAACAATATAAACTGATGACTTTTTTTTTTTTTTTTTGAAAAATACTTTGAAAAATTTCCTAAGGGCAGTGAGCAAATGAAGAAGACATTTGTATAAGAAAAATCTCTGTTAAATCTTGGTAAGAACAGTGAGAGTCTATGGCATTTGAACCAGGATCTGCACCTTTTCCTCAGCCACAGTTTAGTGGGATGGAAACTCCCCTCAAGCTGGGTATGGCTGAGGAGACGAGGATCCCCTTCCCCAACTCCTCTTTAAAAGTATATCTCCTTGGAAGGGCCAGGTCACCAGCATTTCTCATCTCCACAATGCTCTGTGTTACAGAAGCAAAATTTCAGGCAAGTGCCAAACGTCAAGAACCAGTCCTTGACTCTACACAGTCCTTCCTCTACATGGCTTCCACTCCAAGAAAAGACAGTCTACCCTTGGTGTGGCAGGCCAGGAATGGTGAGGATTGGTTGACCTAACCCCTGCTCGCTCAGGGGGGTAGATGTTTCCCACCAGAAATGGTGACCAGAGAGCCCTAAAGGGCTCTCATTTCTACCCAGCACACTGCTTTTAAAGCAAGACTGTTAACTGAGAGAAGCAGGCCACTATCTCTTCCCCAGCAATGCAACAATAATGGCTCAGAAATTTTGCCCAGGGTAAGAGGCAAGCCATAAGGGCAGAGAGTTCTGAAAGTCTCCCTTCATTTAGAACAGAGTTAAAGAAGTTCAAGCATCATGAGTTTTTGAAAACAATGAGGACCTTGGTGGTGAGCAACCCATCGGAGGCTGGTAGCTCCATGAGAACAAGAAGCTAAGCCATAAACCAGCTGTTTACCAGAGAGAACGAGGGCACGAGACTGCTAGGAAGAGCCCTCCCGGGAACAGAACAAATCTCAAAGACTGGCTTCAAAAATTACTCTTGCAAAAGGACCCAAATTTAATTAGATCAGACAATGGAGCTATTTATGCCCCAGGGCATTGTCAAAAACAATAGAGCAAGGATCAAGCAATTAGTGGAGCCTAACAGCTGGGTGTGACACCAGAAGAAGCAGTTTAACAGATCAGGGAAGGAGACAGTCCAAGGGAGCCCTGTTCAAGCCAACATCCTAGGGTGCTGGTGCTGAAAGAAATTAAAGCCTGCAATATATGAAAACACACCCCATGTTCATGGACGGAAGGGATTAATCTTGCTAAGATAATATTCTCCCAAAGTTGATGTACAAATTGAATGCAATCCAAATTCCACCAATCATTTTAGCAGAAATTGACAGTCTTACTCTAAAATTCGGATATGTAAATTTACAAAACCAATGAGAGCCAAAACAATGTTGAAAAAGAAGAACAAATTTGGAGAACTCATACTTGCTTCAAAAATGACCACAAAGCTACAGTAATCAAGATGGTGTGTTACATAGGATAATCATATAAATCAATGGAATAGAATTGAGAGTCTAGAAATTAACCCTCACATTTACAGTCAATTAACTTTATACTGTAACGATGTGCCTATGTGGCTGTGTTCAAACCAAATTTTAGTTGGTTGTCCATTTTCTTTTTGAAGAGTGACTATAGCAACAAAGATCGTAGCACAATTATTCATAATAGCTAAAAAGGAAAACAACCCAAATGTCCAATAACTGATAAATAGATAAAATGTGGCATGTATAAAATGGGAAATTATTCAGCAATAAAAAAATACTGCTATACTGATACATGGAACAACATGGATAAACCTTGAAAACATTAAGCTAAGTGAAGGAAGCCATTCACAAAAGATCATATATGGTTCTATTTATATGAAATGTCCAGAATATAAAAAAATCTACAGAGACAGAAACTAGATTTAGCAGTTAATCTAACACAATGGGAAGAAATGGAGTTTCTTTTGGTGGGGGGGTGAGGAAAATGTGTCTAGAGATTATAGTGGCTATACATATACTAAAAATCATTGAATTATATACTTCAGATTGGTCTATTACACAGTATGTGATTGTACAGTATGTATTTATTATATTTTAGAAAGAGAGAGTGAGAAAGATTGAGAAAGCAATCTGATAAGTATAAGAATCGGATGCTCTGGCCTATATCCCTGCTTGAGTGAGTTCACTTGCTGATCACAAGGAGCTCTAAGTTCTCTATGATCCCATTCACCTACTGGCATCAATGTCATCATTATTTTAGGAAGTTATGCTTTGACTATTGCAAGAGCCTGGCTTCTTGGAACCTTCCTCAGATGATTATCAGTCACAATTTGGAGGAAAAGAAAATCCTGGAGTGTACAATGTGATCGCTTCATCCTTAATACTCTTCTGTTAATCTGTAAGGCCATTTGGACATACAACAAGCATGATTTCAACTGAGACCTTATTTCTTCTCTTGGGGCTGGGAACAGGCAATGTAGTTTTTCTGAATAAAATGCAATAATTAAAAATTAAAATGTTTATTATGTTAATTTTATATCTGAATAAAAGGAAATTACATGCATCTGCCCAGTTCCACACATGGGAGATGAAGTTCTGCTTTCACATCAATATAACACACTTTTATTCAGCACCTAACAAATCACTGAACGTATGTATTACTTTTCCAATACTCTTAAACCTAGTGATTTGGTCTTATACCTAAGTTGACACCATCAAAGCCCTCTGATATATGAATGTTAATTTGGGTGGCCTAGTTCATATGTGGCCATGGCTTCTTGCATTTCCACACCATAGGGACCCAGACTGCCTTGAGAACCAGAAATAGCTTAATGCTAATTCCAGCTCCTTCCCTGGTGAGGGTCTCAGCATCAAGGAGTCAGTTGTACCATACTCCCCAAGACAACATGTTCTGCCTGGCTTTGATTTTGTAGAGTTCGGACAAATGTAGCCCTCCGGAACATAAACACATTCATGACTGGCAGGAGAAGCCATGAATTCTTGCCTTAGGCCTATCTCAGCAGAGCAGTGCTTGGAAGGGGTGAGAGCTTCTTTGCTACAAGGCAAAACTTCTAAGATGCTCCCTGTTATTTGGAGGAAGATATGGTAGGACAGGTTATTAGACTTTTACTGGTCAAACCCCCAATTTCCATTCTGCTTTCAAGAACCAGTTCCTTGTATCAGGAATTTCTTAGCAGGTCACATTTCTGTGGATTAGAGAAGGCAGAAGGGAGAATACATGGGTTGGACCACAGAGATCACGAGCTCTGGGGCTAGAGGTGGCTGAGGAGGCTGGACATTGTTTCAGGGAAATGGACCCGTCCCTACATAAATAACTTTGTTCAAGTCGCAGACTGGTGCGTGGGGGGGCAGGGGCGGCCTTTCATTTTTTTTGTGTATGGCAAAAAAAATGTATTTGTGTATTTCATTCGCTTTCTGACGAGGTATACCTTTATTGAATTAGCTGTTTTTTTTTTTAATATTTTTTAGAAGATTTTTTATTTATTTATTTGACAGACAGAGATCACAAGTAGGCAGAGAGGCAGGCAGAGAGAGAGGAGGAAGCAGGATCCCTGTCGAGCAGAGAGCCCGATGCGGGACTCGATCCCAGGACCCTGGGATCATGACCTGAGCCGAAAGCAGAGGCTTTAACCCACTGAGCCACCCAGGTTCCCGAATTAGCTGTTTTGTATCAGGATTTGAACTTGCTACCGAATGTAAGACTTAGAAGACACATTTCTTGCCTTTGGAAGAATACAAAGCATGTTGGCAAGTACTCTAATGATTGAAACAAAGGAGGGCCACACAAAGCATTATGGGATTACAGAGGCCTGAAGGGGCTCTGCCCTAGAGGAATCGCAGACGAAGGGCTTCTTTGATGAGGTAATATTTCTTAAGTTTTAAAGACAAGTATAAGTTTATAAAGCTGGGGGTGGGGATGAAAGGGCAAAGGAAGGAGGTATTTCAGGCAATGTTATATGATTGAAAGGCGCTGATGCCAAGAAGGCAGATGTGCTCCCTAAATACCAAATTCTTCTTGGGAAGGTATGAACATCGGAATGTTCTGTGATGATGGGCAGAAAGGTGTTAGCTGGTGGGAGAAGGAGCTAAGAATGGGAAAATGCAGGCAGGGCCAGAAGTCAGAAGGCACGCTACCAGATGGAACAGGGCTGACTGGCACATCCAGTGGGGTGCTGACAGTCTTAAAAGGATTCTCAGCTGGATTGTAAGATTAGCTATAATGGCTGCCACAGGCAATCCTTTCAGTCTTTAGAGAAACCTGCGGTTTTCTAAGAAAACCATCTAACTATTGTATCCTTAAAATATTTCATGTTAATTAGCTAAGAGAAAATAAAATCTCCGTGTATTCACACTTCGGCTCTCCTCTGTGGTCCAGCTGGTGGTTTTAGAAAAATATAGGCTACGGGCATCCACCCGGGAGAGGCCACTTCCTTTTCCAGAAGTGATTTCACAGGGGGATGCTGGATCAGCAAATATGAGTACAACACACAGTCCGAAATGATCATAGACTTTTCTCAAAATTTAGAGCACCTACCAATGAAACTTGGTAAAAGCAAAGACTGGAAAACAGAATTTGTCTAGGTATCTGAGTCACTGAAAAGGCTGTAGGACTGCTTGGAATGACTCAAAAATCCTCTTGCTCTGACTGCAGAAATACACTATTTTAAAAACTGTTTTTTTTTTTTTTTTTAAGAAAAAAAGAAGAAAAAGAAAATTAAATAAAACCCGGGTTTATATAGTTATTGTCAGACACTCAGAGGAGCTCTCGAGTACAGCAGCACTCTCTCAGGACTGATTTATAAGTTTTCATTTATTTATTTACTTGTTTATTTATAAGTTTATAAGATTCAGATTTTATTTCCAATTATTCTGCTAAAACTAAAGAATACATTAATTCTGGTTTTTCAGAGGAGTCTTTAACTTACCGAGGAAGATGCATCTTTAAAATGTTGTAAATATTACTTTACCAACCATTGAGAGAAACGTAGTTCATGCTAAATGATACCAATAGCTCCCTCCACCAGCCCTTATGAGGTGCATGTTCGATACCTCTCTTAGCTTCATGGAATAAACACAAAGTGACATGCTTAATAATAAACATTTAAAACCTACTTTAATATATATTAAAGTAGTATACTTTAGTAGTATATATAAAGTAGTATAGTAGTATATAGTATATAGTAGTATATATAAAGTAGTATACTTTAGTAGTATATATTTATAAATATATATAATATATAATATATATATAAATATAAATATATATAAAACCAAATAGGACACAGTTCAGTGATATCAGTGGTGGAAAAAATTCTGATTATTAAAGACTCTTCATATTTAAGTCATGGGCTCTATCTTGTAGTCAAGAATTAGTAACTAGTTCTCTTCTTAAAAATCCCTTTGGGGTGCCTGGCTGGCCTAGTTGGAAGAGCATGCAGACTCTTGATCTTGGGGCTGTTGAGTTCAAGCCCCACGCTTGGTGTAGAGATTAAATAAACAAACTAAAAAAAAAAAAAAAAAATCCCTTACTAGGCAATTAATTACTCAGTGCACTTATTATGCATTTCAGAATATAAATCAATAAACAGGGCTATACTTCTAATGATGGTATCTATACGTTACAGCAAAGTATAACTTCAGTGTTTTGATGATGTAGAATAGCTGAATGTATTTCTGCTACTTGGTTGTTTTTCAGAAAAGGCTTATAGGGGCGCCTGGGTGGCTCAGTGGGTTAAAGCCTCTGCCTTCGGCTCAGGTCATGATCCCAGGGCCTGAGATCGAGCCCCAAATCGGGCTCTCTGCTCAGCAGGGAGCCTGCTTCCCTTCCTCTCTCTCTGCCTGCCTCTCTGCCTACCTGTGATCTCCGTCTGTCCAATAAATAAAATATAAAAAAAAAAGAAAAAAGAAAAAAAAAAAGAAAAGGCTTATAGACCTGTTAGGAGAGTAGCTGCAACATTTTCACTGTTGTAACAGACTTATTTTAGTGCCAGAAAATAGACACTCATTTTGGGAAAATGTCTTCCTCCTAAATTATCATTAATAATACTCATGCAAAAATAAAAGTTCCCAGGCCATCGGTTCACAGGAATTTTTTCCTAAATAAATTGGTCTACCTAACTTATTACATACTTTGCTTATCATTGTCAACTAGTCATTACCTATATACATACGGTATATATTTACATATGGATGCCTGGGCACACATATATATCCATTGTTTTGGAAGATGACTGAAGACATTTATTTATTTATTTAAATATTTATGTAGTTTGAGAGAAAGAAAAAGAGAGAGAGAGAGAGAGAGATCAAGCAGGCAGGGGAGGGGCATAGGTTGAGGGATAGAATCTGGAGCAGAGTCCCGGCCAAGCAGAGAGACCCACAGGGGACTCGATCCCATGACCCTGAGGATCATGACCTGAGCTGAAATCAACAGTCGGACACTTAACAGGCTGATCCACCCAGGCACCCTGACCTTTTTTTTTTTTTCAATTTAAAGTGAACATAACACTCATTGAAAATTGGACAAAACCCAATAAAATCTTATTTTAAAACAAATGTTTATCAAATCTTTATTTCTGAACACTTTACAAATTCTTCCGCATTTTGAAAATCTACAGTGATCATTGAGTTACACACCAAACAACAGAATCGAGGCAAGGTAGGCTGCCTGCCTCTTTGAGCTACACTTCAATTGCCCTGCCTCTAGGTACATTAACTCACTGGCCATCTTCTTCTTTTTCTTTCTGAGAAGGGTAAAGTATCCTTGAAGACTTGCTACTTTCGTGACCAGAGAGTTTTATATTTATGGAAAACCTAAAAACCAGAGAAAGCCCACAAAATAACAGTCATTTGAAACCAAAGACAATGCATTTTTTTTTTCTCATTTATTCAAATTCACTGCAGGAAGTAAACACTAAAAGATTAAAAAACAAAACAAAAAAATTCACACTGCAGTATGTACAGTTCCATGACATCACATGAAGAAATTAAATTTCTAATAAAAATGACAAATTATATTACTAAGCAGATCACATCAAAATTGGTTGTGTAAACCCCAGAATTCATCTCATGAATGGTAATGTGCCTGTATTCCAGCATACTGGGATACTCCTGGTATAACAGTACATTTCCAATGGGATTAAAAAATTCATGAAAGTAGTTGTGTGAACTCGTCATGTTGAAAAGTGGTTGACTTGATTTGAAAAAGTTTTAAGACCCTTGGATTCAAAGCACATTCTTCCACAAAGCTTAAACCACAGAAGTCATATCCAAAAATGGAATACTGTCATGTTGGGATGAACATCTGATCTGACTTGTTAAGACATTTTGCCAAATGCACAGATGCACAGGGTCCCCCATGCATTTTTTCATGCAGCAGGTAATCACAACTTAAATAAAAGGTTTATTCTATACATTTGTCCAGACTTGCAACTGTATACATACATGCACAATTTTTAAACCTGTCTGATTATATTTACACTTATACATGGAATATACAGAAACCAAAGAGATTAAAAGGCTTTTCTGTTGCATTAGAACAATACAAAATATGTATTTTTCATTAAGGAAATCACTATTTACATCACCTTTAAAAACTGATTTTAACATCTTCGTGTAACAAGTCGATATATATATATATACATGTTATATATATATATATATATATATATATATATAAAATATATACTCTCACCAGTTTACTCTTCTGTAACATGTACCAGAGAATAAACAGGTAATGCTACCTTACTGTTGTCAATGAGAGCTGTAGTACCCTTTCACAAATGACTTCATTGGGAAGAAATTATCTAGATATCTAAAATAGTCCTTGAAAATGTGTATATGTGCATCCTTGTATCTACATATGCATAAACAAAGTGAATTTATGGATGTGTGCCCTTTCTCACTGTTGTTCTTTAAGATCACCCTAAATTCAAATTGGGGACATTCTCTAGTAAATCAGAACATCATTTTTCTGGTCATGTTTAGCTACGTATTATATATCCTCATTCCTTTAACTGTGAACGACGACAACAACAACAAAAACAACCAACCAACCAAAGGAACAAAAATATAGCAATGCTGGCCCTCGATGTTCATTCCCCTGACCTAAATTTCCCTCCCTTGTGAAAGCCCATTTTCCTCCGACCAAAGGGGAATACCAACAATTTGTCTAGCATACCTCTAAGGCTCCAGACCTTTCATAATGTAGCAGGAAAAAAAAGACTTGCTTGAAAGCTTATTTATATGATGTAGACAATAAGATTGTCAATATGGGATGGAGTAGAATATATTCACTGGCCAGTGGGATTTTCACTTCAGAATAAGTGTATGCCTTCTTCTCTCCATGATGTAGCATAATACTCACTCCTGACTATTGTTTTATAATATATCCAGTAACTATTTACAAATCATTTTGAGAAAAAATAATCATTTAGGGTTTTAATTCATATTAGGAAATAACGCCCATTTTTAATATAAAAATCTTAGAAACAACTTCAAGTAGAACAACTTCAAATAGATTTCCTTCTAATTAATAGTTGATTATATAACAATTTTTTGATAGGTCAGTTGCAAACCTGGTTCACTTTTAAAAACAAAAATATTATCTGGTGAGTGAATTGTGGACCATGAAAGCTGAACTTAAATATATAGACTTGTTTCAAAATCAAAACCCCATGTGGCTCAATAATAAGTTCTTCCAAGATAATATCAATGTTTACTTCTAATTGCAATTTTAAAATAATAGGTCCAATGGAGTGATCGTGTACAACTCTGTCATGTCTATGTGCCCTTTGTACTTCTCTGTTTAGTCAATCTGAGTTTAGTGCCTTCCTTGGGTTTGAAATGTTTTCATCTTTATCAGCAGTGATCTTAGGACAATGATTTTAATAGAAACTAAGGATGTATTCAGGAGAAGTTTCCAAACCATCCTGGAATCACCTGAGTTTGGTAAGTGGCCCTGTTATACCATCCCTAAGGCTAATTAAGTAGATGTTACTCATTAGAACACATAAATAATCACAGATTTTCCTGAGATTTGAGCCAGATATGAAAGTTGTCCCCTCCACCCAATTTTTTTTTGTCGTAAAAAGTATTTCGAACCCGATTTTCCAAAGACAGAACGGTTATATATGAACTACAATATTGCAAATTTTGAGTTGATGTATAACTGTACTGGGGAAAATATAGGCATCAAATAGTTGTTTTTTTTTTTTTTTTCCTTTTTTTTTTTTTACAATCCTGTGTTCTGAGAAAAGTCATAAGCAATGGTTCTCAGACTTCAGCGTGCAGAAGAAACATCTAGGGAGAGTGTTAAGATGCAGGTGGGAGATTCCCAGGTCCACTTAGCAGAGCTTCTTGATCTGTAGATCTGAGATGCTGCCTAGGAATCTGCATTTTAAAACAAGGGCTCCAGATGATTCTAATGCAGGTGGTCTGAGTCCAGCTTTTAAGAAACCCTGGTCGTAAGACTCACAGGTACCACAGAAATGGTGAGAAGTAACTTTTATAAGAGATGGTGAAAACTGTCCAAAGAAAAGCCATTTTGCTTCTGTTAAAAACAACTTCTTATATATTCACCTGTTCAGGAAACCACCTGAAGGTAAATGGTTAACTTTCCTAATTCTGTAAAAGGAGGAATATTAATTTAGTAAAGTAGCTAAAATACAAAAATGGAAATCTGCCTTTTTTGAAGGATCTATCAAACTCCCATCAATTGTAATCAATTTTTACTAAGTAGTACAAGGTTTAAAGAAATAGATATTGAAAAGGACTGGGGTGGGGCAGACACATTGGGAACCACAAAACCCCTTCCAAGAGTTAAAAATAAATATGTTTTTTTAGCAAAAGTGAAAAATGTAAGCATATTTTTTTCTAATTTGTTTCTGAATCAGATAATGAGAAGTGAATAAGGTTTTTTTACTCAATAATTAACATTTCAAGAGTTATTTAACAATTTGGATTTAAAAACAAATGTGTTATGCAGGCTGACTTCTGAAAAGCAAAATAAAGTACCCTAATAAAGGCAGCACAATGCATTAATCCACTATGGATGGAGATTTACATTTTCATTTATGCCTGTTATCTGATTATAAAAGAATTTCATTCATAGGCTACTCACAGTTGTTGTCTGATGCATACAGAGTGTTAAACAACCAATCGCTAGTTCAGTAGTTTCCTCATGACATCTAACGTAAAGCAAAAAGCAGTATGCATATTTAAACATCACCAGTAACCAATACTTTTCAAAATGAAAAAAGTTTCAATTATACCATGCTTTTCTCAAATCATGCTCTTATTTATACAGATCGCAAGTTCATACTAAGCAGTTTTAAAAAGATCCGAAGCTGGATGGCAGGTACGTTTTATTCTGATTCTTTTTTTATTGTTAGCACGTTTCCCAGAAGTCCATAAACTTCTCCGTTGGCGCTGTGCGGACAAGAGGCGTTACTCCCCATATGGCTATTATATGGGCTTCTTAGATTAAAGAAAGAAGCTTTAGTTTCTGCGGCGGGAAGTAACTCTTCTTTGACTGTAACCTGTGAGACACTTTCGGCAGACGCAGGCTCCCTCCAAATGTCCTTGTCCTGCGTTTCTCGACTGGTAACAGCACTGCCTCCCTTCTGAAGCATGTAATACAGTATCGGGTTAGTTTTGGTCAGCCTGGGACAGTCTTTCTCATACTCATTCTTATCCGCATCTGTGATAACCCACTTAATGGGTCCCTTCTCACCGGTCACGGAACACCCGTTCAAAAGCCCAGATTCCGGTCTAGACCCTGCACAGCCCAAGTGCTCGGGGAAAGGGGGACTCATGGGAGCTTTCGCTACTCCTGGGTACGGAAATGTCCTGCTATCCATGCAGCCGCCGGGCTGAGGGGAACCGTACATCAGTCCGTTTAGAGAAGAAATGCTGAATTCAGGTTTGCTATTGGTCACGTTATTTTTGTGTCCTTTCTTTTTACTCTCGACGACAGAGTTACTCCTGTGCTGGGACAGATCTCTTACACAGTTTTCTGAGAGAAGCAGCTGCTTCAGGACATTGAAGCTTTTGCTCTCCCTGGCCCAACTCCTATGTTCACTTTCGGGGGCCGCACCATGACTGGCAGGGTACTTAAGTTCAAGATCATTTTTGCTCAATTTCAGCTCTTGCTGGTTAAGCAAGGACCCATACAGTCCTTCCGCAGCACTGTGACTGTTTGCCGCGTCGACGATGTTATTTTTCATCTTCTTAAATGGGTTTTCTAAAGGCTCAGTATAAAGCTTCCTTTTCTTAGGGACCATGCAAAGGTTCTTGGATTCTAGAATTGTCAGTTCACTGTTTCTGTGACTGTTGTCCACATCTTCCGCCAGGTAACTCTCTTGATTCTGTCTTAGCAGTCGACTCAACAGACCGTTCTTTGAGAAAGAAAAATCCTGAGGTGAAACGGGCTCCGATTTCAAGTCCTCGGACACGGGTAAGGCAGCTGCGCTTCTCTGCATGGGGGGCGCCAGACCCAAGAATGGGGCCCCCTTGGCGTCATGGGTCAAGTGCACATTTGAGTTGTGAGTATGTAAGTCATCGCAAGGCTCAGATTTGATTTTGACCATCAGTATTTGTTCACTTAAAGCTCTATCTGCGTGTTCCTGAGTACTTTCGTCTCTTACAGAAATCTTCTCTCTCTTTTCACTCTTCCCTTTGTTGGGGTTTCCCAGGAGCAGCTGGAGGACGGTGCGCCTTTCAAGCAGATTTTCTATTTCAGAACCAGAAAGTCCTGATTCGGGACCTGTTGCTTGGCTGCTCAACGCCTTGTTTTCCTCCACTGTGTTTGTTTTATTTGCCAGCAGAGGACTGTTTAATCTGTCAACCATGCCCACGGGTCTATCTGTGTTTACACTTAGCAGCTGCCTGCTGGGTCTCTGCTCTTCTCCTGAGGTGGACTGCATTCCACACTGAGCTAAGTTCTGTAACAGTTTACTGGCACTGAAAGTTGCGGAGTTTTGCGCGCCTTCATTCTGGACGGGTTTCTCTCCGTGCGACTCTTTGCTCTTCGTCAGGTCCATCAAGTGGCTGGATGCGGCATTTGCTGGCTTTTCAGACTGCGAGCCGCAGGCATAGGGTGGGGAATTCCATTTGATGACCAGAGAGTGTTGGGAGAGATTGATGGGAGACTCTGGTTTTGTGGAGCCGAGTAATGGAGGAGTGCTCACGGGGGTAGTCCTGTTTGCACTGGGGCTTTCGATGACCGAAGTCCTCGTGTAATTCTGAGGACTGAACTTGGGCACATCGCTGGGTACTTCCTGAGGACTGCTGTTTCTTTCTACGTTTTCTTCATTCTTATGGCCAAGGAGCAACTGAAGAAGTGTTACTTTCTGGTGTGAATTTAGCTTAGAATTCCTTGAGGTATCTTGATCTTCTTTGATATCTACGGTGGCGGGGACTTTGGGATCCCAGGTATTTAGCAAGGACTGAGTTAAATTATCGAGAGAAACAGGCTGGTCAGGTTCCGGTTTCTCAATTCGGTGTTTGCACGACAAGTCTATGGGCACACAGTTGGAATAAGAACTTTCATCGCCACTGCTGTCATCTGTAAAACTAGGGTTGTTATCGGAGTACTCATCGATAGTTGTGGGCGTACTACTATCCTCGAAGATGCTTCCTCTCTCACTATGGTGATGTCCGTTCATTGGCTTTGGTATGGTCTGGCTTTTAAGAAGATGTAATAGCAAACTGTTACTAGCAGCTTGTTTGATATTGTTTCTTTCCAGTGAGTTCTTATAGCCTGCATTTTTGGGGGAAGAAGGAACGACACCCATTGGATTTTGGAAGGCCGTATTTTTGCTCGCCATTAGCTTGCTCGACGATGTTCTTGCCTGACCATTGAGATGGCTCGACATTCCTTTCGAGAGCTGGAAACTGCCAACATCCTTCTGGCCGTTTTCTTGTAATCTGGCCATGGCGGCAAGTCTTTCACTTGCTGCTTGATTTGCATTTTGTGTTTTTAAAGCATGTTCCCGAGAATACTGCTGCAAATGGGCTTCACTTGAAAGGAGTAACGCTAACTGGCTACAAGCAACACTAGGTTTGGGTGAAGTGGCCGGACTAGCCCTTTTTTCCACCATGCTTGCCACGGCCTGCAATCGGGCAGCACATGACAAAGGTTCACTCATGACCTTTGTCCCGCTTTGTCCAACATGATGTGGTGACTCCACAAACCTGTCTCTCATGAGGTTTTTAGTTACATCGGGAAGATTGGTATCAGGCTTTTGATCTTTAGCTTTACTTTTCTTCAACAAAGTTTTTAAGTGACTTGATGCAACACCGTAGCACCTTAAATCTTTCTCCACTTTTAAAGAATCATGACCGAGTGCGTATCCTTGCTCCTTGAGGCTCTGCCTAATTTGTTGCGACAGAGCAACGGTCTGCAGCCTAGAGCTGAATGACTGAAGCAAAGAGGCCAGTAATGTGCTATCTTGTTTGCCTTTAGGCACATTGTCAACCATGCCAGCTAGCAAAGCTTCCTTCTTCACGTTTAAATTTACGATGGAATCAGACAGCCTCTTCCGCTTCGCGGCATTCCAGTCCTCCGAAGACTGCAAGAGTCTGGCTTTTTTGAGATGCAGCATGCCAGATCCCTGATAGGACTGTGCATTGAGAACTGGACCATTACTTTGACAGGTGGGAAATGCATTACCAGAAATGTTAAAGTTCTGATCCTCTTCATTATGCCCAGCAGACTTTTTGTCAACGGCAGTACCTGATCCCTCTGCTGCCTGATGCATTAGTAATCCTTCTAGGTAAGTTAAAACAATAGAATCCTGGTGCACATCAGAGCCAAGCTCTTCTCCATGAGTCATGTTCAATAGAAGTGTTCACAAGAGCTTGGTTTCTATTCACGTTAAAGAATGGTTTTCTGGGGGTGAGTGAGATGTAACTTTAATAAGTGACTGCCAGTTTATCACCTTCCATAGTAATCAGGCAGAGATGCCCTGTGACATTCCAACCAGGATTTCCTCTGGCAACGACAAGGTGAAAGATAGGCAAATTCCGAAGGAGCCTGACCACAGGGCTGATCAACTCCTAAGCAAGAAGGAGCAGAAGAATTCCTCAATACATAGGTCTGCAGCAGCAAGCAGATAGAATCCTCAGCGAATATACTGCTTCTCCTTCTTCATCTTTTGTGTCCAATCAAATGCAAATAGCAGTGTTCTAGAAAAAGAAAAAAAATAAATAAAAAAGTTAAGAAGGGACAGAACTCGTGTTGTGCTATCGACAAGCAAAAGAATCTAGTATTTGAAAGTTTCTACATATGTGTGTGTAAAACATACTTACATATGTAAAACACAATGTACATACATATATATGCACTGTGGACACTTTGGTAACATATTTTGCCATTCCTATTAAACTGCAAATTGCCAGTGGAAATCCTATGAATCAATTCACATTACAAATCAATTAGAGAAAATACTTTGGCATTATGTAACTTTCTTCCAAAGCACACCAAAGTTTCTGAATTTTCATGAGCACTTTGCACAGAGTAATATGAATGCTAAGTCTCTTTTATAGTGATGTAGCTCTATAAGGGAGCTAGAATTAACCTTCTTATTTTACTGGGAGCTTATGAAGGAACAAAAGCAGAGGTGCAAAAAAGAAAAGAGATCATGTGACATGGACTCATCTGATGAGCTGGGTGTAGGGTTGAGTACTACTTCTGATAGCATCCTTGAAACATCACAAATTCCGTTAAGTAATTTGTAGGATTTCTGTTTTCAAAGAAAGGGAAGACTGACAAGTATAAGTATCTTACAGGCCTATGCAAAGTGTGACAGTCTCAGTCATATTCATAAACACTGAAGCATAATCAAAGCTTCGTTTTTACCATGACCTATTAAAAACAGAAGAGAGTGATTCTCTACATGCTCATCAAGTCTATCAGAGGTTTAATGTATCCGATTTAAATCTTCACTCATTTGCTCTATGTAAAAATTTTAATGTGAGGTCCATTCCTAGCAGATGAATAAGACAGACAGGTTATGGATGAACCTGTAATTCTAAATTTCTAGAATGTTCCTCATAGAAAATACTATTTTCCCCACCAATGCTATTTCTTTTTGTGTGACTTCATTATCAGTATAAATAAAGTATAAATAAACTATTATATGTGATTTGAAAAAAATTTTATAAGATTTTTAAAAATAAAAATCATTAATTTAGAAAAATGTGTCAAGGCACTTGTACCAATTTTTAGTTGAGAAAATGTGGTTACCATAATATGTATAAACATTACTAAGTGTATACAAGAGGTGATCACAGCACCCTGTAGAAAATGGGTAGGAAACAAATTTAGAATAGACTTGAAGAGAAGGTGAATAATTGCTTCCAGAAAATTCTAAGTCAATATGGTTATTTTTCATTAATTTTTTGGGAAAGAAAACATAAACAACAGCATTATGAAACAGGGAGGAAAGACCTTTTTTTAATAGGAAACCTGTTTTTTAATATGATGAATCTGTAAATCAAAGGCTGTATTTCCTGAGATGCTGCTTTAGGAGACACTCAGTGGCAATACCTACCATCGTGCTAGCAAAAAATGAAATGCCAAAGAAAGTAGGAATTCTGAGACTACTTAAGGCTTGAATTCACTCAGATCCTACTATTAAAAACTCTTCAGGGAAATGAGTGAGCCAAATTTTGTCTGATAACTTCCTTTTCTTTCCTTTAAATAACTGAAGCAGGAGAAATCATTAACAATCCTTCCTAGCATTCCCAAATCTTGCCTTTTCATATTTCCATAATAAAGAATACAACTTAATTGACAAATTTAGAAAAGAAACAACAGGAGGCAAGGTGACTGTATACGGTACAGCTCCCAGACTACAGATATTAGGATATAATGTAAAGTATTACCACCGCCTAATAAGTAAACTTCTTAAAGTTAAAATCATGTAGTTAGTATTATAGCCTGACCCATTTTCTTTTAGCAAAAAGACAACCACATTTCTTAAAGATTTTTTTTATTTATTTGAGATAGAGAGAGAGCACAAGCAGGGGGAGAAGCAGAGGAAGAGGGAGAAGCAGGCTCCCCACTGAGCAAGAAGCCTGATGCAGGACTCGATCCCAGGACCCTGAGATCATGATCTGAGCCAAAGGCAGACACTTAACCGACTGAGCCACCCAGGCGCCCCATCACATTATTTTTGAATCTTTGACATAGAGTTTGTTTGCTTTTTTATTTTATATACAGGTTACTTAAGAATGCTGCCAGATGCTTAACACATATATTCGGTTAAAAATAACTAAATGTCAACACACTATTAAGAATTAGGCTTCTTGAGAGATTGGTAAGCAATTTATTTTAAAACTGGAATATTTTACAAAATACTGTGATTCAATGGCCTATCCGTGGATCTACTTGCACGTCCATAATTTTGACAGTGATTTATTAGAGCCTGTGTCTATTTAAAGATACTCAACGGTCTCTTCACAAACACAATAAAGAAGAGACTTTACTTATATGGCATACACTTGCTAAGTGGTTTTGCAAAGGGAACAGGATTTTCCACAACATTTGGATTACAGGAGGTAAAAGACAACCAAGAACTTTGTAAAAGTAAAGAGGGGGCAGGAAAAAAAAGGTAGAAAAAAGTAACAAATGAACAAATGAAGGCCTCACAAGTTTTGTAACTCTCGTGAGATTCTGTAAAGAAAATTTTAGTTTAGAAACTAAAATATGTTATATTACTATACTATCTTTAAACATTAGGTTGGTAGATATGACAGGCAAAGCCAAGAAAGATTTAATGAACCCTAAAAATGCACATATATGAAGGAGAAAAAAATAAAACTTACCCAGTGATAGAGTAAAAGCTGACTGAATTGAAACTTAGTTGTCATTTTTATAAGGTGGTGCCACAGAACTTTTAGAAAAACTGATTTTAAAAAAGTTCAGTGTAACCTTTTATAATATATCAAGAGGTGATTTAATCTTCACTTTAGATTTATCATTCTAAATCAAAATCAGCTCTTTGTAATTTTAATGGATTTGCTTAACCCTCAGTATACCAAGAAAAATAGGTATCACCATTACCATCTAAGTGCAACAAACATTTTATTAATATTTAAGTCAATTGATAAATAGTTAATAAAGTAAGAATGAAGGGATAATATAAAAAAATCAGAATTTTAAGTAAGAATTTACACATTCTTAATTCCATATCTTCCTGGTTTTGAAAGATAATGGTAACTGACAGCTCATCAACTGTCATGCAAGAACCTGGAAACATCCTTTAAGTACCAACTCCAGATTGGTACATGTCTAAGGGGTAATAAGCTTTATCATCACCTCCAAGTCTTCTTTTTGTACTTGTATAATTCAAAATGTGTTACACTAGAGAACTCTGAAAGCTCATAATGACGCTGATGAGAGGACAGAAATCTTCCTTGTTTCATAATTGCAAAATACGTATTTTTTATTTTTAGACTTACTAACACCAATTATAATGACCAACCTAATGGATTATTTCATATCCATGTCATCTATTTTCTTCCAATCTCTTTTATTACAAACCAGCCTTCAATATTTGTCCACTTACAATCCTTTTCAAATAAATTTGGATGTACCAACATCATAAAAGAAGAATACTGTCATACTTCCTTTGAGCAAAACAGAACAGTTGAGGTTCTTATCACAAAATAGTGAGTGATGAAGCCCTTCTTCTTGAACTCAACTGACCAGATGAAATACTGTATTTCCTTTTTGTTTTTAGAACTATATTGTTGTGGGAACAATGTGAGGTAATAGGTATATTAACTAACTTTTTTATGGTAATCATTTTGCTATATATGTGCATGTCAATTCACCACACTGTAGACCTTAAACCTTCACAATGTTACATGTTAATTATACCTCAATAAACCTGGAAAAATATAAAAGAACTGTAACGTTGAACTATATTGTTCACTCACTGATTCCTGAGTTCGTGAAAAAATTCATTTAGGATGTTGTCATCTGAAGACCACAGTGAGAGATGTTGCTTATACAGTCAATGTCACCATCATCATTCATGTCTGGAGTACTACTAGTCATTCGCTTTGCAGTCATCCTCTGATTCATCTAATTGGAGCATCTTCCCAGGCCAACTTTCTTTTCTTTGACGTTATAGATGGAAAATGGAAAATGCTGAATTTTCCATTGTGTTTACTAAAGACTTAGAACAGGAAGACAACAAAGACAGTGTCTCCAGACTTTTTAAACATTCATGAAAAATGATACAGAATTAATGGACTACACAACAAGGAAACTGAAGATGATATAATGATGACTTATTTCACTACTGCATCATCATTCTAGGCACTTCCATTATTTTCTCTTGGCTTATTCTTTTTAGTCTTTATTTGGCACAGTTGGAAATAAATAATGAATTAATTCTCAAGATCAGAAAATGGCAAAATACTTAATGGTATGGGAAAATTAAGGTCACTAAGGTTCTGTAACATATCTTTGATTTGGCACATATAGTAATAGCAAGATAACTGTTCTTTTCCTATTAAAAACACATTGATTAAAATGTTAAAAGAAGAGTTAAAGGTATGCAATATAATCCTTCCTACTAGTTAGAAATAGTAAAAAAAAAAAAAAAAGTTTCAAAAACTAACATCAGATCCAAAGAACCCTGCTTGACGGTATATCGAGGGTTAATGCAGTTCATGGCAATTTAATAAAATTAAATAATTGATTTGCTGGTGTTAAATGTAATGTAAAATGTAAAACTACTTTATAACATTAAAATTATATACTGAATCTTCCTTTTATTAACTGAAAATTATTTAGAAGCATGCAAATCTTTTAAATTTTATAAAATTGACGTTTTACTGCTCTAGCTAGCATACGGTAAAAAAAAATTATTGTTAGATTTAAAAAAATAACCAAACTAAACTATTAAAGAAGTCCACGGAATCTTGACCATATGCACAAATCTCGGGAAAGATTCAAGTTTCAACACACAGGTTAGTTTAGTTAAATATCTATCTAGTAAAATGTGTGAATTCAGAGTGTAGTTTTTTAAAGCTACATTTTCTTTTTTTTAAGTACCTGAAAAATATGAAATTATGTTGAAGTCTAAGGCTTAGGCTTTTTTTTTTTTTTTAGAACTTTAATCAATAAGATAGTTGTAAATAATTTGCACGTTAACAGTTCCCAAATGGGTGTTATATTGATTCTTTGAAGTAGTTAAACTATTTTCATTGCAATGTGTTTTGCATTTTCTATTTGGAAATGGCTTATTAAGGAAAGGGAAAATCTACTGAATTTTTAAGCACTCTTTAAGATGGCAAAACAAATTTTTATTTGGATAAAGGAAAGATGAACCTAATAGAATTCTTGCATGTGGGACTACTTTTAATTGACAATAAATAAATAATGAGAAAGGTCTTTCTCCAGCTGTTTTTAAGGAAAGGATTCAGTATCTTACTTCTGATCAAATTCTCCATTAGAAACACATTTCAATGACTAAACACCTATGAAGTCACTTTGTATGGTATTTAAATTATGCCTAGTGAATACCTCATGACTTCCAATTGTTTCCATGAAATCTCTTCCACTTTCTTCTCCATTATCAAGTAATACCTGTTTAAGTACTGAATTTAAAAGTACTTCTCCAATACCACTCTAATGAGCATTTTAATTTTTGGCTCTGGTTCCTCAAAATTCAAAAGTAACTGAAAGTCTGCTTAAATGTGACATTCAAGAATAACTCCTATTGGACAATATTACCTAATTTCCACTGTAGATTATTTTGGGGATGCTTTTCACACAACAGGCTAAGAAAAATATTAAGATGTTTCACTAAGCATTTAAAGAAAAAATATCTGAGTACTAGGAAGATTCCAAAGTCCTTATTATTGAAACTTCTATTAAATCAATACAAACTGAGGTAAATAATTTAGAAAACTCTTGGTGTTCTCTAAGGTGATACTCTGAAAGAAAGTTTTAAAAGTTGAAAAGGGAACAAAAATCCAAGATTTTTATTTATTAAAATTTATCAAGAGGACATAACACCAAACATTTTCCAAATGTATGAGATTAAGCTTTCTAAACCAAGGGCCAATGAAACGTTATAATATATGAAACTCAACACTAAATTTCATAGCACAAGAAAGAAAAAATAAGATTTCAGATTGAGGGTCCTGGGGCTTCCTTAAGAAGTAAAGACTACAGTGAACCCCCTATTATAAATTAAAAATTAATTTTTACCCAAGTCAACAAAAACTGTAAATAAAAAAGGAGATATTGCCATTACTGATACCACAGAAATGAAAGGGATCATAAGAGGTTATTATCAACAACTATACTCCAACAAACTAGGCAACCTATAAGAAATGGAAAAACTTCTAGAAACATACAACTTAACAAGACTGAATCAGGAAAAAAATAGAAAATCTGAAGAGACAATTACTAGTAAGGAGATTGAATTAGTACTCAAAAATCTCCCAGTGAAGAAAAGCCCAGGACCAGATGGCTTCACTTGTGAGTTTCATTGAACTCTGAAGAAGAATTAACACCAATTTTTGTCATACCCTTCCAAAAAATGAAAGAGGAGGGCACGTTCCCAAACTCCCTTTATGAGGCCAGCATTATCTGGATAAAAAACCAGAAAAAGGACCCTACTAGAAAACAAAACTAAACCTAAAAAACTACAGGTCAATATCCTTGATGAATACAGATAAAAAAATTCTCAATAAATATTAGTAAACCAAATTTCGCAGCATATTAAAAGAAACATTTACCATGATCAAATGGGACTAATTCCTTAGATGCACAGATGATTTAACACCAGCAAATCAATTAATGTGACACATCATATTAATGGAATGAAAGAAAAGAATGATGATCATCTTACTAGATGCAAAAAAGCATTTGACAAAATTCAACATCTATTTGTGACAAAAACTCTTAACAAATTTGGCACAGAAGAAATATCTCAACATAATAAAAGCCATATATGACAAGCCCAGAGCTAACAACACACTCAATGGTGAAAAGTTGAAAGTTTTTGATCTTAGATCAGGAACAAGACAATGGTGTCCAGTCTTGCCACTACTATTAAATATGGTATTAGAAGTCCTAGCTAGAGCAATCAGGCAAGAAAAAGAAATGAAAGGTATCAGAATTAGAAATGAAGAAGCAAAAATTGTCTCTATTTGCAGATGAAATGATTTTATATATAGAAAATCCTAAAGACTCAACCAACCAAAAGTCTGTTAGATGTAATCAATAAATTCAGTAAGGCTGCAAGATACGAAATTAACATACAAAGATCAGTAGCATTTCTGTATATCAGCAACAAATTTTCTAAAAAGAAATTGATTCTATTTGCAGTAGCAGCAAAAATAAAATACTCAGAAATAAATTTAAGTGAATAATCTCTACTCTGAAAACTACAATGATGACAGCAAAGGAAAAAGACAAATGAATGAAAAGGTATCCTGTGTTCATGGATTGGAACAATTAATACTGTTACAATGTCACTTCTACCAAAAGCCACCTATAGAGTCAATGCAATCCCTATTGAGATTCCAATGGCTTCTTCTTTTTTTTTTTTTTTAAAGAAGTATAAAATAACACTTTTAAAATTTATATGGACCCACAAAAGACACCGAATAGCGGGGTGGGGGGAGCTAGAAAGAAGAATAAAGCCTGAGGCATCACACTTTCTGATTTCAAGCTATACTATAAGGTTACAACACCAAAATAGTATTAGTATAAAAACAGACGGATGGAACAAAAATCAAGAGCCCAGAAATAAACTAATATTTGCCAAAAGTGTCAAGAATACTAAATGGAGAAAAGATAGCATTTTCAGTTACTGGTGTTGGCATGACTGGATAGTCACATGTAAAAGAATAAAACTGGACCCATGTCTTATACCATTCACAAAAACGGATTAAAGACTAAAGTATGACCTGAAATCATGAAATTCCTGGAAGAAAACATAGGAATAAAGCTCCTTGACATGGGTCTTGGTAATGACTTTTGGAATATGACACCTAGCAATAAAGTGAAGCACAAGCAATAAAAAAAAAAAAAATAGACTATATTAAACTAAAAGGCTTCCACACAGCAAAAGAAATAATCAACAAAGTGAAAAGATAACTTATAGAATGGGAAAAGATATTTGGAACCCATATATCTGATAAAGGTTAATATCCAAAAAATATAAAGTACTCATACAATAGAAAAAACCCAAATAACCCACTTTAAAAAAGGGCAAAAGACTTGAATAGTCCTCATATTTCTCCAAAGAAGATACATGAAAAAATATGCTTACCATTACTAGTCATTAGGGAAATGAAAATTAAAACCACAATGAGACATCACCTCATGCCTGTTAGAATGAGAGAGCAAATGCTGATGTGGGTGTAGAGAGAAAAGTCCCTGTACACTCTTGGTGTGTTTGTAAATTGGTACAGCCACTATGGAAAACAGTATGGAGGATCCTCAAAAAATTAAAAATAGACCTACCATATGATCTGGCAATTCTACTCTGGAGAATATATCCACAGCAAAAAAAGATACTAATCTGAAAATATATCTGCATCCCTGTTCAGAGCAGCATGATTAACAAGAGACAAGACACAGAAATAACTTAAGTGTCTATGGATTGATGGGTGAATGGAAAAAGAAGCGGTACACACACACACACACACACACACACACACACACACGAATATTATTCAGCCACAAAAAGAGGAAAATCCTACCATTTTGTGACAACATGGATGGCCTCTAAAGCATTATGCTAAGTGAAATATTAAGTCCGAAAGAAAAAGGCAAATATGATATGATCTCACTTATATGTAGAATCTAAAGAAATAAACAAAAATAAAACAAAACAAAAAACAGACTCAAAGAGATCAGACTGACAGTTACCAGAGGCAGAGAGCTGGGGGAGGGGAGACTGGAGGAAGGTGGTTTAAAGGTACAAATTTCCAGTTACACAATAAATAAGTCCCAGGGATATAACCTGTAGCATGATGACTACAGCTAACACTGCTGTTTGCTAGCTAGGAAAGTCATTAAGAGAGTAAATCCTAAGAGTTTTCATCACGCGAAGAAATTTTTTTCCTTTCCTCTTTTTTTTTTTTTTTAATTGTATTTATATGAGAAGATGGAAGGTAGCTAAATCTATTGTGGTAATCATTTTACAATATACATAAATCAAGCCACTATGCTGTACACCTTAAACTTATAGTAATGTATGTCAATTATTTCAAACTGGAAAAACAAAGGAATTCTAAGTATTTGTAAACATTTGAAAAACTGAGCTATTTCATCTAAAAAACTATAAATATCATTTGTTATTCTCTTAATTATTATAACTATCATTTTATTAAAACTAAATCTAACAGACTGACCCCCGCTACAAGAGAAGCATAATAAATCAGTGGCAGACATGGGCAAAAGTCAGTTTTTGAAAAAAAATTAAGGAAAACAAAGTGAAAGAAACATTCAATTGCTGCCATTTCAAGGGGAATAACAAGGGTATGGTCAGAGAGGAAGCCTGAAATTTCACTTCTCAGAATCTATTTCTCATTGAAAAAAAGGAATAAATATTTGTTAATGTCCTTTGGTATAATTTGAATCCCAAGATAGTAATTTTCCCTGTAGTAGTATCGTCATCAAAAGACGGATGTGTGGTTGTACAATTTGATGGGTACTAGGAAAATAAGCTTATTTAAAAACATTCTGCTCAACTGGGGGCCTCAACATTAAATTAGAACATAAGAGCTTCTTGCCCTCTCCCAGGCGTTCTCATTTTAGATGTAAATAGCCTTCAGAGATTGTTAACAGAAGCCACTGACACTGTAGTGAGGAAAGCAGGTGTCCAGATTGCTCTGCACTGCAACCTGAGGGACTTACATATTTTTGCCCAAGGCCAAATTTGCTCCTAACTTCCAGGTCCATCAGCTTTAACTTACTGTCAGCTGCTTCTAAGAGTAAAATAGTGTCACTCACATTCCCTGTTCAAAGAGACTCACTAGGACACACTAGTGCTTGACTTACTCAAGTATTTAATAGAAGGACATGAATCTGAGGACCTCTTCAACTCTAAAATTTTATTTCTCTCATTCCAAGTAATTTATCAAATTGTAGTTGATGAACGTGACAGCATTTTAATCAGAAAGAGGATAATGTTATCATAAAGTTGTGGAAATAGTCCAGACCAAGATGTGTTACAGTCTTTTTAGTGAATTCTGAGGGAAGGAAATGATTTTGAAACAGCCATACACCTGGCACATCCAATACCTCCCAAATTATTTATCTTTACTGCTGTCTTTGGGGGGCACAGAATTTCAAACAGATGTTTATTTAAAAGCCAAATATGAGCTAATGTTCAAACTGGAGCTTTGGCTTATCTCACAGTGACTACATACTACATAAAATGCAATACTAAAGATTTAGGATCCTTGATAACATAGATAAAAGCATATGAGGGGTGCCTGGGTGGCTCAGTGGGTTAAAGCCTCTGCCTTCGGCTCAGGTCATGATCTCAGGGTCCTGGGATCGAGCCCCGCATCAGGCTCTCTGCTTGGCAGGGAGCCTGCTTTCTCCTCTCTCTCTCTGCCTACTTGTGATCCCTCTCTCTGTCAAATAAATAAATAAAATCTTAAAAAAAAAAAAAAAAGCATATGAGAGAGAGGACAATTATTTGTCCTGATGACAGAAACAGATATCCCCTATAACTGATACAGCAAAATAAAGAGCTTCTTTGTTCTGAAGGCTTATGTATAGGATCAGATTCAATAAAATCCACTATCCCTTTACTCTGCCTCTACAGTTTATTAAAAAATTTATTTTAAATAGAAATTAAGATGAAAAAGCTAGAGGTTTTTAAGTCAAAAAAGGCTCACAGAATGAAAGGAGCTAGAGAAAGAGCTCGATTGCCCAACAATTTCTATTCCAAAAATGTAATGCTTTCCTGGATGCTGGGCTGCATTAGCTAGAAAACCAGAATATTGTTAGCTAAAATGAATTCTAACTACAACTTTTAAAAACCTAGAAGAGAATCATTATATGATAAAGAATACATATGATGTTTATTTAGCATTAATATTAATGTCTGTCCACTGCCTCCTACTGTTCTTGAGGAAACAACAGTTTCTCTGAAGAAACACAAAACACTCACTGACACATTATTTTGGTAGCACATCAATGTGGGAAAAAAGTGTTTAAATATAAAATAAACAGAAAGTATAGGTTCTATGAACCTTTTTCAATAGCTCTTCAAAGTAACTGGTGCTTTCTTTCTATTCGTTTTCAAAAGTATATTTTCCAATCCCTATCAAAATATAAAGTATAATGAAAAATGGTGCTTTCTTCTCCTGGAATTAAGTGTTTACAGTGTGTGTATATATATGTGTGTGTACATGTGTATGTATTATGTATACACACACATACACACACACACACACACCCCTACTCCAGGACATCCTTTGAGATTGTAGCATAAATCCTATTAAATTCAACTATGGTCTTCCCATCCCAAAAATAGATTTGACATACAGATACAAGCACAAGGTCAAGGTCACAGATCAGTAAGAAAGATTACCAACAGAACTGATGTAACAGCTGGCATTTGATCAAAGCTCCTGAGGTTTTAAGTACACTTACCAGATACTCTGCATTTACTCACAGGGTACACTCTGTTTTAAAAATGTTCCCCATCTATGAAGACAAGATCTTCGTGCACTATGTGTTATAAAGCATATTCTGCCTAAAATGTCGCATTGATCACAGAACACGAGAAGAAACTTGTGTATATGTATTTCAGAATTGTAAGTTTTTATATGTGTGTATGTATGTGCATGTGTATGCTTGCATATTAATTTGTTATTACCAATCTTTGCCATGTGACAATATGAAATTAATTTAACTTGCAGGTCCCTGAATCATTCCCTGTTCCCCAACCCTTCATGCCTTTGTACCAGCTGAAATGGAAATTAATTGTATATTCCTCAATATTGGGCCACTTCTTCCCAAATACACAGATTTAACTGCTAAAAATTGGTTCAACCAGAAAAATTTTGGAATGTATCCAAAGTCTTCCATGATAACTCCCAAATTATAAGAAGAAAGTTTTGTTACTGACAACAGCAATAAAAGTGATTCTTAGTGGAATATATTATTGAACAGTGCAATTATCTAACAAAACTATGCCTTTTGTTTTAGCTGTTCAAACAAGGTATCGAATTTATATTAAATTACATTTATGAACCAAGAGTTATGTGATGAATGTTCCTGTTCTGATCAAGAAATCATCATTTTAGGGGCGCCTGGGTGGCTCAGTGGGTTAAAGCCTCTGCCTTCAGCTCAGATCATGATCCCAGGGTCCTGGGATCAAGTCCCACATCGGGTTCTCTGCTCGGCAGGGAGTCTGCCTCCCCCTCTCTCTCTGCCTACTTGTGGTTTCTGTCAAATAAATAAAATCTTAAAAAAAAAGAAAATTTATTAAAAAAAAAGAAATCATCATTTTTAAGGGTATGCAATGCTTTGGGGGTAGATTCATACTATAAAAGCTTTCCTTGTTAAATCCAGTATTACCTGCTATAGTTTTGTGTAATTTGTAAATTATAATGTATGTACATGTAGATGTTCTCAATGATCAGATTTTCATTTTGCAAAATTATTTTTGATAATTAAATAGGTTTAAATGAAAATACCAGAATTGTACTATGGTAGGAAGACTGGGGTTTCTCAGTTACAAAGTAGAAAGAAAAAAAATATATGTATCCAATGAAATACCACAAAAAGTGGAACTTCCTTTACCAGGCAGAAAAAGAATGTGGGTGTAGTAAAATGACTAGTAATGGATACTAATTTGTATATCAAAATTTGGTCACAGAAAGCTACTGACATTTATTTTCTTTTAAATAAAGTTCCTTATAAAATATACTATTAATGTCTGTTTAGAGGAATCATCTATCAATTAATCAGTTCACCAATTAACATCCTTCTTTATGTGCTGCCTGAATGAAAGTGCTGCTTTGCTATGAAAAGTCCATGAACTCTGACTCGATTTTCCAGAAATGGTAAACATCACGATATCATTCTTGCCTGTGTTGGCCCAGAATACAGAGCTTTCCTAATTGAAGGTTTTAGTCAGCCTGAGGCAGAGAAACATCACTACAGACACAATCCCTGGGCAGAGACAGACATAATGACGATCTCTATAAAGAAAAGATGTCAATAAGCCGACAGGGACCCACCCCAGGGGATTAATAAACAAAAAACAAGAGTATGCACAATGTACCCGGAGAATTTCTGTCTTTAAATATTAAAGGTAACATTAAAATATGTTCTTCAATTAGGAAGATGGAGCTACTGGCATACCATCCGTCATCAGACTATTTATTTAAATGGTTTCATTTTTATTGAAGAAATTGCCACCCATACTTTCCTCCAACCTGTCTTGTGCTCACTGGGCACATAAGCAAATGTTTGCAGCAATCATCTCAGTGACTATAGGCAGTCACTACCAGTCTGAGCTCCAGCTTTGCTGCTATCCAGGTCTCGGGTCTGTTCAGTCCGTTCAGGGACAGCCTGCTTGTGGCCCTTGCCGGGATACCTGATACTCAGCCACGAATACAGACCCAGGTTGGGGGCAGGGTAGTAAGGAGGCTTTGGAAGAGGCTCCTCTGGAGCTGGAGAAGAAGTGAGAAGGACAGCAGTAATAGGAGTCAGGCCTTTTCTGACTTCGCTTACTAGACCAAAGACATTTCAGAACAACTCTGACTTCAGCAATTAAGATCCTTAAAAACCACCACTACTATCTACCATTAGCATTACTTAATGAAATTAAAACATTTTTACATCAAAAAATTACATACTCTAGCTTTATGAGATTCTCAGGGTATCATGTATATCATTTTTCTTTTTTTGATAGAATGATGATATGTGGAATGGCACATACACACTACTTCTATCACTTCTATGCTTAGTAGTTTGTTCAACTCTAACATCAACGATTGAAATCCTTACATCAATATTTTCTACTATTTATATTTTGCTTTGTTGTTTGGTCCTTATTGTATTTTCAATTATAGCACTTATAAAATGAATTATTTGTTTCATATTTAAATTCTTGTCATTACACATGAATAAGACATAACAGTGGGAGAATAATGGATAGAGAGTAAAGAACCTTCTACTCAGTGCCCTCCCCCCCATTCACCCACACAGTCCCTACAATCATCCTCGTCTCATGAAATGTATCAGACATAAAAATGCATCAGATAATACATTTTTGAATCATAAAATAAGCTCCATTTGCCTACTCTCAAGGTAAAGGAATAAGACACCTCTTTTATTCTGTAAGCCTCAGCTGAGGACTCACCCCTTCCTTGGATAGCCTTCCCCGACCTCCAGAGGCTGAGGATAGTTTTCCATTTCTGGGACTCCACAGCACTCGGTAGATCGTTCAATCATCTCATTGCAAAATCGTATTTTATTTGTTTTTGCCTGGTCCTCAACTAGAGGGTAAACAACTTAGAGGCAAGGATAACATCTTTGTCATCCTCATGTCCCAGCACCTGGCAGAGGTAGTGTTCCCAGTAGAACATGCAACAAGTCAGCCTCTTGGAATCTGAGTCTGTAAAATGAGGGGCCCACTGTCATAACTCTAAAGTACTTTAAGATTTAAGATGATATGGGAGGTCTAGGTCGCTCAGTTGGTTAAGCGTCTACCTTTGGCTCAGGGCATGATCATTGGGTCCTGGAATCCAGTCCTGCATTGGGCTCTGTGCTCAGTGGGGAGCCTGCTTCTCCCTCTGCCTGCTGCCCCCTCCCAAGCTGATGTTCATACTCTCTCTCTCTGACAAATAAATAAATAAATAAAATCTTTAAAAAAAAAGTTTTTAAGATGGTATGATAATGCTATTTATAATGTTTGGTTCTGAATTCAAGATATCCTTTTTTTCCTTCATTCTGGATATAAAGTTATAAAAAATAAATCACAAAATTATAGAGTAATAAAGTATTTTGTCCTATGCAGAAAGTTCTGTGTTTGGAAGACAGTGTGACTAGTATTCTGTTAGAAAAAAACAACTTCTAAACATTTTAGAAATATATATATATTTAGAAGATTTTAGTTTTCATAGGAGCATCTTCATTCTCAACATCTGTTTATATATATTTAAATATAAAAACTGATCATACTCATTGAATTTCCTTTAATTAGTGTCTCCCCAGTCAAGGTTTATAAGATCTAATATGCCCACAGACTATATCTAGAATGGGAAAATGTTTCAGAATACTGGTATCATAAAGCTTTTTATCATTTTTTCCCCTCTTCAAACTATACTCCATACTCCACAGAAAATCGATTAAAACCTATTTAACATTATAATATTATTTTGTTAAATTTTCATATGACGGAGATGTGTGAAGAAATGAAGTTAATACACTGAAAGATTTATTCCCCAAAGCCAGACAAATCAAATCCTAAAAAACAGTTATGATAAAATAGGAAAAAGAAAGGCTTTATGAATTAACCTTAATTCACAGCCATATCAACCACAATTGAGAAACTGTTTCTCTATGCCCATTTTAAAGATCAATCACCGAAGTAGATAATCATCATAAAGAACTTGAACCCTTTAAATTATGTGATAAAGATGAAATCAAATTGGTCAAAGCTATTCTTAGAATAATCTTTTTCATTTGAACCTTTTAGAGCTCTAAGTGTGAGCTTTTACTGTGTCTGGCTAAATAAAAACAATATCCTACCAAAGTGATTCAATTAGAGGATGTAAAAGTAATTGAATTACTTAAAAACTAAAAAACTAATAACCAATTCAATAAAAACAAATATTATCCAAGTAGGTCTTGAATACTGATGCAAGAGGTCAAGCTGTCACTGTTGTGCCTTTTCTACTTTTCACCCTATCTGCATGGTGCTGTTGGTAGTGATATAAAATCAGGACATTGACTCTTCTGACCCACGCTGAAGGGGTAAACTTCAGGTCTCTTTCTGCTTCCTGGCATGGTGTTAAAGCCTAAATAATGTGTCTCAGGTCTGAGGAGGTGAGGGAGTCACGTGGGTCCAAAAAATTAACTTTGATGTAGACGGATAAGATTTTGAAAACCCAAGGTTTCTAAAATGTACAGTAAACCACTCCTAAATATATGTTAAAAACAAAACACATCTTAATGTATTCCAAAAGCTATTTAGTCATTGGCTTTAAAGATACAGAACTTTCTAATCAAATTCTCTTGTCATTCATTATAATTTTTCTTTTTTTCCTGGCACTTACTTCACTTGGACTAGTAACTTCTTTTGAAAGCTAAACTGACCAACATCACAGTCTGCATAATATCGGGAAAACAAATTTATAGAATTTGTATAAAATTGGCAGAAGAGCTAATTTTTAGAAAGAGAAACCTATTTTCTTGTAATGACTCTACCGCCAGCTATCATTTCCCTAACAGTACGTCTTGCAAATTGATTCTACATACACTACAGGATTAGAATTTAACGGTTGAAAGAGAAGTGAAAGGTCTGCCTAACCAATCCTTCCACAGAATGCTTAAGCCCCTTTATAACCCACTTATTAACTCTGATTGTCTAGTTTTTTTCCCCAAAACCTTCGGTGACCATGGACTTTCTTCCAAGGTGGTATCTTTTGGAACCAGACAGCTCTGGGTTCAATTTCTAGCTCTTCTTATGAATTCGTTAGTAAACTGTCTGACTTTGAGTAAGTTAACTACTCTTGAAAGTTTTATTTACAAATGTGCAAAAACCTAGTCGAGCCTCTGTGAGGGATAAATGTTCCAGTGTTCACAGAGTGCACAGCACAGTGCCTGGGCACAGAGCAGGCACTCAGTAAAGGTTACCTATTATCGAGAGAATTTGTTCCACATTTGCACAAGCGCAACAGTATAAAAATTCTTCCCTACACTGGGCTATCCTCTGTCTCCTTTTAGCCTGAGGGCTGGTCCTTTAGAGGCCTCAGAAAACTTGGCTAAGCCTGCAATTATCCTTCAGACCTGAGAAGAGCTGCCATATTCTACTAAGTCTAGCACTTTGTTAAGTTCTAGATAAAAGAGTTAAAATTTCATTATTGACAGGAGTCTAACAAAAGACAAACAAAAGAAGACAAAAGTTCTCAGGCTGCAGTCTGTGGTGGGTGCTATAAAGATTCAAGTCTTTTTTTTTTTAATATTTTATTAATTTATTTGACAGAAAGAGACACAGCGAGAGAAGGAACACAAGCAGGGGAGTGGGAGAGAGAGAGAGAAGCAGGCTCCCTGCTGAGCACGGACCCAATGCAGGCCTCAACCCCAGGACCCAGAGACCATGACCTGAGCAGATGCTTAACTGACTGAGCTACCCAGGTGCCCCAAAGATGAAATACTTTACAAACTCCTGGCTGGCCAAAGCACTGTCTAAAAAGCTCCTGGGAGCTTTCTGCTACAAACTGTGGACTCCTTTGTTGTTTACTGTAAATTAAAAAGGCCCTGATTTTCCCCAAGTGCTTTAAGCCACACCTCCTCCTCCAATGAAATACCAAGATATATTTCCTTCATTTCTTCTTACGGGCTTGGTTAATAGTATATTATCCTCATTCACATTTTAACGAACAAAGGTAGTAAAGCTAAGAGCAATTGAGTGAGTGGTTAAACAGGCCATTAAGTAGCTCATCCAAACCTAAGCTGGTTCTAGCCTTTCTTATTAGCATGTAAAACTGCCACCCAGTAGAGCATAAGTGAATTTGGAAACATTTTGGTAAGGCAAATACATTTACAGCACTCTGAAAACTTTGGATTACTTTTTCTACTCCAAAATCTTGTCTCTGTTGTCCTGTCTTTCAGTTTTTATTAGAAGGGCACAAAGCACAGTGGTTCAGAGAAGTCTGTGGATTCCTGACTCTGCCATTCATGAGCAGGTGACTCTGGTCGGTCACCTACCCATCCTGGGGCTCAGGTTCTTTAGCTGGAAAATAGGAATCACAGTATCTACCTCATAAAGCTGGTGTGAGGTTCCCAGTGTTCATGAAGCTGTTGTCTTAAATGAAATACGTATGTAAAACACTTTAGTATAACATCTGGTATTTTTTAAGCACATGATTAATGTTAACTATTCTATTCGTCATGGCCGTAGCACCAGATCTTTGCAAAAAAGAAAAAAAATTTCTTCATTTGCCTGTCACCACATAAAGTTCCTTGAGAACTGAGATTGTCTCCTGTGCCTAACAGATTAGAGACACTCAAAATTATCTGTTGAACGCTTTAACATATTCTCTATATATCCTGGAAAACTAAAAAAAATGCTTTGGATCTATAAAATAATTGAATAATCTAGCTAATTAATTCTTTAATTTTCTAATATTTTATAAGACATATTTCCATAAACCAAAGAGTAAGTTTAGGTACAAAAGATAGCGATCATTTCTTTCTTCCCTAGACCTTTTTCGTAAAGTATCTGTTCCCAGTCCCCAGGGCACAGGGAAATGTGGGGATGTTCGGAACCTAACTAAACTGGATTGATTCATTTCTTCTCTTGGGATGGGAAATTCAGTGAGATGGAAAACCTTCATTTTGGGTTGCTTTAATGAGGCCACATCACACAGATGACAATACCGAGGAGTCAGTATGCTGAAAAGAGGAATGAAGGAGGCACATATAGAGACGCAAAGACGAGGAAAGCAAAAGGAAGAAAGAAAAGTCAGGAGTTGTTGAATGGCTTTCCAGTTTCAAGGAGGTGCAACACACTCTGGTCGCTGGGTTCCTGAACTTCCTGCATGTCTCTAGTGAAGCTTCCGTACCTGAGTGGAGTGGGCCTCTGTCCTGTGCAACCACAGCATCCTCATAATATTATAATAATACTACATAATTATACTGCATACTACTACTGTACCTTTTTATTGACAGTCTTATCTGCGATATATCAACACTCTCCCTTACTTTTCCCACAGTGCCTTCACCTCATGTATAGTCTGAGAGCAACACGTATCTCCAATTTTCAAACGGGGAAATGTGATGACACGAAGAGGTAAGTAAGTTGTCCAAGGTCATTCTTAGTTTGTAGGGGCAGAGCTGATAACAGAATTTCAAATTCCTTATTCCCAGGAGCTTAAACTCACCAATAAACCAGCTGCCTCCCTTGACGGAACTAAAGTATGCCAATTATCCAAACTGTGTAGGAAACATTGACCAAAACAGGGGTTAATTGGACATTGGTTGTTTTAATTCCATAATCAGCTCTTTCCCTGAGTTACCCTGGGAGTGAATAACATATCTTTTGCAGGAATGGGAAGGAGGCCAGCGCAGGCCATCTGGCTGAACATGTCCTTTCGTCAAGTTATCCCTGCAGCTGTGTGAAACTTACTGATGTTGAAGAACTTTACAGTTTAATTTGTTTTATCATTTTCCCTCCACTCTATTAAATTTGAAAGTAGATAAATCTTTATTTTCATATCAGCCAAGCAGTTTAACTGACTCTGAAGTTATTGAGTCTACGTGAACTTACATATTGTGTGTGTGCGTACGTGTGTGTGGGTAAAGGGGACTGAAATTTTCTGACGTTAAAAATGACTTCTCATATTCAAAATGAGAGCAATTCATCTAAAACATGGCCACTGGAAAGGAAATAAAGACTCACTGTTCTTTTCACAGGCAACAGAATATTGATCTTCCTCTCAATCAAGAAAAGAGGGAACCATGAAAGAGCACAGGTAGCCCATTTCCTTGTCCATGATCCCGACTTCTTCTACTTTGTAATTTTGCTAAGATCACAACAAATCTGGACTATTAACCTCAAGAGCAGGTCCTAAGACCTCAAGGTCAGATTCACTTCCATCAAGTCGGTTCAAATCCTGGTTCTAGCACCACTAGCCTAAGGCCACAGTTGAGAGTTGCGCCAGCTCTTATGCCTGTATTTCTCTCCTCCCATTCCTTCTTTCTTCCTGCCTCTTTTACCTCCTCCCGCTTCTTAAGTGGTTCGGTTTCTCTTCTTTTTTCTATCTGTTAATTCTCAAGTCTTAAATTAATTCTACTTGTTTCACTCATCAATGTTGCTGGTATTCACAGCTACAACGGTTCCTGGTGTTCATGGGAAAGTCCCATTCTCTATGCTGGGAACTGGATGTGGGAGTGAGACAGGGTGGGTTATTAATAGTTAATACTGCGGATATTAATGCCTAACTGTGACTAAGACTAGGGTTGTCCAAGCCCTAGATGATGGCCCCTGAACCTTTTAAGGCACTGAAAACGAATGTTTGGCGGGGGGGGGGGGGGGGGGAAGGGCAAGCTTAGAGGCAATGTCTTTAACCCAATATACAATCTGGGTATTTTCTCTTAATTGAAAGGTAAGGATCTGTACCAGGGAATTACAGTAGGAATCAGACAAAAGGTGATAAAATCTTAAGGAAGACACTTGTATTCAAGCTGTATGTGTGAGTGGATATGGAAAATGAATTCCTAAAGTAGAAGCAAGCACGAAGGGTGGGTAGATGGGTTATTTTGAAGTTGGCAAGCAAATAAAGACCAGATGGTTCTTGCTCAGAGGGCTAGAGAGCAAAATATTAGATGAGGGGATCTCGATTCAGCTAACCTCTATCATCTCTAGAAAAATATGCCCCTATTTCTAATAGGGCATGGGTACGACATCTAACAGTGGGCAGCCTCACACTGGGATAGTGCCTGCAGTCAAGCTTCGTTAGTGAAGACTGGCTGGGAAGCTGGGTTACCCTGGCTCAGGCAAGCCCAGGCTGCACCTAAGGGCTCCAGATGCTTCTCTTGTTTCATCTGCTGCTGTCAACTAATGGATATCCACCTGCCTCCAATTCTTAAATAAACTTTGGTGGCTCCTGATCCTAGATTACAGCCTCGGCCAAAATGTATGGACACTAACTGCCCAAAGGAAGAGTCAGAAAGAATGATTACTCCATGGTGGGATAAGTAAGAAAAGAGGCAGAAGGTTCCTCTGTGACAGTTCTCCGACTACTTCTCCCTCAATTCCTTCCTGCACATCACGTAGAATGCCTCTTCCTGTTAACAGGACCAGGGCATGATCAACCGAAGAAGAAGATACTGAATTTGGCCATCGGGACCAATTCCTGGAACTCTGGAGCTACAACGGATACTGAAGGGGGAGAAAAAGTGACCTTGTGTTTTTATCTCTTTGTGCCTCACTTTACTCATTTAAAAGGAGAAGGCTCAACAAGATCGTCTTTTAGATTCTATCTCATCTCCCTGGGCTCTAGCTATTTGAGCTCCTTATTTCAAAGCCCTCCTTGAGAATGTTCTTAGTACAGCTAAGCCTAATCATTCTGCCTTTCTTTCTCTTCTCCATCTTTCAGGACTGATGCTCCTTTCAGGGGCTAAGTATGTATGTGTTCCTACTCTGGATGGCATAAAATGCCGTCTTTCATCCTCCTTCTTACTCACAAAAGGGAGACTTTTATAAGTGTCACTCCAATCGTTTTGCAGTTGAGCTTTAGAGATAATTACCCTGGATTTCAAAAGGAAATACAAATACTTGCATAAAGGATACCAAATTTTCAAAAAGTGATGAGAATAAAAAATTAATGTACTCTTCTGTGTGTGTCATAATCAGAGTAAACATGGTACCCATGGCTCCTTTCAGTCTCCCCCCAAAATGCTGTACACCCCAGGCATGTGAGAAAGATTTACCAAAATATTCCCAGTATTAAAGTGGAAGAAACTAAAAATATTGTCCATTAACACCTGAGACGGTAAGAAACCGCATCCAGGATTCTTTTCCTTTAAGAATTTTTCCTCCTCTCCCTTACTTTCCCCTGTTTCTCTGACAAATGTTTTCTCCTCTAGTCTGAATGTACTACTGTACCTAAAGAGACTCAGTCTACTTTGGAAATAAATTCCAGAGGCAAGGATAACACTTAAACAATTTAACTTAAAAATTCAGCTTGAGTGAGGACAGTGGTTTAGGATCTACTCACAGAAATGGCTGATAAGTTTCTGTATCCATTTACATAAGAGAATACCATTCAAACTTTTAAAAGAAAAGACTTAGCTTCAAAAAAAAAAAAAAAAAAGTCTAACCGCAAACATGGGTTTGCTATAAAATAGTTACCAAAGTTGTCTTCCTAAGTACAGTGTCCCCTTCACCCTTTCAAGAGGTAGAAGAGTATTCCCTTCAGAATTCTAGAAGAATGACACAAAGCAGGAAATGGAAGGGGGGGGACCCTTTAATATACTAAAAATATCTGCTATGTATTAAAAAAAGTCCCCAAATTTAACCATATTTTGGTTCTAACTATATTATTCAAGAGTATAAACATTGTGAAGTAAAACTGGTTGGAACACATGTCAGAATAAAGGGGCTAAATGAAGTTGTGTATAACCAGCAAAATCGAAGAACAAAATAATACATTAAAACCTGCATACTTGCACAAAACTGAGTAAGAATGTGCCCTGAATTTCTACTTTTAACTACACAGTCAAGAAAAATGGTCATCAGATAGTTGATACAAGTCACATCTTCTTAGTACACAATTATGACTGGAAAGGGGAAAAAACGATTAAACCTCCTTCAAATCTGTTCAATACCAGTTTTTAGTTACTAAAAGAAATGCCAACAGGAAAAACACTTCTACAATGGCAGAAGATAACCTCTGTGTTTTGCATTATGAAGTCTTTATTCCTTTGCATTATCTGTGATGGGCCTGGGGACAAAAGATGGTTGGATGGAACCAACAAAAATGGAGACCAGTAACAACACAAAATCAGGATTGAGAAATTAAACTCCATGAACTATTATACTGTCTTGGCTACTCACAGGACTAGACACCACTTTAATCGCAAAAGCTTTCAATGCCAATCCTTTAAAATGAAGAAAATTTAAGAGTCAGATTTTCCACAGTTCACTTTGGAAAGAGCTTGTTTTACATCTTCAAACATTCGTATCATCAAAAATTCCTTCCAGTTTTCATTTATAAAACATACTGTGAGCTTCAAACACAGTGGCACTGAGGCTCATCCACTAGCTCTGCAACTCTGGGTAAATCTGTCTGTGCCTCAGTTTAATAGGTAGGATATCAACTCATTTAAAGGGACAGTTGTGAAGACTGAGTAACATATATAACATCCAACACAGCGAGTCCTGAAGAAATGTTAACGTAGTTTCCTTCTTTGTGCTACTTATCTCTCTAGTAGATACTGCTGATAATTTATGTAATTGTTTTAACATAATTTTATGTGAGTTAGGCAAAACCTGTCCTTTCCAAAGTCAATTAATATAGCGGAAACTAAAGTAAGTTAGTACTATACTGCAAATGTTTTGGATACTCAAGTATTTTGAACAACCTTTTATATAATAAGACACAGCTAACAGAATCTGAAATCTGAAGTAGAACCATATAACATGTATTTACTGTGACTTGGTGTGTTAAGTTATAGGAAATCACTTAATCACCGTATTGGGCCTACTGATTCTACTATCCTATTCTCTATAAGATCATCCATTAAAAGCAAAATGCTAGATTTTTATGCTGTACAGGGAGAACTTAAGTGCTGCCTTAACCGCTCCCCCCATTTTCATTTAATTAAAGGAAATAAAACCTTTAGTTTACTGAAAAGTATCAGCCTTTTCAGTGATAACACCTGGATCAACTTCAATTTTCTAAAGAAATGAGATTTTTAAAAAAAAGATTTTATTTATTTGAGAGAGAGAGAGAGAAACCACAAGCAGAGGGAGCGGCAGAGGGACAAGCACATCGAGCCTAATGTGGGGATCGATCCCAGGACTCCAGGACCTGAATGAGGGCAGATGCTTAACTGACCGAGCCACCCAGGTGCCCCAAGAACTGTGATTTTTACAAACTTAATGTTTAATTGACCTTTGCTCTTTACAGTGAAAAATTCTGTTGACAGTGTAAAGGCTTCATAACAGAGATACTGAGAAGATAATTGTTTCAAATATACCTAAAAAATGGGTAACACACCAAAGCTAAGAATTTGGGCTTTGAATCTTAGTTCAGATAGTCACTTTTCTGGGATTCTGGGAATAATGTTACCTATTAAATAAGGCTGTTAAAAGGATTTAATGACATAAAACAAGCAAAGTACATAGTATTGTGGTTGGTATCCTGTAAGTACTCATAAACGGAAGCAGCTTCTACAGTAAATAAACTGTATTCTTTCCCCAAAATTAGGCAAAAAACCCCCAAACAAACAAAAGCACAAAAACAAACAAAACAAAAAACCCCCACCAAACCCCCAAAACAAAAACAATTACTAAAATCCCAAACTATATTGACATGTCTTACATTTTTTTCAAAACTATGAAAAATAATCTAAAACCTGTACCATCACAGAATAACAGTAAAAAGCCAAAGTTATGAATCATTCCCACGTTATGTAAATTGAATAGTGGTCCTACAAATGCAGCTTCTGAGCCAAAAAAAAAAAACAAATGATGAATCAAACTCACATTCATACACACAAATACACACACACACGCTCTACAGAAAAGGAGCAATCAGATAAGAGGAAATCACAACCCCTATCTGAATGATCGGAGTTTCAGGCCAGAGTTCGTCACTTACTACCCTCTAACCTCGGCAGCATGCTTAATTACTCTAAGTCTCCGGCGTCTTCTTGCACAAGAGGGAGAACAAGCTCTACCAGGAGAATGGTCCGGAGGATTAAAGGCCATCCAGTCTGATGAAGCTGCTTGAGCCTGAGATCCGAGGCTGCACAGACAGACCTGCCCCATCTACGATGTCAGCAGCTCCCACCAAATCAGCAAGTAATTCCTTGAACCCCAAAGTACTAAGAAATGTTTTAGGTTTGTCCAAACTCTTAAAAATCTTTAAAGCTATACATGATTTGAGGTATTACTGTTTCTATGAATTACAGTGCTCTGGGAAGCTGGCAGAGATTTAATTTTGTAAGAATTTTAATATTCCATGAACACGGAGAAAAGAAAATTCTTACACATATAAACCTAAACCCATGCCTACATCTATAGCTTTCTAAATTCCATCAGAAGGACTGAGAAACTCATTTACGATTACAGACACGACTTCTTATATAACATTATCTGACAGCTGTTGTGATAACTGCTTTAGCTGTGTGCGTGTGTCCTACTGTAGGAGCTTCCTAATTGGCCTCCCTCCAATACATTCTCCACGTTGTAGCCAATGCTCTTTGTGAAAGGTAAATCCCCTTGGCTAAAAACCCATAATGGTTTCCTATTTCACTTCAAATTGAGTCTGAATTCCTCTCTCTGGTCCGCAAGGCCCTGTATAACCTGGCTCTGGTGAATCGAACCAATTTTATCTGAAGTCATTTAGTTCCTTGCTCATTACACTCTACTAAGCCGCTGTCCAACAGAAATATAATGAGAACCAAAAATGTAATTTAAATTTTTTTAGTAGCCTACCTTTTAAAAAGTTAAAAAAAGGTAGAGCCAATCTGAATAAATTTTACTAACCCAATATACCCCAAATATTGTGATACCCATATAAAATTCTTAAGCTATTTTATATACTTTTCATCATACCAAGTCTTCTAAATTAGCATATATTTTACACTTGGAGCCCGTCTCTGTTTCGACAAACCCTGTGTGGCTCGCAGCTACCATACGGGACAGCTACATGAACTTCCCTTGGTGCCAGAACAGGCAGTTCTCCCCGCCCCCTTCCCGTACGTGAGGTTCCCTCCTCCCAGAAGGTTCTTCCTTTGACAGCTCCTTTGCCGCCTTCCCCAACTCAGCCTGTGTGCCCCCTCTCTTCCCAACGGCTTCATGCCCTAGCAAAGTACGCAGAAAACACAGTTGTCTTAAGATTTCTCTCATTCTGTAATTTTTTTTTCTTGCTTGCTTTTCCTTGCTTTTTAAATATTTGTTTAATGCCTGTCTTTGACCACTATGCTGTAATTATTGTTCCAGGAGGACAAGGATTAGTCTTACTCTGTTTGCCACAGGCATGTCGGAGACACTGAATTTTTGCTGAGTAAGTGGGGATCTATACATATTCTTAGTTCCTCTCTGACCACACAACTCTCATACTGAAAAACAAAGTGCAGCATAAGAAATACATATACAAAAAAAAAAGAAATACATATACAATCACTTAAATTTATCATGTGAGACAAGTAAAGATGTTTAAAAAAGTATCACTAAGAAATTCTTTGATTATTATGATTTTATAAAGATCAAAAGAAATAATCACTTTATTTAAAATTATAAGTACTACCCAATGAAAAAGTTAAAATTTAAACTCAGATCGATCATGAAGTATTTCTAATATTTCTCTTTTCGGTGCCTTCCAGAGAAAGTATCACGTTAAATACAATTTATTTAGCATTCATGTTGGTACACTTAGATCCCCTAAAGATCTACAAAAGACTTAAAATTGCTAGGTAGATCCTACAACTAAAGGGAGAAAAGAAAAGTGTGGAAACTACAAGTGTCACTGGAAGAACACTAAACTTTTTAGCTAAGATTTAACCAAATTAAACTTTATCTCCTCTAGCTTCTCATTTTCTAAATATTTACTGTAATTCTAAACTGAGATCCATGACTCAGTTCAGCATTTTACATTGTTACATTGGAAGGTGGTCACTGAAAATTACACACCGTTTTTATACAAATTTTAATATACCCAGTGCAAATAAATATCACATAACTGACCAGTATGTATTTTTGAGAGGGAATAATATAAAATTAAAGACCTTTTTTTTTTTTTTAATGTTGAAATCTGAGACTAAGTTGACAGGTTAAAAAATTGGGAATAAGAGTATTTATACAGCTTCACTATGCTGCATATAAAATACTATATCATTTATTTTAAAATAGCCAAAAGTTCTATCACATCATATTATAGTTATCTTGTTAGGGCCTCTGTTAGCAATAGTAGCATAAAGAATACATCTGCACAGGGCAACGCTGTCTTATGTTGAGACACACAAGTCCCTAAACACAAAAAATGATCAAATATTTATATAATGGTCCAAGCACTATTCACAAGTCCTTTCATTTCATTGTAATAACCTCAAAGGTAGATATTTAATAATACCCATTCTGAAGATGGGCAAACTGAGGTTTAGAGATGTGAAACAGTTTGCTGGTAAACTTTGCTCTGCCCAACTGCTGAATCAAAGACCTAGGAATGGAGAATCCCGACCCCACCCCCCGCAGCCCCCACTTACGGGAGAGAAAGGCTTAGAAACAGTTTATTGCAATTCCTATGACTTGTCAGCTTTATATAAACTTGAATTTTAAGCATGAGACAGCCAAGTCCTCAAACCACGCCTCCAATGCCTACTAGTTTTCCACTACTTCCATGTTTGGCCAATTTGGTTTCCCATCAGTTCTCTAGTTCCTCATTCATTTCTCTGCTAAAAATAAAATGAGGTTATGAATCTCAGCACGGGTAGATGAAGGCGAGTCTACTCTTGTCAGGCACACATTTGGACAGACTTTCTCATTCTTTGACTTGGATACTCATCTGACATGCACTGCTGGGACCTATCTGCACACCCCAACTCCATCCCCAGGAGTCCGATATTTCCAAGAACAATCAGAATATTTCTCAAACTTGTCAATTCAGCATTTAATTATGCTTCAAGGAGGCCATGCGTGGCTGGGATCTCCATCTTGGAGGTTCCTATTACCCAACAAGAGTCTCTGTTAGCTGTTTTCTTTCTCTGACCAGCCATTATTACACTATTAAGGAAAACACTGCCATAAATTATTAAATACCAACAGACATTACGTGTTTGTGACTGTACCTTTCACAGATTTATTCTACTATAGACACTATAATTTTATATAAAGATTTTCTCCCTAGTTTTTAATGTCTTTTTTAGTGATATCAATATTTTCTCACTCTTTCTGGTATAAAATATACTGGGTCCACATTCATTGGGAGCAATCCACAACTGTGTGTGTATAAAATGATATATCAGTTTGCTTTAATTTATATCCTATTTGGAAATGAATTCAATTTTGTTGTGGCTATAAGATTTCTCATTTGTTAAATGTACTCTTTATATTAACTGATTTCTAAGGTTCTTAGAACTCAAAAACTCTGGTCTAAGCATGGCTAATGGATACCAGCTAATGAAAACATTAACTCATTAACTGAGCTTAGAGAATTGTCACCCACATATTTAAAGTTGTCCTCATGAATGACTTTCATTTTATGGCCTAAATTAATAGTCATGATAACATGCCAAACGTTTGTCTTCTCCATATGTTTCCTGTACCTAGAAATCTCTGACCCAAGTTAACATGCAGTTTCCTTGGATGTTCAACGTAATTTGTTGATATTGGTTAATAAGCATAATGTACCTAGATTCACAAAATGAATCTAAATAAGAAACAGATTTCATAGTTTTAAAAAATTCAACATCACGGATCAGTTCTGATGTTCGTACTTCCTTGTCCTGTGTTCAGAGGAAGAACAAGATAAAGCAGTCACTTGAATTACTCTGACCATCAGATAATTCTATAAACACGATCCCTAGGTTGGTTCTAGAACAATGAGTCCCTATTCCTTCAACACAGAATACTTTCAGAAGAGAAGCTGAAGCTAAGCACTCATCATAGTCCGCACTGCAAAAATTGAACCGTAAATAGACAAGAGAGGAAAAACTAAAGTGTGTGTGCTGGGGGGGCGGGGGGTGGATTGGTTAAGCATTCTTTTTTCATTTGACCAAGAAATATTTACTGAGCAGTTATTATGTGCCAGATACAGTAAGAATTTCGGGTACTTTGGTAAACAAAAAAATAACCTCCCACTCCACCAAAAGAAGGGAAGAAGAACAACAACAACAAGAAAAGAAAACATAAATACCAATTTCTTTTATTTGGTATTCCCTTCTCTATCTTCCCATTCTGAGCTGGCTGAACATTATATATACACATGCCATAAATTTCTTTTGAGAAGGTGAAAGATTCCAAAATTTTCAAAGTTTGTGAAGTAATTACAAAACTATAAACTAAAATTAGAACTAGAGAAAGTTTAAAAGATGTTTTATTCTGGAAAATATTCTGGTTCTTAGTGCCATGGTTTATTTTTCCTCAACATTATCTCAATTTGCATTTTTTCAATAAGAAAACAACTACAAAACTGAGTATATAAGAATATAGCAGTAATCATTTGGATGGCTTATATTCATCTGAAAACATCTCTAGTAGTCTTAATTTTGCCATCAAGTTTAAAAGTTCTTAATAACAGCCCCTCCCTTCATGGATAATAAAATCTTACATTTTAATCACATCGGGATTTGGTATATTTGTATTTGTTATTTAACAAATGCTTAAAAATGTTTCTCCATTCACCCATTTTCTATAAAAGTATCTGAGAGCAAGTCTAGACCAATGTCCACGACCTCTAATCTTCTATATCAGGATGTTTTTGTGATATAAAACTAAAATTAGTATATGCAGAACAATTACACATTTAAACGGAAGTGAAATGCAATCTAAAAACTGTAAAGCTATATACTAATTTCAGGAATGTTGCAGTACACAATGAAAAACAACTTTCATTTCATCAGTGAGCTCTTCTGCTTCCTCTGTCCGAAATCAAGGTTCTGATTCTAATCGAAGGATCAGGATGGGGACAGAGGAGGCAAAGGGCACGTGCAGTTCACATGTGGCAAGAAGCTCAGACAAGAGGAATTTCTCCTCTCCCCTTCACAGTACAGATTTATACGTAACCTCAAAAGTACAGCCACAACATTTCAAAAATGCCTGAAAATGGCAAGGGGTCAAATTCCAATCACAGATATTTCAACCATTTTGTGAAATATTAAAACATTTATTGAATTCATACCAAACAATCCTAAATTTTACACTATAAGTATCCGACAGTCACATAATTGAAAAAAAAAAAACCCTGAAAAAATGTTTCAATTTCCTACAACAGAATCAAACAGTAGTACAATGTCCATATAAATGCATGAAATTAGTAAAAGAATAAAGTAAATAAAACATTTCTTAATTTACTTAATATAGTTTAAGGTGGTACAGTGATTACTTTTTTTTTTTTAATGAAAATCTCTTTTCTTATTCTCTACACCACATTATGTAGGACCTTTAACAAGGTAATATACTGAAAATAATTAAAAATCATTTCCTAAACCAACTCTGTCCTCCATGACTTCTCCCATTCATTTTGTGGTTAAAATCTTACAATATGAGCTTGAATTTCATCTCTGCCTGACACGTTTCAAGCAGTGAAGCAGATTAGTGCCTCAGAACACTTTACAGGGTTTCGTTATCAATCAGGGTTTGTTCCTCGTGACGCTTTCAGCAAAATTATCTTACTCGAATGAACTCTCATGGATGGAAGTAAACAAAGCTGTAGCCCACTGCTCTCGCATACTTTCCATTTATTTATTTCCTTTTTCTTTACTTACACTTAAAGCACGTGCCACAGGAAGAGCGCATGTTAAATATTCCTGGAGTGTCACAATATGTAATACAATAAAACAGATTACAACCCTACCTTTCCTTCACAGCAGTGGTGCCAAGCACAGGTACACCGGAGCAATCAATTTGTTCTGCAGACAGTAAGGCTTTCATAGAATACTAATGTAAAATCTCTTTTCTCTCTCCTTTGCCTTGACTCCCCAATGCCCGGGTCCCGACCAATACTGGGAGGAGGGCGGTATGTCTTCTGCTGAGATAACCACAACTACTAATCAAGTCTACGTGTACAAGGGCACAGGATTAAACCTCCACCAAGCTTGAGTCAGGGTTTGAGAGCAGCTAACACATGCACAGCACAGTCAAAATGAAACACACACACACACACACACACACACACACCCACACACACACCCACCCATGCACATGCCATGAAAATACAGATGTGTCTACTTCAGTGAACTAATTCATCACACTTTACCACTGATAGTTTCTTTTCTTTTCTTTCTTTCTTTCTTTTTTTTTTTAATTTCAGGAGCATAAAATTACCTCCTGTTGGACTGGGGGCTTAGATCCAACAGTACCCAACAATAATTACGTTTTTCCAGAAACCAGAATCATGATCAGTATTCTCTGCATTATACGGTTCAGTTTTTTAAACGTGGCATTTTTCTAAATTGGACTATTCAATACAGTTTACACTGACTTATACTTTCAAGTATTAACATAGGGTTAACGGACTCAGCAAAGATTCTTAGCATTTTGCACTAAAAAGGTAATAGCTCACATCTACTCCTTCAAGAAAAGCACGTGCATTACCAATAGTGAAGAGATGTCCAGAAGATTTTCATTTATCTTAAAGTTTTCATACAAAGTATAACCACAAGCTATTTAAAAAAAATATTTTCAGGTCTCAAAATTATTTAAAAAACATCTTTAACACTTTATAATTATGGTAGTTGCATAGTGGTAATTTTGAGCTCCTAAATTCAAAATACTGAGGTTCCTTTCTATGGGGCATTTTTACTTAGCTTATTCTTCTTTTATCCAAAATGTGAAAAGGTAAGCCAATCACTGAGTAGGGTGATGACAGTAGTTGATAAATATTTTTTAACAACACATATTACCTCGTTTTAATTGCCTGCCTTAATTTTCAAAAAACTCCCCAAAAGTACTGACAGTCGAGGGGCTGCAAATGAAGCAATAATTAGGGACAAAACACTCTAGATAATCAAAGAAACTTAACAGGAGGCTTCCTAAACCAGTTCTATTTTCATGTACACAAATGTTTTAACACTGCTAGAAAACATGTCCTATTCTGCACACTTTTCTTTAAAAAAAAAAAAAAAAAAGGCAGCAGGAACAATTAAGAAATACTAGGGCCTTCAATGAAGTATTGCAATAATGTTTGCAATAATGTTTAATCAATACTGATGCATTTGTCCTTGACACACTGACCATGTCATCAGGCTACTGTCATGTGATATCATGTCATTTCCCCACCTGGCTCATGACCTTGTCCTCTAAATGACCTAAAGCTTCCCTCAAGTAGCAGGAGGCCCCTCCCCGCTGTCTCAGCAAGGTCGAATGGGTCAGCGTGTCCTCATCTATAATCCACCACCATTTGTCAGCAGGGAGGCTGGAGGAGGCAGGCTTGCTACAAGGGGAGAATGCCCAATTAGGCAGCTGTCACACAAAGCATAGGCTGCAAAATTATCCCCTGTCAAAAGAAAGAGCAGCTGCGGGTGCCAATTACAGCAACCTTTCAACCCTTTAGGTACTGGAAACTACACAGAAGTAAATGAAGAACAATTAGTGATAACAAATCGATGAATTAGGACAGTGAGTTAGAAATTACTAGCAGGTGAGCCTGGGTCATACATGACATAAGGGCACAGCAGACTCCAGGCAAGGGCAGGGACACAAAGAATCCCACGACCATCTTCTTGCATATAGATTTTCCCTCTAGCTTTTTCCTTCTGTAAACGTAAAATCCTTTAAAATGCCCAGAACCTCAAAGAACACATACCTTCTTACTTTTCAGGGAAGACCCAAATAAACGGTTTCTTGACTAGAAGAAAATCCTTCAGAACAGGAAGTCTAGTTAACTCGAAGTTGTTCTTAAACAATCTGCCGTGCTATTGCCTCAAACTTAAATTTAAGTGTGGCCCACAAAATCTAAAATATCAGTTCAAACAATCGCACTTAAAACACTATCCCTCTTCACCGAGTACTTGCCCTGATTCTACTTTAATCACACTCGCAGGGAAGTGTCTCCAAGAAAGTCATCGGGTATGGATTCTGAGAAAACTGTGATGTGGGTATCATTACGCCGATGTTAAATTTCTGTACATGGTGTGATTCTGTGTACAGAGAAGTAACTGCAGTGTGTGCTTCTGTGTATGATATGTATCTAAAAAACCAACTATAAATTACCTGGGTTATTCTGCATTAGGTGTGATATGCGTTAAGTCCCAAGCATAGGAAGCTAATGCACTGGGATCTCTCCAAGGAATGTCTTTGCTACTTAGCACTGCAAGGCAACAACGGAGGAACCAAATGGGCAAACAAGTCCCACAAAGGAGAGGGAATCCAGTATGGCTCAGTGTTTATGGACATGGTTTCGTTGTGCCTCAAAAAAGTTCTGTATGTTTAGAAACAACTTTCTGAAAGTCCACTTTAAACTGACACTCCTTTTTTTTCTTTCCCTTAGGAAAAAGCATGTATCTTCCCATACTGATTCTTTGAGAGCTGAGGAACCTGAATGATCTGTGCTATAATTTCTAAAGAAGCAGGGATAAATTGCTCAACTAGAATTCTAAATCACAAATGGGCAAAAGTGAGGGAGACAAGGTGAGGCAATAAAAAGCCCTTCGCTCATCCCCTCCAACACATTATAAATAAATCACGGTTGCCAGAGGGAAAAGTTCATAATTCCTAGCTCCTAAATCAAGTCATTGGATAAAATTTCCAGGAGAGAATTGTCATGGGAAGAAAACTTCTCCATTAAAAGTTTACCCAAGAATTTGATTCATAAATTACATTTCACCTTGTTAAAAAGTGGGCATTTACACATTTGCTTTAGTTCGGAAGGCAACCTTCTCAAGTCAAACGTAAGAATTCAAAGAAAGAAATGGCAAGTAGACTGGAATGAAGGAGTTAATGCCTTTAGAATTCAGCTTCCATCATACATGGGTGACTATCTCTTTAAATAATTTAAATCCTCTCCATCAACTACAAAGCTGTTTTGAAGCCATTTAGCTTTGTTCTTTACATGTGTTCTAATTAAGAAATGACCTTGTCATCACACACACCATAAATCCGGGATTATTTCCTACAGCAAAAAATTCACAGAGTCCCCAAAAAAAGAAAAAGAGGGGGGGGAAAAAGACTTCTTCCTCAGTTCCTCACTAAAGGAAGTTGTTGGTTGGCTAAACGCTGAAGCAGTTTCACCGCATAATTTTTTTTTGTTGTTGAATGTCACAGGGCGGGTTAGTGTGACCTTGAGCTGCATCAGCCGCACAGCAAGGGTCGAGATGCCTGCAGGCGCCCTTGTACTGGATTTGCAAGACAAAAACCTTCAAACTGGCTGAAGGACATCTTAAATCTCTTCAAAGGTTTTCCGAACTAATCTGGGCTGCTCTTAGCAGGATCTGTGCCAGTGTGAGAGGCAAAATTAAAAACAAGGTCTTTGACAGGATGTTGTCTCCTCTTAACCCTTCCCGAGCAGAACAGAACAAATCGCAAGCTTTCTGGAGATATGGTTTACCTAGAAGCATTCTTTCATAACAAATTATGTAAGCGAGCAATCACAAAGGATGGGGCAGCTATTAGCCCTCAAAACCAAACCTCCCCGTCGCACTTATTTAAGAATTCGGGTCAATTTTCTTCTTGCCTGTATTTTAGTGCAGTGAATGTAAAACTTAAAGCTCTGTTTGTTTGCTCTTAGATTTGCAGAACAGTCATAGGTTAAGAGTAAGGAAATATTTCCATCAACATTAATCTCTAGAATTTTCTTTCTTTCTTTCTTTCTTTCTTTCTTTCTTTCTTTCTTTCTTTCTTTCTTTCTTTCTTTTTAAAGAACGAGGTTCTAGCTGGTTAAGTTGCAAGCTTCATATGTATTACCTATACCTCACTAAAATTACAACAGGTAAAGAAAATTACATCATACATTTACAAATTTCTTGTATCTAACATGATGGATACACTGCTAAAAGGAAGAAATCAGAATAATGAAAATGAACATACTTTAAACAAAGCAATGTCAGGCTTGTTACAAAAAATCAGTATCAGTGCCGGCACAGGGTGTGAGTCTTCTCTGGCAATGCTCTCAAAGTTTAATTTAGTAGCTATGTTCCCAATAGTCTAAGGGAACAAACACTGTAACACTGATTTTAAGATACTGCATTTTAAGTATCTCTGCACCTGTAACATGTCTGTTTGTCACCATTGGACATAAGGTATATCATAATCAGTTGTAAAGAGCATTTAGTAAAAGGTACAGAATTTGTTAAGGTTCAATAGGTTTCAAATCATGCCCTTCAAAAAAAAAAAAAGACTAAGTAACCTGAAGATTATGCTGAGTAACAACGACACTTTCACTAACTTGAATTCTGATAGGCTTTCCTGAATGGGACAGGAAAAGGGTAAAGCAGTAACTAGTAAGTAGATAACGCATGAGAGTGAACCATACATGTGAATTTCTTTAGTACCTGTGCAAAAGGAGAAAAGAGTATACACTGTGCTAAATGCTTCAGCTGGAAACCTGGTAGGAAAAACAAAAACAAAAACAAAAAAAAAACGAACTCTAAGGATGCAGAGTGAGCAGTAACTAGGTTTTCCGTTCACAGGTACATGTGCCCTAGGTGGTGGTCCGTGATCATTAAAAAAAGGACGGTCTGGCCAGGGAGAAGAGAATGGCGCCACTCTGGGTTACATAAATAGGCAGGGAAGAGCTGAGTGTGATACAGGAAGAGGGTGGTCCAGTGTGACTAGAGATTAGGCTGAAAATGTAACTGGGACCAAGGACTTTGAATCAAGGCCATGCCAAGGAGCTAGCCTTTATCTGGTGGGCAGTGGAAGGTTTACAGGCAATGGTATGATTAAATGCATGCCAAAAACAAAAACAGAAGTTGTAGAATCGTTGATGGCTTGGAGGGGAGAAACTGGGATGAAGTCGTGCAGAGAAGAAAACATGGTCAAAATATGACAGGGGCAGGAATGTTAAAGAAAAAGATAACTGAAAAATAAATAAAGGCTGGTCTGAATATTTAGAAAGCAATTTATAGAACATATATAGTGCTGTAAAAAAGGGTATTTTTAATAGCAAATTCATTAAGTCAAAAAATAATGAAAATAATTATTGTATCTCAAGCCCACATTTGTAAATCATCTTGTTGACATGATTTATACAAAGTTTCATGATAACTAAGAACTCCTATAGAGGTATTCAGGGAAGAGTCAGAATCAGAATCCATTGAGATTTGAATTTTGTACATTTCAAATCATAATCTTCATTAAGTATCAGGTAGGGATTGTTGTTTTTGAAGGCAGCAATATGTACCTTTTCAGAATAGTTTGAAGGCATATTTCCCTTGGGTATAAGACAGAGATGTCTGGCTTAAATCATAACGTGGTTGATGAGGCTACCATATTATGAAGCATTTCATCAACACTAATGAGCACAAAATTAACTCTGCAAACATTTATTGAGTATGTACTATGTTTAGAACTCAGAATTAAAAAATAAAAAGTCCCCAACATTCTATCAGCTTTGTGCTTCTAGTGTGTCACTTATAATGATAAGTCCCTAAATTATAGTTCACACCATCACACCATTACACAATAAAAAGCCTATTAGTAGAAAGAATATTGAGTTGTCAGGGAATTAGGTCTCAACTAGCAGCCATCTTGGTACTCCCAGACAGCTGACAAGGTATACAGAGAAATCCCAGAACTCTCTGGGAAGACCCAGTACCCATGCAATTTGAAGAGAGTCGTCAAATACTCTGGAGACTGACTGTCCTGCTAAGACCTCAGAAAGAATTTAACAGAGTATCAGCCAAGGTAAGAGGGAGGGAGTAAAAAAGAACAGGAGTCACCAGGGCCAAGAAACTATCTGCCAGAGAGCAGACTGTACTCTCAGAAAAGGAAAGCCAGCATCAGGGATCAGGTTGAGGCAAGTGGAGGGGAAGGTCAAACAAAGGAGAGAAGAAAGATTCTGAAGGGAATACTCACTTTACTGAAGAAGAAGCAAACTTTACTCTCTGAACTCCTTAAGAAATGATCAAGTCTCCAAACCCTCCAGAGGAAGAATCATCATCACAGGAGATGTATTTGGAGATTCACAAATCATAAAAAGGTCTAGCAATTGAAAGCCAGTATAGTGATAGGGCACAACTAGAAATGACCTTCCCAAGTATCTACAAACAAAATAACTTCTTGAGTGAGCATCTCCACCCTACTGGTAATAAGTTTCCAGCACACTGGATGTCTAGATATTAACATGGGGGTGGGTACTGTAAGACTTGTAGATACTGAACAACAAACAAACCAAAAAACCAAAAAACCCACACAACTTATTAACCTACAAACACAAAAGCTATGATGCATTATTGAAATAAAAATACAGAATATTCTGTAGGCAATTAGACATTAAATTCCTATAAAGCAGTTCTTAAACCGTGGTCCAGGGACCCCAAGAGTCTCAACGATCCATTTAGGAGGTGCATGAGGTCAAAACCTAATCTGATACCCATTTTGTCTCTCTCTCTCATGAGTGTACAACGGTGTTGTCCAGAGGCCATGTGATGTGTCATGGCTAATGTGTTAATGGCTCATGGAGTGTAGCCTTGTATATTCTTGTGCTTTACAAATTTTCTCAGTTTTAATTTCTATATGGTAAAATATTGGTTGATATGACCCCCATAAAGAAAAGCTCTCTTGGGTCCTCAATAATTTAAGAGATTGAAGGGGTGCTGAGAGGGAAAAGTTTGAGAGCTGCTGCTAGTCTACTCTAATAAAGTTAAGAACTTCCATCTTGGTTTGAATGTTCCAACAAAATCTCTACTTTCTAATTTTCAAGAATTTATGCTATAACTATGCCAGGTAAGTACTGTTCTCTATGCAGAAACATCTCAGAGACCTGAGTAGGGGGAAGGAAAAAATGACCCTTTGAAAAAGAAAATTAGTAAGCTAGAGACGATATGAAGCATCTACCACATTTGCACGGTTACTACTCTTCTGAATCCACCACGCCAGACGTAACAAATCCAAAATATTTATAAATAAGCTGCTGTGTGCTGAGAGCTGAAGACGGAAGGTAACTAAGTAACAAACTAGCCCTTGGTAGGCTCACCCTGTCAGGAAAAACGGAATCCACAACCCAGTGAGATACTAGTATAAGAAAAGGCATGCACAAAGCAAAAAGAGCATGGAAGGGCAAATTCTTGGGAGGAAGACAGGCAGGGAACACGTTTGTTAGTGAAGGCACTCTGCCACGGAGGTGGCATGAACTGACTAGCAAAAATCAAGCTTTGCCAAATGGAACAGAAGTTAAAGAGCACTCTTCAAGCAGGGGGAGGTGCATCGGTCCCAGCGGGAAGAGTAACAGCACACAGATGTTTTAGAGACTTTAAGTTTCTAGTAACAGATAACGGACCTCTGTTCAAAGCACAGAAATTGTGAGTAATGAAGACACTTTCTAGAATTCGAAATGTAATTTGATATCAGTTGAAGTCAATGATGAAAAATTTGGACTTGTGAATTTGTAGGCCTTTTTCTTCATTTCCAAAATCTGTCCTAGATAGTGGCTTTTTAAAAATACAATAAAATGGGGCGCCTGGGTGGCTCAGTGGGTTAAGCCTCTGCCTTCGGCTCAGGTCATGGTCTCAGGGTCCTGGGATCGAGCCCCGCATCGGGCTCTCTGCTTGGCAGGGAGCCGGCTTCCTCCTCTCTCTGTCTGCCTCTCTGCCTACTTGTGATCTCTCTCTGTCAAATAAATAAATAAAATCTTTAAAAAAATACAATAAAATAAATTTGTTAAAAAAAATGGAGTGTAAACAAAAACTGGTCCTTCACCATAGGTATTTTGAGAACCTTTGAGAACAAGCTGCAGGATGGCGGGATGGAGGAAGGACAACTGGAGATAAAAATTTCATGATCTATTTTGCTTAGAAAAAGAGAGGACATGCTCATATAGGGCGGGGCAGGGAGAGGGCGAGGAGAGGAAGAAGGTGGAAGAGACCGTTGGGCAAAGCTCCATGCTCAGTGCGGGAGCCTGTCCTGGGGCTTGATCTCACAACCCTGAGATCATGACCTGAGCTGAAATCAAGAATAGTCAGACACTCAATCGGCTGAACCACAACAGGTGCCCTATTAATAATCTTTCTATAAGTAAAGGCAAATAACTAACTAACTAAATAACTAAATAAATGGGGTTTGAAAATTACTCTAGTATATCTAGTGTATCTCTGATCTAGAATGAGGAAATTCTGGTTATCTAAATAACATGCATAAGCTGTACTGTTAGCATCACACTAACTTCAACGTGCAAACCTCAGGCCATGTGGTTAGAGGGCAAACATCGCAGAGAATCAAGGAGAATATCAGGTTCACTACAATTATTTTAAGTCAGAAAAACCAGAGTGTGAATAAGAAGAAAAAGTGAATGGACACTCTTACCAAGACATTTTAAAATTATTTTAATTATTTCATTTGAAAATTTTCATGGGAGAGAAAAAAACCTGAGTTGACATGGAGGCTTGGTGTAGTGGGGAATTTTCCTCTCAAAATGATGTTAGTTGTATCAATTAAGGTACTAAGTAAAAGACTTTAAAAAAGCCAATTCTTTAATGACATCAAGTTCAGCAAAATGTTAATTATATTAACAGTTCCCATTGTAACAGTGAATTAGGATTAAGGAAGGCCTGTCACTTTCCTACGGTCGTTATGTTATTGGGATCACTGAATTATTTTATCAGAGAAGTAACAGAAGCAAATTGGAAGTTTTAGGAAAATGTGGTAGTTGTGGAGACAAAGGCATAAGTAAGCAGGCTTCCAGCACAAGCATTCCATATGAGGTCTGCACTCTGAGACAAGATGCTGGCTGTGGGAAAAGAAATTAAAGAGTAGGTAGAAGCAATGCTGGAAATCAATACTTCATTTGAGTCCATCACCCAAATTCTCTTGCCCAGGTTGTCCACAAAGCCAGGGAAACATCAGCTGAGAAAGACAAGTTAGTTTATGGGAATTCATTCCAACTAAAATAACTCACCTAGATTCCCAGTGAGAATCATGAGATACAGCAATAAAAACTCCACTTAGTGAGAAAATGAGTATATTCAAGTACTTAAGCTAAATTGATTTATGGCCAATTTATCTAATTCTACCTGAGACAGTCACTGTTTTTATATTATCAGTATTTGCCAAAATCAGCTAACAAATGCTGCACTCTGAAATAAACAGAAAGTATATGGAGTTCTAAAAAAACAAAAAAAAGGGATTTTATTTTATTAGTTATGTGGGATGACTACTTTTTTTGCTCAAAAGAAGGAGCTGACAAGGGAGCAAAGGAGATCTCGCTTAAGGCACTGAGAAGCTTTACAAATACTTCATGCTTTATATGGTTTGCAATATTCATTTAATCAAATTCTTCTCCTTTTTTCCTAATCACCCTCCTTGGCCTCATTCAGGACATTACTCAGAAAACATGATGTACTGGAGCGCCTGGGTGGCTCAGCAGGTTAAGCATCCACCTCTTGATTTTGGCTCAGGTCATGATTCCGGGGTCGTGAGACTGAGCCCCGTATAAGGCTCTGGAGCTCAGTGTGGAGTCTGCTTGAGATTCTCCCTCTCTCTCTCTCCCTTCTCTCCCCCACCTTCTCTCTTCCTTAAAAAAAAAAAAAAAAAGTGACCGTACCCGTTTTTGGAGTGTAGCTATATGACAGACAAACCATAGTAAAACCTCATGGAATATATTAATTCAGAGTCTTCAAATGTTTTTCTATCAAATACTAGTCTAAATAAGGCCCTCCTTTTTGGAAACTGAGAATTCAATGGGTAGCTAATGGAATGCCTACTGAAAAGATATTTTATATAATGACAACTTCTCCCAAATTTATTTGACATGGAGTCTCATTCAAAACACAATTTAGAAAACATATACTTAACATATTCACTTTCAAATCTTGAAAAAAATTTAAATATACATAAATGATTATCACAAATAGCTCATTTGTATATGCTTTCCAAACTATTCATTGTACATTCTAATAATCTGTCTTTTCTATCTGGGAGAAAGATCTAAATCTGACCATTTTTCAAGGACAACTTAGTGGCTAAGTAAATTTGTCAGCTGGCTATCTATGATTTATTTATCCAACTGTCAAAGTGGTGGTCGGTACTTGGTACTTGGTACAACAAAGGCGTTGACAAATAAAGAACAACAACAAACTAATTGTATCTTGCGGGTCACAAGAATATGCATGATTATAATTTTCATTTTAATGAAATTAAAAGTTGGGAATTGGGGTGCAGTAACAACCTTGCTCATCAAATATAAAAACAGATTTCAGACTATCAGTCATTAACACATAATTATACCTGAATGAAAGAACTCAGTATTTAACAAATAAAAGCCTGGCTGATTTAAAATCTTGATTTGGGGAAAAAATAGTATGTGAGTATGTGATGAATGACGAGCAACCAAATAATTATTAGTAACTGTAATTTTTATTAAATAAATGTTTTAAAGATTTTCTTGCTTAAACTACAAGAATAAACAGAATTAAAATAAGAAAGAAGTAGAATGATTAAATAACTTAATTACCAAGTTTTCTGAATATAATCAGAATAGTAGAGAAAAAGGAATTTGTATTATCACTGTGCCAACCATATGACACCTTAGATAAGGAACACATTTGATTCAAAGTTGCCATTCTCCTTTAGAAACATCAGGGTCCATTAAAACACCAGGAAGTTCAGGATATCCTATCTGCTTTCTTCTAACGAGAGTTTTTAGCTAGCTAATTGAAAGTGAACTCTTCACAACCAATGATGAGCACAATAATTAATCACTATGTCCTTTCCCAGTTTATTTGGAGTGCTTCTCTGCCCAGGCGTAAGCAGCACAAAGTCCAAGAGCTTAAGACATGACAAATTCATTTAGGTTCTAGCTCTACTAGATAACAGGAGTGTTAATCCACATAGAATTAGCCACTCACCCATCTCTTTCTGTTGTACCGTCCACTTACTTGTGTTAATTTAATCAGACCATTTTATCGCTTCTCAGAAATGCTAATATACTATTTGCCTTATAAGAGGTAACCATTTTACCTAATTCAAAAAGTAATCATTGACTTAGACTATAATAAACCCACAATAACCAAACATGCTTCTATTTTTCTTCAAAACAATAATTAACTTTTTTTTTTTAAAGATTTTATTTATTTATTTGACAGAGAGATCACAAGTAGGCAGAGAGGCAGGCAGAGAGAGAGGGGGAAGCAGAGAGCCCGATGCAGGGCTCGATCCCAAGACCCTGAGATCATGACCTGAGCCGAACGCAGAGGCTTAACCCACTGAGCCACCCAGGCACCCCAAAACAATAATTAACTTTTTATCTGAAATCAGATTGCTATTTCGGGTTTTATATTAACTGTTCATTTTCTGTTTTTTCGTAAAAACAAATTATCATCAACACAAACACTATTTCTAATTTCAAGCTTCCCAATCGCCCTCTCCAGAAGTAATCTACTCCTTTGAATTCTATAGAATATTTTTTTCTGTCTTTCTTATGGCGTTTAAGCTCTTTTTACTACTTGATTAAATTTATCTATACTTATCTTTTCTCAGTAAGTTCCTTAGGATTGTATCTTATTCACTATCGATTTTTTTGTTTGTTTTAAACCACATTGTGCCTAATGAAATAATTTGCACAGATAAAACACAAAACATAAATCTGGTGATTACAAGCTAATTTATCACTAAGAAAGGATTCTCCAAAATATATTAAAATCACCATGATTAAGCCTTAAGAAGTCAGGAAAAATATTCTCACCATCTGTCTCTGAGGTCTGTCTCTACTTTCTGAGAAAGGAAATGGAGAAGGCTGTTGAAAAGGAGCTCTGGTGTCATCTGGAGTCTTTAAATTCCCCGTTCCTCCTCCGGTCTAGTGTGCACCTGAGGAAAAGGAAAACCAGATTCTAGAATATTTTTTGTGGAGTTCTGTAAACTTTTCCCAGTGTATTTTCTGTTCAAGTTCAATGTAAAAGTAGTCATTTAACAGAGAAATAGAGTTTTATGAAATAGGGATCATTCATTAAGGGAAACTACGTAACTTTTGCTTTCTAGACAATGCATTTGATCGAAGTAGATGTTTCAACGCAACTGTGAATAAGGTTGCTAGGATGTGCTTGTTAAACTCTGTTAATTTCAAATTTCTGTCAAATTATTCCAATTAAGTTACATCTAAAAATTCTAAATCCTCCCAAAGGTATATTTCAAAAAAAAAAAAAGGAAAGAAAGAAAAAAGAAAACTAAAAAGGAAAAAGGAAAAATAGATGTTCATATTAAGCTTTTTCTGTTACAAAATACTCCCTATGTAACCTTCTAGCACAAAATTTGTAATAAATATCAAATGCCTTACGTCCAGAGACAGACTTGCACACCAATCTCCAAAGCAGCTTTATTTTAAAAAGTCAAAAACTGGTAACAACTCAAATGCCTTTCAGGAGGTAAATGAATTATGGTATACCCATACAATGGGATATTCACTACTCAGCAACAAAAAAGGATGCACGATTGATATAAACAACAGCGCGGATGAGTTTCAAAATAATTATGCTGAGTGCAAGAAGCCAGACAAAAAGGAATACACAGTTTGTAATTCCATTTGCATAAAACTGTAGAAAATGCAAAGTAATCCACAGGGAAAGAAAATGTTTCAGTGGTTATCTGGGGATGGAGGGGTGGGATGGTGCAGGAAGGAAGGATTACAAAAGGACATTACCTTAACTGTGTTGGACATGGGTGTATACATATTCAAAACTGATCAAGCTGTAAACCTTAAACATGTGCAGTTTATTAGATGTCAATTACGACTTAATAAAGCTACAAAATATTAAATTTCTTCAAATGTTGTATGCCCCTTTGTGTAGCAATTCCAAGTCTAGGATTTATCATAATGAGAAAAAAAATGAGGACATATGCAAGTATTCAGCCATAAGGATGTGACAATATACATTATTTCTAATAGTTAAAAAAAAATTGAAAATAGCCATTAAATGTAAAATAACAAATTTGAGACAGGTTTAATAAATTCTGGCGTATTACATGGTAGGATACTATGTAGCTACAAACATATTATATAAAAAATTATAGGCTATCATTCCATATAACATACACTGAGTGATAAAAATAGGAAACAGAACACTATGTTCAGTATAGCTGAATTTATTTCCAACATATATGAAAATAAATGTGGCAATTATTTCTGCATTAGAGGTAATTTTTATTTTTCCTTTTTGCTGATTTATAGTCCCTAGTTTCTTTTTTCTTTATAGTAAACACATATTACTTTGGTAAAATAAAATGAATTCAAGGATAAAAATACTAACAGTCTACAACTGTCCGCTCCCTATACGAGTAAAAGACTCCTCAGAGCTGGTGCCCATTACAGAGCTCTGAGCTATCATGTCACCTCCACCAGTGACCTACCAAACAGTCATGAAAAAAGGGCAGGTCTGACAGGATAAACTGGAGTAATAATTAGTAAGCTACGTGCTTTACAAAGCGTTTTCATGGGCATGACCTCATTTGATCTTCGTAACTCAGTGAAACGAGCAGAGAAGGCATGATCCCATTTTACAGAGGGGAAACAGACAACTGAGCAAGGCCAGTCAAGTGTCGTGTCCCCAAATTACAAATCTTGGATTTAAATTGAGCCTTGACTATAAATTGTGATAGGAATTCTAAGAGAAACAGGGAACAATCACTTCTGATTATTTATAACTAGAAGGCAGTGAGTTATATGTGAATTTAAAAATAACCGTATTTGCAATCATATTAGTATTCCTATTAGCATCTGCTGGGGGCCTTAGGGATTTCCTAAATCCCCAGGGCCCAACCTCAGGAGCTATACCCTGGCAACCCCATCTTGCCCCTTGTCAACATTACCTATTAAAGCTCTGAAATTCAAGTAGATTTTAATTGTTTAATTTTCAGTTGCAATTCTTTCCTTCTTGAAAAATAAAGAAAATGTATTACCTTTTATTTTAAAGTGGGTAAAAGAAAGTAACCATAACTATATACATAAATTTATGAATGCTACAAACATTGACTTACGAGATGTCAAAAGATCTAACTTAATGGTATTTTAAAATACCACCTTTGGGGCCAAATCTTTTTTGGGACATGTGCAGACAAGAAACAGTCTCCAGACGACTCCAAGTATACTCAGTGAAGAAAATGATCAATTCCTCACAAAAATATCAGTAACCATCTTCAGAGGCACAACATTAACAAGCTGGTCAGCATCTGCTAATGAGGCCTTGAAGCATTAGGAACCCTTATAGCTAGCATTCCTACCAACATGCCCACGACTACCAGAGACTTAAAAGGTAATTAATGGTAGCCTTGTTTTCTGGGTGCTGAGTGTGTATCAGACACGCTAGTGTGTCTAGTGTGTATCAGGTTATATACATGATCTTTAAAACGATCTTATGAGGTGACTATCATCAACCCCACTTTATAGATGAGGAACCTGAGTTTAAGTGGCACCAAATCAAAACACCAGTAAAAGCTTAAAGTGGAATTCAAACTCTGGTATATTTTACTTGCAACAAAAATGGGGCCTTGGCAGTTCTCTGGAAGAGACATCTGACTTTTCTCTAGTGTAACCCACCTACAGTGGTCTCAGTTAAGGCAGTACAAAACACTTGGCAATGGTATATGAAGTTCATGAGTCTATACTTTCCACGTAAAAGGAAAGATATCCAGAGCCCAAAATTTGTGTCTGATATTTTGCCACATTCTACAACAGTTTAATGACTAGTTTCTATTAAAGCACTATTTAACCCTTTCGAGCCAACACGATCACATGAAAGATAAATTAAAAGAATATTTAAATAAAAGTCGGCAAAAGGTAATATTAAAGAAACTATTCTCATAGATTAATATCTTAAGACTGTTTTATATTAATAAATGAGTAAATCAGTCTTAAATACAAGTCGGTGGAACTGTATTTCCCAGATGTTTGGGATCATGAAGATAGGAAGCATTTCTATGAATAAGAAAGCATTTAAGTAACTGTTATAATTATACAAATATAGTATTTCCGTAGAATATTATGTGATCATCAAAATACATAATTTCAAAGAATATTTAATGACAGATATGGCAAAATGAATGTGAGGCTAAGAAAGCAAGACACTCAACTATCTGTTAAGCTGAACAAATTGTAGGGAGCTAGGCAGGGTGCTTGGTGTCGGAATTATAAAGTGAACAAGACAAGAACAATGCCAGATGCTGAACTACCCTTCATGTATGTTCTCTTTGCCTGATTAGGACCTTCAGGTTGTCTAGATAATCAGTTTTAATGTCATTTCCTCAGAGAAGCTTGTCCACATCACTTTACATAAAGTAGCTTCCCCTCTACCTCTTCTTTTGTTTAAACTCTTTATTTTGTTTTCTGTTTCCCTGATTTTCTTTTATCTGCATCTACTGAGGTACTTAAGAGGCTCTTGTTCTTTTATTCTATTAATAAGATATATTACATAATTGATTGTTTCAGAGTGAAAACAACCCTTCCTTTCTGAGACAAACATCTACAACTAACACCATACTTCATGGTGAGAGACTGAATGCTCTGTCCTACTGCCCTATAATCCTGGTAAAAAGGCAAGAGGCCTGCTCTAGACACCACTATTCACTATTGGACCAGAAAGTTTATTCACTGCAGTAAGACCAGGAAGAGAAAGACACATAAATCGGAAAAAAAAAAGGTTAAAACTCTTCACAGGCAACATTATCTTCTATGTAGATAATTCCAGGAAGTCTACAAAAAAGCTACTAAGAAAGTTTAGAAAGGCTGCAATATATAAATCTATATATCTAGATATAAAATATAATGGAATTCCATATAATGGAATATTATTCAGTCATAAAAAAGAATGAAATCTTGTCATTTGAAAAGATAAGGATGAAATACAGAGTATAATGTTAAGTGAAATAAGTCAGAGGAAGACAGATACCATAGGATTTCACTCCTATGTGGAATTTAAGAAACAAAATAAACAAGTAAGTAAAAAAAAAAGAAAGAGAGTCGAACAAGCCAAGAAACGGACTCTTAACTGCAGAGAACAAACTGATGGTTGCCAGAGCGGGGGGATGGGGATTAATAAGTGCGTTTGTCGTGATGCGCATGGGGTGATGTATGGAACTGTTGAATCACTACATTGTTCACTTGAAACTAATATAACATGTATGTTAACTATTCTGGAATTAAAATTTAAAAAAAATTAAAACATTCTTAGCGGAAAAAAAAAAAAAAAAAGATGGCAAGTCTCCCCATGCTGATCATCATCAAAATACCACCATAGCTTTTTTTTTTGGTAGAAACTGATTCTAAGATACACATGAAATTGACTCTAAGATATATATGAAAGATGAAATATATACATGCACACACACACATATATAAAACATCTTATATATCATATATAGACATATATAAAATCTAAATAAGGATTTAGAATATCCAAAACAATTCTGAAAAAGAAGATTAAAGCTTTAGGACTTATATTACCTAAATTCAAACCTTACTATAAAGCTATAAAAATCAACACAGTGTGATATTGGCATAAAGACAGACATACAGATAATGAAATTGGATAGAGCCCAGAATAAACTCTCACATTCATGGTCATCTGAATTTCAACAAATGATGCTGGGACAGGTCAATAATCACATGCAAAAATAGACAAGTGTCAATCTTTCACAACATACACAAAAATAACTTTAAATGGACCATAGTGGGAATTATAGAACTAAAACTTCAAAACTTCTAGGAGGCATAGAAAAAAGCTTGTAACCTTAAGTTAGGGAAAGAGTTCTAAATATGACAACAAAGGTGCAGTCTATTAAAAAATAAACAAGAAAAATGGAAAAATTAGACTTCATCAAATTCTTCAAAAGTCATAATTTAGGTAAAAGACAAGTCCCGAAATAAGAGAAAATATGCGCAAATCAAATGATAAAGAAAAGGTGTCTAACATATTAAAACCCTCAGACCTGAAGAATAAGAAGATAAAATAATTTTTTTAAATGGGCTAAAGTTATGAAGCTATTTCACCAAAGATGCATTAATATTTAAGTAAACATATAAAAAGGTGCTTATCATTACCTAATAGAGAAATACAAATAAAACCACAATGAGATTCCACTACACAACTCACTAGAATAGCCATAATTATTTTTAAAATTGAAAAATTCAAAGTTTGGGAGGATAGGAAGAAATTGCAACCCTCATACATTGCTGATGAGAATATAAAATGGCACAGCCACTTTGGAAAACAATTTGGCCGTTTCACAACAGCCTACTCATAGACTTAACCACACGACCCAACAATTTCACTCCTGGGTATCTAACCAAGAGAAATGAAAACATTTGTCACTGTATGTAAATGGTCATAGCAGCATCAATCGTAACAGCCAAAAACTGTAAACAACCCAAATACCCATCAACTGGTAAAGGGATAAGCAAAAAGTAGTAACAAACAAACAAACAAACAAACAAAAAATACCCCAGAAAGAAATTAATAATTCATGCAACAAGGATAAAACTAAGAAACATAATGCTTAGCGAAGGAAGCTAGATAAAAAGACATATTTATATGATTCCATTTATATGTAAAATGTCTAGAAAAGCCAAAATTAATTAGAGAGAAAGTAGATCATATCCTGGGACAGGAGAAGGGAACAGAAATTGACTGCAACAAGCATGAAGGACCCCTATGGAGTGAGGAAAATGTTCTACAATTGGACTGTGGTGATGGTTGCACTTCATCATGCTGGATGCTTAGGAAGGGTAAACCGTATATAGTACTTAACTACACCTCAATAAGGCTATAAAAAATTAAAAGGATATATTCTACATAGGATCATAAATGAGTGTTTCTCAATTCATTTAAAATGAATTTTAATTCATTTAAATTCATTTAAAATGAATCCGATGTAAAAATAAATTGCCATTTCTCCCATTATTTAAAATAATAATCACCATTAAAGATAAGCCTAATGTATAACAATTACTCTTTGGAGAATGCAAAAGTAGTTTTAAGGTGACTATTCACCTCTCTCATCTATTGCTGGTGGAAGGGTAAAATGGTACAACTGCTAAGGAGAGCAGTTTGGCAGTTCCTTAAAAGTTAAACACAGAATTACCATATGACCCAGAAATTCTAACCCCTAGGTATAAATAGAAGAGAAATGAAAACTTATGTCCATATAAAAATCTGTATATGCATGCTCATAACTGCATTATTCATAACAGCCAAAAACTGGAAACAGTCTAGGTGTCTATCAACAGATGAACGGATAAACAATATTGATACATTCAGCAAGAAAATATTATCCAACCACAAAAAGGGTTGAAGTACTGATACAAGCTACAACACAGATGAACCTTGGAAATTATTATGCTGAGTGAAAGAAGCCAGTCACAAAAAAACATGTACCGTATGATTCCATTTATGTAAAACGTCCAGAACAGGCAAATTCAGAAACAGAAAATAGATCCGTAGGTGCCTCAGAGCTGGGAGTGGGGAAGGATAAGAATGGGGAGTGACTGATAATGGGTATAGGGTTTCTTTTTAGGATCATGAAAATATTCAAAAATTAGATAGCAGTGATGCTGCATACTTGTGTGACTATAAAGAATGCTTTAAACGGGTGAATTTTATTGTATGTGAACTGTATCTCAATAAACCTATTTAAAAAGATGATTACTGTGCTCACTTAGACGGCATATATGCTAAAATTGGAACAATATAGAGAAGAATAGCATGGTCACTGCACAAGGATGACATGCAAATTCGTGAAGCGTCCCATATGAAAAAAAAAATGATTGTTAATGTAGGATTTATTAAAATATCGGGGCACCCAGGTGGCTCAGTGGGTTAAAGCCTCTGCTTTCGGCTCAGGTCATGATCCCAGGGTCCTGGGATCAAGCCCCACATCGGGCTCTCTGCTCAGTGGGGAGCCTGCTTCCTCCTCTCTCTCTCTGCCTGCCTCTCTGACTACTTGTGATCTCTGTCTGTCAAATAAATAAATTTAAAAAAATGTATATCAAAAGTAATTTCAGAGTAAAAATCTGAGCTTCTAATCTTACTTGCTTTTGTGCATGTCTAACATTTATCTAAACAGGTATGTTAGCGTTTAGTTCATTGTGGCTAAATATAAATCACTTTTAAAAAATCAGCTGCAGGCACCTGGGTGGCTCAGTGGGTTAAGGGCCTTCAGCTCAGATCATGATCCCAGGGGTCCTAGGATCTAATCCCACATCCGGCTCCTTGTTCAGTGGCGAGCCTGCTTCCTCCTCTCCTTCTGTCCCTCCCCCTCCTTGTACTCACTCACTCTATCTCTGTCAAATAAACAAATAAAATCTTGCAAACAAAAACAAACAAAACCACACTTAAAAAAAAAAAATCAACTGTACTTTTACTCACCAGTAGCAAACAGAAAATAACATTTAAAAAATATCCGACAATAAAATGTACCTAAAGAATAAAAGTTAACTTGAAAATTTATCTGAAGACATTAAATACGACCTAAATAAACAGGACATACCATATTCATGATAGAAAGACTCAGTATCCTAAAATGAAAATTTTCCCCCCAATTCAACTAATTTTAATGCAATGCCGATCGAAATTCAAAAGGTTTCATGAGTTGATATTTGACAAAAGTCACAACATTGCAGAATACTGAAGGAAGAACGAATCATTCAACAGTGCTGAAAGAAATGGTTATTCATTTGGGGGATAAAAAGAAATTGGATCCCTCCTACATAACATGTAAAAAATAAATTCGAGAGGGATTAAAATTTTAAGTTGAGAATACAAGTCCTTAATATTTTTGAATATAACATAAGAGACTACCTTTATGAATTCAGAGTACAGAAGATTTAAAACTTAAGACATAGAATAGGGCTAACTATAAAGCATATGATTAATAAATTCAAGTACATTATAATTCAAAACTTCTATTCATCAACAGACACAACAAGGAAAAATAAAAAAAAAAAGATTAACTACAATACCACAAAGCACATTGCCTAAAAAAAAAAATAATTACGGTGCCCGGAATATGTGTGTGTGCACACGTGTGTGTATCCTATAACATTTTATTTAAAAGTAGGCAAAAGCCTCTGCCTTCGGCTCAGGTCATGATCTCAGGGTCCTGGGATTGAGCCCCGCATCAGGCCCTCTGCTCAGCAGGGAGCCTGCTTCCATCTCTCTCTCTCTCTCTGCCTGCCTCTCTGCCTACTTGAGATCTCTCTCTCTGTCAAATAAATAAATAAAATCTTCAAAAAAAAAAAAAGCTTTAAAAAATAAAAACTAAAAAAAAAAAATTAGGCAAAATGTAAGGGCGCCTGGGTGGCTCTGTTGGTTAAGCCTTCCGACTCTTGACTATAGCTCAGTAGCTCAGGTCATGATCTCAGGGTCACGAGACAGAGCCCTGTGTAGGGCTCCAGGCTCAGCTGGGAGTTTGCTTGAGATTCTCTCCCTCTCCTGATGCTTCTCCCCCTGCTCATGCTCAGGTGCAGTGTCTCCCTCTCACTTAAATAAATAAATAAATAAATAAATAAAATCTTTAAAATAAAAATAAAAATAGGCAAAATACAAAAAAGTATCCCTGATTAGGGGTGTGAGGGCCTGAGCAGGATGAGGCTGGTACCATGCTGGAATGGAGGGAAAAGTAAGGTGTGGGAGTCAGAGTCCAAGCGTTGGCAGAGTGGTGTGGGTTGGAGCAGGACCTGCCCACCAGTGATCTAACAGCAGATGTCAATGACTGATCAGGGGCAGGAGGGTGCCCATAAAAAGATGGCACTGTGAGGTGCATGTAGGAATGTAGGAATCCAAACAGGGTGAAGGGGGCCTCCACATGAAGGGTCTTCCAAGCTTAAAGAGAATTTGGGCAGGAGGGTGCGATGGATACGGCAGACTGAGTACACACAGTGGAACTGGTCAAATTAAGTAAACACATTTTGGCTAATGATAGGCAAGTTTCTTACTGTTAGAGAAGGGGATATATAAAAAGAAAGGGGAAAAACGTGACTAAACTCTCGTGTAGGAATGAAATTGGAAGTAGCAGCATGATTGATGAATGACATGTCAAAAGAACACAGAAGCCAACTTTAAAGGAATCCCACTGGCTAATTCGGGGCAAGGTGAGCATCAAAATAAGGAACAACACTTACTGATCAGAGCTCACTAAATAAAAGACAGAATCATGAACTCATACTGATACAAATTAATTAAATGAAAGCTTGATGGGGAAGGAGACAGTCACTTAGTTTTAAAGTACCTCTGCACAAAACAATTATTAAACACAGAGGAAAAATGAGTAATTTCACAGTAGAGAAACATGACAGACACCATCTTAATCACGTAATCAAGTTAACATACACAGTAACGGGTCACGATGAAAATCGTGTGTCACCTGACAAGATACAAAGAGAAGACACAGTGTAATGTCCGTGATATTCCTGCCAAATATACATAACTTGCACGTAATCATTAGGAAACAGCAGCTGAACCTAAAGGAAGAGACATTCTACAAAATAAGTGGCTTATACAGCAGAGTCTTGAAAAGTGCCAAGGTCTTGAAAGTCAAACAAAGACTGAAGAACTGTTCCAGATTGAAGGAGACTGAAAAGATGTGACAAGTAAAATGCAAGCTGTGCTTCTGAACTAGATCCTTTTGCTATAAAGGACATTATTGGGACTACTTGTGAAAATTGAATGAGATCTGAGGATTAGATGGTAGTAATGCATCAATGTTAATTTCCTGATTTTGATGGCTTTATTGTGGCTTATAGGACAATGTCCTTGTTTGTAGGAAATACACACTCATTTATTCAGGGGTGATGAGGCATCACATCAAGTCTTCAGGGGAAAAATTTTCCTCCTTATTATGTTATTTAAAATTCTAAAAAACAAATATATTTAATGCATAGTTTTGAGTATGTAATGGACAAAAGACATAAATGAGAAATTCATGAAAGAAAAATACCAATGTTGAGTAATCACATGAAAAGATGTTCAATCTCATTGGCAATCACAGAAAAGCAAAATAGTAAGATGTCATTTTGTAGCTACTATATTCAGAAAAGTTAAGCAGCCTGAGATTTCCAAGTTTTGGCAATGATTTGGTTCACTGGGAGCTTCTGGTTGTTATTGGTGGTATTTAAACTGGCCCAATGATTTGTTAAACAACTGGCATTAATTTGTATAATTGATTAATATACTCATATAATGCTCATAATTCTCTACACCTCTATTTCTAGGTATGTATTCTAGAGTCTTACACATGTGCTCCAGAACACATATAAAAGAACGCAGACATTAGCAATGCTTTTTATTTTTATTTTTACAATAGCAAAAATATATCTGTATCAACGTACAGATATACGTCAACCTCAATATAGAGATACCAAAAACAGGCAAACAAAAACACCCAACAGCAACAACAATCCAGGTATCTACCAACAAGAAAATAAATACATTCATACAATGAAGTATTACTCAGCAGTGAAATAAATGAACTACAAACTACATATGATAATAAATTTCAAAAAAACACAAAGAACAAAAGCAAGTCTCAGAAGACTTTATGCAGAATGCTACCATTTTTATAAAGCTTTAAAAAAAAAGTAAAATTAAACAGCATATTACTTAAAGACCCATGTGATAAAAGCAGTATTATTAAAAAGTAAATGGTAAACACAAACTTGAAGAATGACTGGGGAGTCGGGGGGTCAGGGAGGGCAGTAAGGGCAGCGCCACAGGGAAGAAGAGGCATATGCTGATAGATGTATACTTTATTAGTCAAGTTCTGGTTCCATGTCGGTTGGTGGATTCTTGGTAGATCACTTCAATATTATGCTTCATAATATAAATATATTCCTGATTGCATAATAAAAAATAAGCTGCCACGTTGTCGCAAAACAGAGTTTTATTTTGATAAGAATATTGTTTAGGTAAGCATCTCAACTTGCATACATGAACAAATGCTAAACTGCTGGGGAACAGATTTTCCTAAATCTCCTCTTCAAAAACAAAACCAAAGGAGCATATAAAGAGATACACTCCACGGAAATGGAAGGTAGATTTGTAGATAAAAACTAGAGCTCGGTCAACCAAAGAATGAGGCTAATTCATATCTACTGTCAATTTGGTCTCAAAACTAGCATAAATGCTTGCTTAATTACTGCAAATCTGCAGAACTCTTTCATGGGAGATGGTCATGTTGCATAAATTACTTAACAGGAGAAACAGGCAAACTGAAGTAATTCAATATACTTCAGGTTCTGACTAGACAGTATTTCCCCTCTAATCCTAAGCATTTCCCCTCATTGGTCTTATAGGCTAATGGTTATATACTCATCCTGATTGGCGGAAAGTGTGATGAGAAAAGCCTAACCTACCTTAAAGAGCAAAATTTTTTTGCCCAATAAATAATTCCTTATACTCATTATACAATACTTTGATCTGACAAAACCCACGATAATTCAATTTTCTCAACAACCTTGCATTAGAGGTAAGGCACGTATTATCAAGCAACACTTACTTCATGCAGCACAGTATTTTTTAAAAGTTTAAAAATAAGTTAGAAATGTTAATGATGCTCTAAATCAAATTTTCTATCTAAATATTTATTATCTATAATATAAAAGGTATTTTATAAGGTGCTTCTCAGCATTTTATGTGATACACACAGACTGAAAATCTGGTTAAAGGGCATCTTGGACTAATTCCTCTTCAAAAGAAAAGCCACTCATCCTGATACATTATATATTGTGTGTGTGTGTGTGTGTGTGTGTGTGTGTGTGTACATAATAGCAATTCTTTTTCCTGGCTTGGATCACTACTGAATATTATGCCTGAGTCTTACCTATAGGCTGCACAATACTGAGGAAGTTGGAATGGAGACGATAGCTTCTTGGTTAACAGACGTCCTTTAGAGGAATTGTTGCATCATGTTATAGAGGGAACAAGCAAAAACTAAATCTATGCACACCATTGGTCCTTGTGGTACATTTTACTTTTTATGCATATTTTTGACAAAGGTTGGGGCTTCAGGAATGAGGTATTGATTGAAAGAATAAATATATTTCTTGTGCAATTTCTGAAACTAGAATATATTGGGCACTAAATAAATGCTCAGTGCATAAATGCATAAATGTTTTTTTCATTGGTCTATCTTAAGATTACTTCCAATATCTCCCTGTATTTGGCCAACAGAACATAAAATAACCCTCCCCATATACACTTCACTTCTCTGTTTCCTTACTCTCGTATGGTTTTTGTTTTTAAATTTATTATCTTCTAAAAGACATTCCCTATTTATATTAATGACCAATGTTACCCTATTAAAAATATATATATTGATCCATCTTTTAAAAATATGTACATATCCAACTGTTTATTTGACATCTCCATCTGACATCTATAAATTGTTTATCTGACATCTCAGATTTAACATGTCAATGACCGAGTGCCTGTTCTTTCTAATTTCAGATAATATCAACTCCATTCTAAAAACCTGGCTGGCATCCTAGATGCCTGTCCTCTCCTCACAGGCCACATCCAATTTGCCAGCAAATTTTGTAGGCTTTGCCTTGGAAATATCTAAAATCCAACTACTTCTCACTGTCCCCATTCAAGTCACCGTCATCCCTCCTGGATTATTACAATAGCTTCCTGATTGGCTTTCCCCACTTCTGTTTCTAATGCCCTTTGCTCTCCTTAACACAACCGCCAAAGTGATTCAGTGAACACGTTTTATTGTGTCAGCCCTTGGCTCAAAACTGTCTAGTGGCACCCCACTCTGACCTCACTTCCTGTGACTCTCCCTCATTCACCCACAGGGGCTTCGACTAGAATACCCTTCTCCTCAGAGAGCTGTATGTACCACTTCGACTCAGCCTTTACTTAAAGTCATCTTGTGAGTGAGAGGTTCCCTGGACATAATCTAAAATTTCATACATCCCTGCCCCAAACCTTCCAAGCTCCCTTCTCTGGTTCAGTTTTTTCTTGGCATGGTTCGGAGGATACCATGAAGTTGACCGGTTGTATACTCTTTGTCCGTTTCATCAGTAAAATGTAAGCTTCAAAGGGGCAGTGATTTTTCCCCTTTTTGGTCACTGCTCTACCCTTAGGACAGAGAATAAATGGAATACAGTAGATATTCAATAAACATACACTGAATGAATCAAGGCATACCTGCCTATATTTTGTGATCCTATAAGGAAGCCTGCAGAAATCAACAAAACTGTGAACTTCTCTAGTTGTGTCATCCACCGTGATAGTCCTCTCAAAGACACACCTTCCCCTTCTCACTTGCTGGCAGAACACTCACTCTCTTCCTCTTAGGAGCTGAATCCTGATTAGGTCAAGCCACCATGACAAGTAATGTTTACTCTGTCAGTCAGGAGTTTAGGCATAGGTATATGAGGCAATTATGGCCAATGGAGTTTACTAGAAAATGTTTTTCTCACTTAAAAAAAAAAAAAAAAGTAGCATGGAAAAAATGTCTAACTTGTAACCAAAGATCACCAGAACATTCAAGACAACAGAGTAGAAAAATGGAAAATAGCATGTGTGTTCCTGATAACACTATTATGACAATTAATTAGCTACCTGTATTTTAAACTTCATGTTGGGTAGGATATTTATCCCTCATTGTTTAAGTTATTTTAGTAAGGTCTTTAATTACTTGTATTTTAATTAACACAGAAAAAAAGTTTTTAAATAGTCACAGTTTCCTGCAATGTGTTAATCAAACAAAATGAAGATGGATGTCAGGTGTTTTTCTCCTTTTTTATGCTGCATGCCTACAGAACATGTCATATGACAATAAAACAAGATCTCTCAATATGAGTCATATTTTCTCACAGGAATTAATTTATAAACAGTGTGTTCTTAATTAAGAGTTGAAAAGAAACATATGACCAAAGCAAAGGCAATCTAAATATAGAACTTTGAAATAATTTAAGTAGGGAATTGTGCTCTAAACCACTATCTGCCTAACCAGGTTCTGCAGAACTATCAGTACTCATCCAAAGGAAGGAAGGGAAGGAGAAAGAGAGGAAGTTAGGTGGTAAGGAGGGACATGGGAGGTCTCAAGGCCACACAAAATCAGGACATGATGAATTAAACATAAATAATTACACTTCCTTTGTGTGTGTACACACACTGGACGGCAGCTGGGGGACCCTTTTATCCGTGAAGTAATTGTAGATTTACAGGGAAGGGGGATCTGGTGATTCAGTAATGGTTTGAGTACAAGGGCTAATAGTCATAAGGCTTTGGTTTTTAACTCAAAGCCAAACCATTAGTAACAAAGCCAAAGTTTTATCTATCCAAAACTCTAACTCTTTCAAGTTCTCACTGTAAGAACCTACCAAACTAGAGTGTTTCCTCATTAAGGTCTTATAAACTTAGAAAATTCCTACAAATGTAAAATCCCTATGCCATTAAACAACTTCCTTTAAACAAAAAGGGCACCAAACAGAAGATAAAAAAAAAAAAAAAAAAAACAAACAAACAAAAAACTTTCTATAAGATAAACTTAACTCTGTACTTAATATAATGCCTATGATATATGGTAACTATTTATTTTTTTAAAGATTTTATTTATTTATCTGACAGACAGAGATCACAAGTAGGCAGAGAGGCAAGCAGAGAGAGAGAGGGAAGCAGGCTCCCTGCAGAGCAAAGAACCAGATGCGGGGCTCGATCCCAGGACTCTGGGATCATGACCTGAGCTGAAGGCAGAGGCTTTAACCCACTGAGCCACCCAGGTGCCCCTATGGTAACTATTTAATCGCCAATCTTTTATTAGCTGCCACTTTGAAAAATTACTGGATGAATTATGACTCCGAAAAAAATCACTGAAGGATCGTGGGAAAAGTAGAGATTTCCTTTAAAATCTTCTCCACATATTCCACAATAGTAAAAAGGCAATAAAAATTATTCTATTGGTAATACTTCAAAAAGTATACATGAATCAATTTAGCCGAGGACTTTAGTCCTGTGAGTATGTCTGATCAACGTAAGGCTGACCATCTACTGATAACACTGCCTCCTCCTGCTTTCCGTGCTTCTCCTTTGGGTCACTCTCAGGCAATGACGCAGGAAGGAAAGCAGAAACATGAATAAAGACTGGATTAAAAGTACAGAGCCATAAAATTGTTCAAAAAAATGGATACTGTCTTAGTCCATTCAGGCTGTGATTGTAACAAGAGTACCATGGACTAGGTGGCTGATCAACAACAAAAACTGATTTCTCACAGTTTGGGTGGCTGGTAAGTCTAGGATCCTGGTACATGCAGATACAGTATCCAGGGAGAATCTACTTTCTGGTGCAGAGATGGCCATCTTTTCACTACACCAAGGATGGCAGAAAGAGAAAGGGATCTCTCTCAGGCCTTTTTTATATGGAAACTCATCCCATTGTGAGGGTTCCACCTTCATGATCTAATCACCTCCCAAAGGTCCACCTCCTAATGCCATCTCTCTTGGGGTTAGGATGTCAACACATGAATTTTGAGGGGAAAATAAACATTCAGACCATAGCAGATGATATATAAAAGTGTGTTTTTCCAAATATAAATTAAGTGCTATCTGGACAATAGGAGATTCAAACTATTTTAGTATTTTATCTTAAGTCAACTATTCCATGATACAAACAGAAAAAAAAAAAAAGTATCAATTCCAGAATTCCAACATTAACTATTATGTCAAAAAAATGCAGTCTATATTTCTCACAAGTATGAAAGGCCATGTTTAAAAGGGTATCTATGGACTAACAAGAATAACTAAAACTTACTGTGCCGAGAACAACATTAAGTGCTTTCTATGGTTTCAGTCTTTCAATTCTCAAAACCAACCCTACTGAGTTATCCCCATTTTACAGATGAGAAAACTGAGCCTTAGGAGGTAAGATGATTAGTCCAAAGTCAACAAAGCAGGTGTCAGAGTTAGGACTCAGACTTGTTCAAAACACGACACCAGTGTTTCAATCCTTGTCAAATTCAGTCCATTAGTTATAAACACTGTTTTGACTCTAACATGGTTTCCTAAAGATTTTAAAGAAATCTTAAATATATTTCCATACTTTAATGACTCTCAACATGCAATGCAAGTTTTTTTCAGCAAGTTTTTAAATTCCAATATAGTTATCATAGTGTTATATTAGTTTCAGGTATATAACATAGTCATTCAACAATTCTATACATCACTCAGTGCTCATCGTAGTAAGTGTACTTTTTTTTTTTTTTTTTAAGATTTTATTTATTTGAGACAGTGGATGGGGAGGGGCAGAGGGAGAGGCAGAGAATCTCAGTCAGAGACTCCACACTAAGCCGGAGCCCCATGAAGGGCTTGACTCTGAGATCATGACCTGAGCCGAAATCAAGAGTCAGATACTTAACTGACTGAGCCACTCGGGCGAACTAAAAGTGTACTCGTTAGAGATGCAAATTTTTTTGTTAAGATTTTATTTATTTGATAGAGAGAGTGAGAGAGAGCATGAGAGGGGAGACGGTCAGGGGGAGAAGCAGACTCCCTGTGGAGCTGGGAGTCCGATGCGGGACTCGATCCTGAGACTCCAGGATCATGACCTGAGCCGAAGGCAGTGGCTTAACCAACTGAGCCACTCAGGTGCCCCAGAAATGCAAGTTTTTAAAACTACTATTTGGAGGGTTAAATCCCAGCCATTATAATTAACTTCCATTAAGTAGATGGCAAGCAGATGCCAGTTTTTGTTTTTTTTTTTAACAATCATACTAAGTCATATATTATCTCACTTAATCATTATCTATAAAACAGATACTATTCAACTTTACAGATGAAGAAACTAAGGCTTCAGAGCCATGGAGTGACTTGCCCAAAGTCATAAACAGTTATGGGGTAGACCTGGGATTCAAATTCAATCAGTGCACTCCTATAATGCATTGAACAGACCACAACCGAAAGAAGCCTCCACAGTGTCAGACCAATTGCCTCGGTCAACCCATCTGCTGATCATTTCATGAAAGACTAACAGTATGTTTCTAAATCACAGGTCAAATTTCCTCTGCCTGAAGCTGTACAAATATAATTACTAGTCCTTTCCTCTTTAAACAAAAATACATCTCTAGGATAGTCTGGCAATTGCTGTAAACAAATTTACCAGATATACTGCTTTTGTTACTACCATGGCATAAGCACCCTGAATTTTCCTTATTGGAATAAAGTCTGTGAAGCCTTTTTGCAGGAAAATCTCTAGGACTTTTTAAAGTATCACAACGTTGAGGAAATGTTGATACATTAAAATAAATCTTGACCTAGTAAAAACTGGCACTAGGCCTTTTATTTTCTTGCAGTCAGCAAAACTACAAACCTATAAAAATTCAAATGGTAGTTAAGGGCATGCATTTTGAAGTGCTTGCATACGTGGTGAGTCACTTTACAAACTAATACTTTATACTGAAAACTTTTTTATCCTGGATATGTAGGCAGAAATCACTTTACAAACCTCTAAGTACTATACAATGAAAAGAAAAGCAAGTCCATTTCGGGTTTTATCAATTGTTTTCTCTGACAACTATCTTCCTTAGGGGGAGAAAAGAGTATTATTACTTACTGGCTCCTCTCTACCTTGCTTTATAGTTCACACACATTCGGGAGCTGCTGTTTATAACCCTGTATTAATCTAGATCTTTAGAAAAAAATCAAATGAAGGCCAATTTAATCACCCGACAAAAATAAGCAAGTGTGTATGGGGAGAGCACAGTTGAAGGAAGCAGAGAGAACTGGGTCAGTAGGTGGCAGATGGTAACGGGTTCAAACTTGAAAGGAGTTCAAAAGCGTGGAGCAGGGTTTGTGAAAACTCCTCAAGTGCAATAGAAGCAAAAAAAGAAGAATGCATAATGTGTGGAAGAGAGGTCCTAATTTAGAAGGGTGTGCTATTGAGTACAACATTCGTCATCCAAAAACCTATTTTAATTCTTTTGGAATATACAGAATTAACAGTATTGTCAATAAAACATTATCTTTCTAGAACATTTCACAGGGTGACAACAAACTTACTTTCTCCCTTACTTTTTGCATAATATTCCTCTGATGGAGGTTCTGTCCTTATTTTACAGATTGGGAAACTTGAGGCTCAAGTTAAACAGTCTTTGGTGAGCTACAGCTCACACATCAAACTTGCGACTCGAAGACCAGCATTTTTTGTGTCACTGTATTAAACTGTGGCCATGACAGGACTACTCTTGGTATCTGTACAAGGAGTAAAGGAAATGCAACTGACCCTTGAACAATACGAGTTTGAACTGTGTAGCTCCACTATCTTTCAGTAAATATATTGGAAAATTTTTTGGAGATCTGCAACAATTTGAAAAAACAGAAGAACCATGTAGCCTAGAAATACAAGAAAATTAAGAATAAGACTACAGTATGTAACACACATAGCTGTTCATGGTTATCAGGAAGGCTTCCAGTAAACAGTAGGCTATTAGCAGTTAAGTTTTGGGGAGTCAAAATTACACACAGATTTTCGATTCTGCAGGGACTGGTACCCTTAACTTCCATGTTCAAAGGTCAACTGTCTATCCTTTGGTTTTATATATATATATATATATACATATATATATATATTATATATTTTATTTTATTTTTATTTTTTATTTTATTTTTATTATATTATATATATACATATATATATATATATAAAACAAAGAAACAGCTACTTCTGCCTTCTCTCAAGTTACACTAAGACTTAAAAGCTAAGACTTAAAAGCTAAGAAAATAGCATTCTGTGGTCACCAGACTAGGTTTAAATTATATGCAACTTTCCAACAAATACTATTTACCCTTAATAGAAACCCATGGAAGTACTTAAATAAAATGAAAGTGTTATTTATCTATTTCTTATTTACTGAAATTATTGTGAAAATAGCAAATTAGCATGGACTCAGTATTAATACAAACTCCGTGCACATATTTTTAATACACTTGTCAAAGTAACATTTAACATTCACTGTCCAGAATTCACAGCCATTCACTGTCAGGTTTTATCCATTTCTATTAGGATAAACACTTAGACTTTCCTTCAGATTTTTTGTCTGTAATATAAAAAACAAAAACAAAACAAACAAACAAATAAAAAACACTGAAGGATCAAATATTTAACCACCATTAAAAAATAAAAGGCTATTTCCTATTATGACCTATACAATAAGTAAGGGCTTTGTATACTAACCACCTAAAATATACCTGGATGGCCTGTAAGGTTAACTTCTCAAACCTATTTAGTTGCCAAAAGAATAGTATCCAAATTGCACATCACATTTTACCACGAGTAAGGAAGATTTAGAAACCATAATCCCTGCCTCCTCTTTACAAACTCAGTCTTTGTTATCAATTTGTGTCACCAGCATCTCAGCATTTAAACACACGAGACCATACGGGCCCCTATTTTCAGGGTCTATGGTGGTTACTGTATTCATGGTTCAAGATGCTGTTCTATAAAACCATTTCCTCCCTGGAACTTCAACCTGTCTCTTTCTTTGAACTAATTCCACAGCTATAACCCAGATATACGTGATATCCAGATTTTTTTTGGGGGGGGGGGAGAGAGAAAAAAAATCCCTGAAAAATCAGAAACTCACTCCATTTCTAGATGCTGCTCTGAGCATCAGAACTATATCCCCATTAAAAAAAAAAAAAAATTCATCATTCTGATTTCAGTCCCATTTAGAATGTCTACTAGCCTGGTAAGCTATTTAATTTTAAATACTCCTAGGAAATAGAATTGACAGGGATGGGGTCACCTTTGAGAAACTTATGGAAATCTGGGAGATGATGCCCTTCAAAAAATTTTTTTACTCCACCTAATTCAATATGATGACTTAAAGATCAATTCTGGGAAGTTGTTAACAAAACTTTCAAATTCATTCATCTCTCAAATTGTTGCATTCACTACACAGGTAATTTATTACTTTCCCAAAGGCATCTCTATTTTCTTTCTTGTTTCAGATGAATGGTAAAGAGACTTATTACAGTAAACATTCAGCTAACATATCAAATCAATCTTGTCATTAGTCAGGTAAGGAACATTAAAACAACATTCTATGTATTTTACATGAAGACAAAGAAACTTAAAGTCCACAAAACACAGTTTGAGAACTATCACAAATGCTTAGATCATACTTTGGAACCTACAAATTTCTAACCACATGTAAAATTTCACACGAATCACATGTAAAAATTGTTGCACCTTAAGCTTAAGTAACTTGTGCAGCATGGTACATGATGAATTTGTATCCTTTTCTTAATTGTTTCTAAAGCTCCAGGATATACCCTGGAGCTCCTGTCTCATCAACGTTTTATCACCCACCCCATACACGTAGGGCTTGAAGCTGGGTGCTTTACGAATCACAGATTTATAAAAGATAGGATCCCTTCCCTTCAGAAGTTTACAATCTTGCAGAAGAGATGAATAAAATGAATGCAGTGTGAACAGTACTCATCAACTACTAAGGGAGAACAGAAGAGGGCACTTCAGGGTGATTATTCAAATCACAGAACAGGTAGCATTTTTGGTAAACGAAAATGAGCAGGGATCACAAGACAGCGGCAGAAGAAATGTGCGGTTAATGTCTCTGAGGCTCAGGCAAATGGAATACGATGTTGGGATAAGAAGTAGGAGCCAGATAAAAATAGAACTTGGCCTTTCCCTTGTTAGGCAAAGGCCTTTGTTCAGAGTTATTAATACTTTCTTCCGAGAGGTTTACTGTCCTATAGTATGTAGAATGGGTTGAATAATAAAAAGGAAAAGGCAGAAAGACCAGTTAGAAAGCGACAGCAGTAACTGTCTAGCAAGCAGGAAGTACGAATGCTTGAATTTGGAGAACGGCAGTGGAAGCAGAAAGAAACAAACCAAAACTTATAATTCCTCCTGTTCTCATAAAAATTACTATTGAAATGGTCAGATATATCATGGGTTGATAAATAAAGGCATAAAATAAAACCAAACACTTGTAAACAGACTTGCAAGAAAAACTGCTTAAATTATCGCATAAAGTTGCCTATTCTACTTTGGAAAGAAACACTTTTTTAAAAAGTGTTTAAAAAAAACTTTTTTTAAAAAGTGTTTTTAAAAAGTGTTTTTAAATTTTAAAAATTCTTTACAGCTTTATTGAGATATAATCACATACCATACTGTTCTGGAAAAACCACTTGTAACAACTCCTTTCAAAGTATTCTAAGGTAGGATACACCATTTGTTAATGTAAGTCTTTAATTACATTTTTGTACTATTTTAAAGATATTTGTTGTAGGTGACCTAAAAATAAAACTTTAAAAACTACAATTAGAAAACGTCTACTAAGTTGAAAGGCAATCTATACTTTGCTACATATAAATTATTTCTTCAAAACTATCAAGGTCTATTTGATTCATACTAATTTTAAGATGCCAAAATACAATGTATGTCTCTATATTTCACAAGAAGAAGTATCTTATAAATATATTTCTCTGATTGCCAACATTATTTTTATGACCCAAATGGAAAAATACACATATAAATGCCCAAAAGATAAATTACCTGACCATAATAATTTACATGTTACCTTTCAGAGGTATAATACATATCAGGTTGATGAATAAAATATTTTTGATGAATTCGAATTATCAAAATGTATTATTATATATACAACTGAAGATCTTTTTTTCTTGCTTTAAATATTCCCTGCCCCCAGAAAATTCCTAAAGGCAAATTTCCAGGAGTGGAAAAAAAGTGTAGTTTGTCCATGCATTCAAGAAATATTTAGTCAACAAATATTTATGAGCTCCTTCTAAATCCCTGTCATCAAGCAACACTTTTTAAAAGTATAACTGATATACAAAATGCTGTACAACTTGATGAATTTGGAAGTAAGCACACACTCATGAAATCACTGCCACAGTCAATGTCATAAACATATCCAACACCTTCAGAAGTTGCTTTCCACCCTCTTTTTGTGTGGTTAGAACACTTAACATAAGACCTACCTCTTAGCAAATTTTTATGTATAAAATACAGTATTGCTAACTACAGGTGCTGTGCTATACAGCAGATCCCTAGGATTTATTCCTCTTGCGTACTTCAAGGTTTACACCTTTTGACCAAAACCTCGGTTTCCTCTTCCTCCCAATTCCTGGTAACCCCCATTCTATTCTCTGCTTCTGTGAGTTTGACTTTGGAGTCCTCACCGAAACGAGATCGTGTAGTATTTGTGCTTCTGGCTAGCTTATTTTACTTAGGGTAATGTCCTTTAGGTTCATCCACATTGTCACAAATGACAGGATTTCTTTCTTTTTTAAGGAATGGAAATACTGCATTTTCTTGATGTATTCACATGCCAATGGACATCCAGGTTGCTTTCATGTCTCGGTTACTGTGAATACTGCTGCAATGTATACAGGAGTGCAGACAGCTCTTCAAAATCCTGATTTCAATTTCTTCGGATATATACCCAGGAGTAGGACTCTGGATCAGATAGTAGTTCTTTATTTTTTGAGGAACCTCCACACTGCTCTATAGTAGCTGTACCAACCAAAACCCAGCATTATTCTTGCTTCTTTCAGATATATTAGTGATGAACACAACATAAAAAGATTCCTGCCCTCAGGGAGCTTTCACTTTAGAAGAGGAAAATAATAAACAATAATTTTAAAAAATTTTATGTCATGGTAGTTTTAAAGGTGATAAGTGCTGTGGAAAAAGAAAAGTGGAGAAAGGAAAGAGGGAAGCCCTCCACTCAGGGTGGAGTGGTTGCCAGGTAAGGCCTCGTTAAGATGATGTGATGGCCTGGTCAGCAAAGACAGGAACAGGAACTTTAAATTTTACACAACAAAGATGAGGGCTTTTCAACAGAGGAATGATTTTCATCTTTAAAAAGAAGCCAATACCATGCACTGTTAGAATTGGATGTCAAAAAAGGTAAAGTTGATTTCTTTTAAAAAGGAAGAGTATAAGTACTATTAAAAAAAAAAAAAAAGTTAGTGAGTAGGACTGCAAACCAGCTACCTCGGATCTAGAATCCCAAATAACAGCTAACATATACAATTATGGCCAGTATTGCTCAAGGAGCCCTATCCCTCACAACGACTCCACATGTGACCATATTCAAAGGTCAACAGAACCTTATCCACATTCTGAACACTAAAGAAGCTTAAAGCAAGGCAATTTGGTAGTAAAATCTGACCTAAGTTCATATGAGGTAGCATATGTCTTGATTTATCCTACTTGGCAAATATATGCATGAAGAAACATTAATTAACCCTCATAATGTAGGTAACCTTTAAATATCCTAACTGATGAAAGTCACAGGTACACCGATATGTATACATATAACCTTTTTTTAACTGCCCTATTTTATGTGGGAGATAGTGGAATTACATCACTCAGTTTTATCACATTCAAATTGAACCAGCCATGCTTCAAAAAAAAAAAAAAAAAAAAAAAAAGGAAAAAAGAAACATACAATAAGAAGATTAAAATTCTATCCATCATATAACCCAGAGTAAGGTGGAAGCTATTACTCATCTGCTGTTACAGATTTCGATTCGGTGGTTTAAAGATATGTATTTTTCATACATGTTCCCTAAACACGGGCGAATTGCTTTATCTGATGTTCAACCTAAGAAAATGTTAATTATTTCAGCAGTGAAGGCAAAACAGGCAGTTTGAGACCCACTCAATGATGGTATATTAGCTTCTGACAGCACGAGCAGGAAGGTGAGAAAGAGAGAGAATCTGAAGCAGACTACTCACCGGATGTGGACCCCGACAGGAGGCTCGATCTCAGGAGCCTGAAATCACGAGCTGAGCCCAAACCCAGAGTGGGCCGCTAAAGCGACTGTGCCACCTAGCACCCCTAAAGGATAACTAGATATGAAATTGACTAAAGCCTTGTCTTTTAAAAACCCAAGATGTAATTCTATAGCTGTGTTGTCCAATATGATAGCCACTAGATACATGTGGCTATGAAGCACTTGAAAAGGGACTAGTTTGCCTTTTTAAAATTTTTTCAATTTTAATTTTCAATTTTATTTTTATATATATTTACACACACACACACTTGCAGCAAGAATTACTATCACACTCACTGACTGGGCCAAACAGAGCCCCTTGTGAGCAAAAGACTCGCCCCTCCTCATGTAGCACTACTACACTTGCGAGTTCCCTGGCCAGGCAGTGGCCTCAACTCCAAGCTCTAACAATGTAGAGGAAAGATGATTAGTTTTAACTGAGAAGTGGCATAAGTGAAAATATACACTGAATTTCAAAAGCCTACTATAAGAAAATAAATGTAAGATATCTCATAATTTTATATTAATTATGCAATGAAATATATTTTGCTGATATTGGGTTAAACAAAAAATTTTATTAAATGATCAGTTTCTTTTTCCCTTTTTAATGTGCCTGCTGGGCAATTTAAAATCACATGTGCAGCTTACATTATACTTCTTTTGAATGAACATCACTGCTCTCAAGACTGAGAAAAAGACCTGACAAAAAATTTCTCAAGTACTTATGTTCTAGAATGAATAATTTCACTTTAGATCACCGAAAAGATTAACCACAACACAGATAAAAGTAGAAAGAAATATTCATCACAAATGCTAAGGTAAGTTTTTTGTGACTCTAGAGTGTATTATTTTAGATATTCAAGAGGTATCCCAAAATTCAAGAATAAGATAAAAGCTTCATGTATAAAATGTCTGATTTAATTTAAAATTTCAGTATTTCCACAGTAGTAAATATATATGGGAGGGTTTTACGTCCTATTTTCCTTCAGTAGGGTTAGGAGAGATCTAAGTTTCATAGATCAAATACAAGCTGTAATGGCATCAGAAAACAGGCAACTTATTTTTAATAGATGGGAAAATTTCATTTCTCCTAAAAAAAAAAACACTTTAGAGTTTACACAAAATTGGAGAAAAATAAATCTGTATCACAGTATAATCTGTCATTACAAAAAGATACACTGATTGACATTTCCCAAATATCCTCAAGAGCACTCCAAGTATGCCTTCTACTAAAGTCAGACATACACATGCTCCACAATCCAGTAGTTCAGCTCCTGTGCATACACTCATCAGAAAGGAATGCTTATTCCTACCAAATGATCTAAAAAAAATTCATGGCAGCCTTATTTGTAGCCCCAAATTGGAAAGCTATTCACTGCCCATCTACAGTGGAAAGGATAAACAGTGGTGTGATCACAACAAAATAGACAACTGGGGGAACACAGGACACACACACGATGATGCTCAGAGACAAGATGCTGATGAAAAGCTCCAACACAAGAGTTCGTATTACGTGATTCCACCCATAAGAAGGTCAAAAACAGGCAAAACGAACACATGGCAAAAATGCCATAGATTTGTTTCTGTTGAGTAGAGGTAGTACTGACTAGGAAAGACAGCCTTCTGAAGTAGGGTGTTAGTTACTCAGGGTATGCTGATGTGTAACAAGAAAAAAAAAATCACCGAACTAGCAAGTAAGAGTGTCTATTTGACTACATGAAGTTATACCTTGGTAAAAGTTTGTTTTTTTTTTTTTTAAAGTAACTTTTTTTTTAAGGGGCCTTAAGTATCATTAGTTTCAAAAGAATTACTTAAAACAAATTCCTATTTTGAATTTACATTCTTTTTTTTAAAATTTACATTCTTATTCTGAATTTACTTAATCCTACAACTAAACTGAATTTATTTGCATTTTTAATAAAAAGTCATAACCAGTTCAACTTTATTCAAACATCCTCTTAATTTTGAGATTACGTGATAAACTTTCATAAATGGATAATTCATGACTTTAAAAGTGTAACAAGCCTCTGTATAACTAATGAACTATTTGAATGTCTGTTTCAAATATTTAATTGTAATAGTTCACTCTTATCTTCAATTTAAAAAGATAACTTTCCATGGATGAGAAGAACAAATATTGTTAAAAGGTTTAAATTACCCCAAGCAGGGGCGCCTGGGTGGCTCAGTGGGTTAAAGCCTCTGCCTTCGACTCAGGTCATGATCTCAGAGTCCTGGGATCGAGCCCCGCATCGGGCTCTCTGCTCTGGCGGGGAGCCTGCTTCCCCCTGCCTCTCTGCCTACTTGTGATCTCTCTCTCTCTGTCAAATAAATAAATAAAATGTTTAATAAATTACCCCAAGCAATCTATACCATTAATACGATCCCTATCAAAATACCAACAGTGTTTTTCACAGAACTAAAAAAAAAAAATCCTAAAGTTTTTTTAAAGATTTTATTCATTTATTTGAGAGAGGGAGATAGAGCAGAAGCCTGGGGCTTGGCAGTGGGAGAAGCAGGCTCCCTGCTGAGCAGGGAGTACAACATGGGGCTCGATCCCAGGACCCTGAGATCATAACCTGAGCCAAAAGCAGATACTTAACCAACTGAGCCACCTGGTAACCCCCCAAAATCCTAAAATTTGTACAAAGACCCCAAATAGCCAAAGCAATTTTGCAAAAGAAAAGTACAGCTGGAGGTATTACAATCTCACACTTCAAGTTACAGTACAAAGGTGTAGTCATCAAAACAGTCTGGTATTAACACAAAAACAGACACACAGATCAATGGCACAGAATAGAGAGCTCAGATAGAAACCTACAATTATATGGTCAATTAATCCTTGACAAAGGAGGCAAGAATATGTAATGGGAAAAAGACAGTCTCTTCAACAAATGGTGCTGGGAAAACTGGACAGCTACATGCAAAACAATGAAACTGGACCACTTTCTTATACCACACACAAAAATACACTCAAAATGGATTAAAGACCTAAATGTGAGACCTGAAACCATAAAAGTCCTAGAAGACAGCAAAGGCAATAAGGTCTGTGACATCGGCCATAGCAATATTTTTCTAGATAGGTCTCCTGAGGCAAGAGAAAGAGAAGCGAAATAAACTACTGGGACATCAAAGTGAAAAGCTTCTGCAACAGTGAAGGAAACAATCAACAAAACTAAAAGGCAACCTAGTGAATGGGAGAAGATACTTGAAAAGACATATCCAATAAAGGGTTAGCATCCAAAACATATAAAGAAGTATACAACTCAACACCCAAAAAACAAATAATCTGATTAAAAATGGGCATTTTTAAGACATTTCCCTAAAGAAGACATCCTGATAACCAACATACACGAAAAGATGTTCAACATCAGTCATCATCAGGAAATGCAAAATCCAAGCTGCAATGAGGTATCACCTCACACCTGTCAGAATGGCTGAAAACAAAAACACAAGAAACTATAAGTGTTGGGGAGGATGTAGAGAAAAAGGAACTCTCTTTCACTGTTGGTAAATGCAAATGGTATTCACTGAATGCAAATGGTATAGCCGCTGTGGAAAACAGTGTGGCGGTTCCTCAAAAAGTTGAAAATAGAACTGCCATATATATACACATAGGAACATATATATGTATGTATATATAAAATAATATATAATGGAATATTATTCAGCTATAAAAAAGAATGAAATCTTGCTACTTGCAATGGCATGGATGATCTAGAGAGTATAATGTTAACTGAAATAACTCAGTCAGAGAAAGACAAATATCATTATGATTTCACTCATATGTGGAATTTAAGAAACAAAACAAACAAGTAAGGAAAAAAAGAGAGAGAGAAAAAGAAGGAGAAGGACAAGCCAAAAAACAGACTCTTAACTATAGAAAACAAACTGATGGTTACTAGAGGAGAGGTGGATGGGGGATGGGCGAAATAGGTGATGGGGATTAGGGAGTGCACTCGTGTTAAACATGGGGTGATGTATGGAATTGCTGAAATCACTGCATTGTATACGTGAAATTACTATAACACTGTGTGTTAATTATACCAGAATTATAATAAATACCAGTAACCCCTCCACCCAAATAAAAAGGTAACTAAATTTCACAAAATCCAGAGTTTCTGATCATATCATTTCTTTCACTGGTAATAGTCAAAATTAAAGTTAACAGTTGGGGTTCACTTTTAATTTCTTTTATAGTCCTAATGTCTTTATTTAAATTTCTTACTCACTTTTACCCTCCCTCTCATAACTGACAAGAGGAAGGAGAAAACGTCACTTTGTCAATGGTGAAAAATTTTTAACACAGAAAGTTACTACTTTAAAAGTTCAATATATTGTGCTGTGGAAACATAAAAGACTGTAAATGTAACCAATCCTAGGAATTCATATGGTTTGACAAGTGATTAAGAAAATCTGTGACACTGATTTCTGTGTTATCTCATGAGAATATAAGTAATAAATATCCAGTTAATAAAGAAAACATGTATTCAAAGAAGTTGACTATTCACTACAACTTTAAGAAATACATTATTTTATTAAATATTTCTATTTCAAGCAAGAGAGCAGGAAAGTTTAGGAAAACACAAAACTTAGGGGAGGTTTAAAGGTGGATATTAAGAAGGAAACTTTGGATAAGGCTAAAAGGAACTGTTTTCACCACTGACTTTAGTCTAATTTGGTGCAACCACATGGGATCTTGGGGTCACAAAAGACAAAAACATAAAATGGGTTAAGTTTCTTCCTTCCTTCCTAGCAATACATTACATGTCTGAGACTCAGGCTTTGCAAGCAGATGAATTATTATGCAACACTGATCTAACCACGTGATAACGCAGATAGGGAACTTAGCAGATGGACATAGGCAGAGTCAGGTGTCCAGGGATCCTGATGAAAGACTGGCAGAAATGTAGACGGCAGCTGATCCCTATACTACAAGGTGGAGTTGTCAAAGGCAGGCAGGACTTTAGCCCTGCCTGATTAATTTAATGTATATTCCACACTGTCTTAGATAAATAAGTGCCTTCAATATCTCATTTTCAAATGAAAACATTCTTTAAAATAGTTCTATATGAAAAAAGGTAAAATGTAAATACTTCAGGTGCTTAAAATAGGCAACACTGTTTCTATCTAAGCCAGATTTATTTATTTTTTTTTGGAAGATTTTATTTATTTATTTGTCAGAGAGAGAGAGAGGAGAGAGTGAGTACAAGCAAGGGGAACAGCAGGCAGAGGGAGAAGGAGGTTCCCCACTGAGCAGGGAGCCTGACGTGGGACTCGATCCCAGGACCCTGGAATCATGACCTGAGCTGAAGGCAGATGCTTAACCGACTGAGCCATCCAGGCATCCCACTTAACCAGATTTTTAAACAAGATTTATTTATTTATTGTAGAGAGAGAAAAAGAGAGAGTGGTGGCGGGTAGAGGGAGAGAATCTCAAGCAGATTCCCTGTTGAGTGACGAGCCCCACAAGGAGCTTGATCTCATGACCCTGAGATCACAACCTCAGTAGAAATCAAGAGCGAGATGCTTAACAAACTGTGCTACCCAGCCACCCCCCTAAAGCAGCTTTCTTTTACTGACTTACACAAAATTCAGAATTACCAACACTGAAATATATCCCTCTCCTCTGTTACAAACATCAAACAACTAGTTAACCAATATCTGAAACTTAAAGAAAAACAAATAACAAAATGCAACATAATAATCTTTCTATAATTGGTAAGGCTTAACTATATTTTTTTTAAAAAATGGAGCAACAGACAAAATACAATACCTTCCGGATGTGTGTCTCCTGACGGTTAAAATAATGGGTCCTGAGAACAGAGGTCTGAAATAGCTCACAGTCCAGAAACTCCCTGAAAATTAAGAAAAATAAATATTACTTCAAATGCCTCTTATCTCAAAGAATTTCAATGGTATGTTTTACAATGGAATCTTAATCATTGACTAAAATAAATTATCTCAAAAAATAACAAAAAAGATGTAAGATAAAAAATATTCTTCATTATACATGCTTTCCTCAGGCATAGCTGTTGACCATATCTGATGAACAATCTGCTTACAAAATTATTTACCAAAATACACTGTCTTTATACTATACAAACACCATTACCTAGTCTCAAGGTGAGAAGTTAATGGTGATGAAGTGGAATTCTGAGATAAAAGCTACTAGGATTATTCTGTAGTCAATACTGAGTTTGAAACACCTCTTTTTTTCCTCTCTCTTTCTCCTCTAGACCACTAGGAACAAAAAACGTTGAGCTGAGATTTAGAAGCCTTCTAGATACAGAATGACATCAACGTGTGGGCAAGTTTATACCCTCAGGAATAGAAGAGCAGGTGAAGACTTTCTGACCATCAAGAGACACAGCCTGTACTTTAATACTGCGGTGGCCGAGGGGACTTTATATTGATCAAGAAGCTAATGGACAGTGAAGTTAGTTGGTCATAACGAAAGCGTGACGCAGACACCCTGATGCCACTACGGCAACTTCAACTTCTGAAAATACAGTAGCTACTTTTCATCATTACTTCATTTTACCAGTGTCTGTAGTTTCCCTAAAAACACATAGAGGTACCAAATTTCTTTGAGTAATGCTTTCTCAACACCCTACCCAAGTAGGCTCTTTGACCATTATGCTTCCAGATCACTTTCTGGGCATCGGGCTTCTTCTTATTCTCACTGTGACTAAGAACCCCTCACTCATCTTTGAGTCCTCCGACACCTAACATGGTGTGAGGCCCAGAGCTGACCTGCTCCACCAATCAGTGGATCTTTGAGACTTCTTCAATTAATATGCTATGCTGAAGTAAAAATAATAACATGAAAGAAAGAGGGTAATTATATTGGCCAACTACAATGAGGAATACTTGCCTTTTAATTACTTCACTCATACACACACACACACACACACACACACACACAATCCTTCATCAGCAAAACTCTTCTAGTATCTATATTAATGCTCTCGATCCCTTACAGACAATCAGCCTGGTAGGGTGGCAGATCTCCTTTCTGAACTAGGACTCCAATCCTGCTGTCCGAGGTCCTGCACCAACTGGCCTGATAATTGCACATGAACACAAATTCTCTATGCACATACATCAGCTGCTCCTAAGCAACCCTCCATCAGCAGCAGGAAATGTCACCTACATGTATGAGTCAAAGATACCCAGAATCATAACTAAGGGCAGAATGTTCCCAAAATTTTAGAAGTAGACAGACGGTATCATCTTAAAATAGAATTATAACTATTAGAGACAGATAACAAACAAACAAACAAAAACCCTGAAAAGACCTCCCAGGGGTTTAAAGAAAAAAAAAAAAAAAAGAGCATTATCATCTCCTATTAGGACATTACTTTTTCAGCAGCTAAATAAAAACATTACCAAATCATTTTATGTAATAAAATTTAACCTTATTTTGACCTTCCTCATAAAGCAAACAAATCTCTCTATCCAATAAGGTTCCATCTGAACTATGTAAGATGATAAGCAATACCTTAATTGCATTCATTTACATGACTTTGAAACTATTCTGGGCTGAAGTCACTGACTGCAAGGTCACAGAATACAAAAAGTAAAATGTATACAATTTACTGAGGAGGAATGATCCACTTAGAGTGATAGCACCTTCTCCCTCCTCATTAAAAGATACCAAATGCTTAATGCAATCAACAGGTGCAGAGTTCTCTTTTTGAAACATATCACACATATGCACACTGATTTTATAACTATAAATACATAGATATACTAAGAATATATATTAGAATAAGTTCATCATATATTATGGCTTGCTTGTTAAAATCAATCTGCCTGAATAGAGGTAAAATACAATTCACTAGCATTTAAAACCAAAAGATGAAACAGAGCTATTATATTTTCCATTCTCTCATGAAATTTCTAACAACTAAAATTCAGGTTATAAAGTTATAACAATTTTTAGGACAAGAACTGCAAACACAGGATCTTAAGTATATTAAGAGTTTCTGCTTTCTCTTTTTATAACCTAAACAAGCATACGTTCAACTGTTTTGCTTAGATTTTAAATGTCTCAAAGTCAGTAGTACCGTATTAGTAAAAGGAGGGAAATACAATAGACAGAAATTGATTACCACAGATTATAAGAGCCAATGCATATCTTTGAAAACTTCAGGAAATACCAAACCACACAAAAACAAGGTAACCTAACAAAATATTTCCCTTTAGTTTTGTAAAATTCTAATACAAACTAGATAATACTGGCACTTGAATTTACTGGAGAAAAGAGAAGGAAATGAAGATAGGATCTCAGGGGTACTTTAAAAATATTTATTAGTGGGGTGTCTGGGTGGCTCATTTAAGCCTCTGCCTTCGGCTCAGGTCATGATCCCAGCATCCTGGGATCGAGCCCCGCATCGGGCTCTCTGCTCAGCAGGGAACCTGCTTCACCCACTCTCTCTCTGCCTGCCTCTCTGCCTACTTGTGATCTCTGTCTGTCAAATAAATAAATAAAACCTTTAAAAAAATGTTTATTAGTACAAATGTAGAGCATCAGGTATTTGTTTTATGTTTAACATAACATCACTGGAATATTCATTTAAGAAATTTCTATCCAGGGTTGCCTGGGTGGCTCAGTCAGTTAAGTGCTCAGCTAGTGGTTTGGGCTCCAGTCATGATCTTGGGGTTGTAAGACTGAGCCCCACATCGGGCTCCGCACTGGGCTAGGAGCCTGCTTGGGATTCCCTCTCTCCCTCTGCCCCTCCCCTCTCTCTCTCTCAAAAAAAAAAAAAAAAAAAAGTTTCTGTCCATTAAATTAGATAAATCTCCGACATTTCATTAACTAACCAAGTACTTTTATATTCCTCAAGCCAATGTTTTGTAATTAAAACTGAGTTAGTGAAAGAGAAACAACCTTATTATAAAATGTATTTCTTTTCACCTTCTCTACCTTCACAGAAGGGCAAGACTTTTTTTCATGTAAATCTTTGTTAGATCCAAATAGTTTCAACCGATGCTACTCCACAAAGAACACAGGATAAATACATATTTATTTAAGTACTATATTCCTAAATAAACTCCAATACCATAATGTCATTTTGTCCTTTTTAAACGAGAAATAAAATATCTCATTTTTTTCTCTATAAGTTAAGCCAATTCACTTTGAATAGCTTAATAAAATTAATGCATACATATATTTCTAAAGGTACTAGTTACTATTATGATCCACATATAACTTTCAGTGGCCATATCTTCTTTAGATAAATTTTCTTCTGTAAGAAGCAATTCAGGGTCTAACACAATATACATAATTTGTATAACTATGTAACAGGCAATTCATGGTTCATATCCTTTGACAAGGATAAAAACATGGGGGCCAATCAGAATCTTCCAATATTGTTTCCAGTGTTCTTGGTCACATTTTTTTTTTCTTGGTCACATTTTTACTTAAACTCAAATCTCAGGTTGACAATAATTTCCTGTTAAGATGGCAGCCTTTTGTTATTTCTAAAACACTTCCCTCTGTCCACCCAAGTGACTGAACGAATGCCTTATGTTCCTGCAGCTCACTGATGACAATCACAGTATCTGAAGTTCTATTTCATCCACACAAATTTAGGATTTTCCTTTCCTTGGATATCAGAGCACGTTAAAGCCAATTATTATGGCCACAACCTAGACTTTGTGTAACTTTAAATGGGCTACAACCTTGAACTGAAAATGAACTGTATTAACGGCATCACTCCTCCAGCTCTCAAAGAAAGAAGTAAGTCCGACTCCCGGTTTAGATACACTTATTTTAACAGCATCAATCTCAGGTGAGCCTAGTAAATCCTACCCACAAAGCAAGTGTGCATGCGTGTGCAAGTGTGTGTATGCCTCTTTCCATTTTCTCTTTGCTTTTTTCTTTCCTCTTCCCCAGGAGGTTAATGAACAAAATATTACACTTTTAAGTATATATAATGATACAGAGATAAACTACCCATCTGTCAGAAAAAGAGTTACCTAAATAAAGAAACTTAACAATTGTGCATGTAAAATTAAATCCTGGACTGACAGGGTTGTTCAGATAACACTCAGAAAAGCACAACGTGACTTAAACTGTAAGGAACAGGACAAAAACACTCCATAAAAATCAAGTCTGCCTAGAATACGCCGTATCTCCATTTGAAACACCTGCTAAGAATATGTGCCTTCACAATTCTGTCTAGGAAATATTTTTCTTCCTCTCTCACCTGTTCCCCCGCCCAACCTGCATCCACCTCCATAAACAGCAGTAATCCACCATTATAAAACAGTTGACGGTTAAAACAATGAGCCAACGGAGAAAGTACAATATTCCATAACTGACATTTACTGCATTGGCCTTGGACTTCTAATCTTTACCAGACGGGCACACAAATCAATCCATCAGCTCATAAAGGTGTGCTTTTTTAACCTCTAAAACAGATGGGATTGGCCAGAAGTGTCTGGCATGTCAAACTGCTAATCACTGCTGCCCTTTGCACAAAATAACCCACTTAAGTTGAGGCATGGTTGCACTGTAACCGACATTAGTCTGTGGGAAACCCATTTAACTGTCACACACTCCTGCCACTCCTGCTCTCCCTTAATTAAGCCTAATGCCTTATGCTTTGACCTTTTGTTCTAGCCTATTAACCCTATCTAGTACAAGTTCAATTATGTTAAACTAAAAACTTTGCTGTAAAATATTAAATGCCAAGCTCAAAAAATCATAAGGGACATCCTCCCAGCCCTTAGTTCTATGCACCCTGTTACTCCATGCATGCAACAGTAAAACCTCATTTTTGAAGTGATACTGACTCTTACGGAGTTGAGAAGAACCAAATTATGGTTCTAGTCCAACCCCCTTATTTTACCAACTGAGTCCAGAGGAACATTAAATGACTTGCCCCTTTCATAGCTTCAGCTGAGCCATACTGAAACCTTTCTGTCTCTGGCTCTAACCCTTTATTCTCCACAGTATCTCTGATTAACAGTTAAACCAACCGACAGTGTGTTAAGGATCCTAATATTTTCACCACAAATTTGGATCTTTCACCATCCTCTAGAATGCACTATACATGTCAAACTGCACAAACTGGCCTAAAGCAAAATATGCGGGCAAGTGAACAGACCTCAGAAGTAACTTCCCCATGCACACAAAACCTTCTATCCCCTCCCTATTTCTTTTCTTCTTTTTAAAGGTTAACAATGGTCATCAAGAACGGCTAGCTTCTGCAACACTCAAATATAAGACAATATGTATGAATATAATTTTTTCTTTCTTTCCTGATGCTTCATTTAAGTATTCAACAGAGAAAATTACTTAAGCCACAGAAAGCAATTACAACTCACAACTTCTCCCCAGCAGACAAATTCATAGCTGGATATCTTTGAAAATACCTCTTTTTTACACCCATATGTATGTGGATTTCTGTTCACATCTATCAGAATTTCAAAATATAAAGACAAAAAAACCTTGTTTTTTGTTTACAGTGGAAAAAAAATTCAGTGTAAAATCAAATCAGATGTAGTCCAAACTAACATGTTGTCATCACTGGGGTACTTGTAGCATATAGTAATGTGTGTTATTATTCCTCTTCCATTCTCTTCATACCGCTAGAAAACTTTCTTACTACTCTCACTGTAACACATGAAAACAATGTAAAGATTAGTAACAGATAACAAATTTTGGATTTCATCTGGGATTCTTGTGAAAAAATGCATATTAATTTTCAATTTTCAAAAGATTAATAGTCAGATTTTAATTTTGTCCTTATTGTTGACTGTCCAAAGCCCACTTTACCTATTTCCAGTATTAATCAATGCTGTCATGTCACCGGAACCTTACAGGTGAAGGTAATATGCCATTAATTGGAACATACAATAATTTTTAAGAAAGATCAGTGTTGTACTAAAATGATGACTAAATCCAATGACAGAATTTATTATGTGTTAAGGTGTAAGAAAACATGGCATCAGAGTTTAAAACTCAAAGTAAATGTGTTCATGATATTAGAATGACACCTTCAAAGGAAAGTGTCACGTGGCATTATCAGAAGGCATACGAGGATGTATAAAATGTAAAATACATGGATGGATGAGTAGTCAGAACTAAAACAAACACTGGTAGCAGAGAAAATTACCAGCAAAATAATGATTCAGAATCTTATTTACCCTTTATACTGCAAAGGAAAATGCTGTTAATTCAAATGACACATCATATCTTAGTTACAAGAGTCAGTTCATGAACATAGAGATTAAGTTTGGGTCTTTGTTGAGGAATCCTACTTTGGAAAATTTATACCAATGTATAGAATTCATGCATTCTCTAGCATATTGACTGACATTAAGGAACAATGAAAGGCAAAGACAATTCAGTTAATCAGGATAAAACAATGTTGAAAGCACAAAGTAGAATGTATCACATAATTAGTAAATGTGCTAATTTTTCTATCCTCTTACTTTGGACAATAGTCCATTGGCCTGCATATCTTTTTTACTATGATTTATAAGCATGTGACATAAAAAAAATATATATGAGCCATGAGAGAAGACGTCCCTTCTGTTTACAAAAGATACCCACTTCCAAGCATGCTTGAAGTTTAGTAAAAACACTTTGTCTTCACAAAGCAAGAAACTGGGTTAAAGTTATTTTAAGAGCATCTGTGAAATCTCAGTGTTGTAAATATATATATCCCTGATAATCTATACATTTCCTTTCGCATTTGAAAATGGCTAGTTTAGAAATTTCTGAGCTCCATTTTAAAATAAATTTCTTCTCTACCTTAGCATTATTAATCTAGTTGAACATAACAGTGTTCTAACAGAAGATTCACCTCCAGAGAAGAGCAGTTACTAGTTAAAACAACAGCAAAGGGGTTTCATATACTGCGTAAGTCCTCCAACTTAGTAGGGTTTGAATCATCAAGTCATTCTTGATGGCCTCTAACTTTTAGATTAATTAACACCAAAATTAATTCTAGACATGAGATTTTAAAATGCCTCCATCTTCCCAACCAGTCAAATCCAATGCGATTAAATGTGTCAAGCTGGTGGTTTTTACCACTACCATAACCTAAGGAGACTATCTCTAAGGCTCTATAAAAAATTTTGTTTCCTTAAAAAATAATTAAATGTTCCCCCAAAGGGTTCGCTAAATGTGTTTTCTAATATATTGCTGTTTGTGTATTTTTGAAGAAACCTAGCATTATAAAACAATTTTAAGTGCCAAGTAATTATAATGTCACCAATAGTTTCACTTTTTTCTTCATAATTAATATGCCTAGAAAGATGATGATAAATTTTAAGGAAGAAATATTATCCCTTTTAGAAGTCCTAATTTAAACAGTCTAAAGAAAAAAAACCCTGTAGAACAGTAGCTACTACAAATTAGCTACAGATAATAATTAGCTGCTGTTATATATAAATACATAAAGACTCCATTCCTGATCCCCCCAAAGCCAGATTTTACCAGTAACTGGGATTGGTACGGTTCATTTCAACAAATGTGTTTATAAGAGCCTTCTCTGTGCCAGGCACCTACGGTACCAAAAGTACACTGATGAAAAGCCCCCATTCACAGAGCTTAGGGTCTACTGAGAAACACAAACACTAAACAAGTGGGACTATTACAATCAGGAAGGAGTACAGAGAACTGTAAGAGACAAATCGGATCTTACTGGAGGCTTGGGGACTGTAGTGAGCATCTACACACTCTTGCCCACTGTCCCAGTAGTGAGAATATTCCTTCTAAATCTGCTTCACAAATGTGGTCAGTCTGGGCTACCATTAGGTTTCTTCTCTTGCTCTCATTTAGAAGGGTGGATCTAGACACGCTTGGCTCAGGGCATCACCACCTTCGTCCACACAATGCCCTCTCATCTTCCTACCTTTTTACAGGAGAGCACTGAAACAAGGGCCATAACCTTACCTTATATTCCCAATTGAACTGAGACACCCAACTATCTGCACTGATGATTTTAGAACATGACTCCTCAGTAATAACCAGAGCTGACCTGTGAGTATTTTGATCCCACTAGTCAACTAAAGGTACCTGGCTCTGTTAACCTACAAAGAGAAGTTTCCCTACTGGTTTTTAAGTAGAACTCAAAATGTATATAACATGTAGGAACAAAGCTGCTGCATGAATAGATGCGTAGCTCCACTGTAAAACTTGTTTTAAATTCTCAGCCTAGAAAGTAACATTCCAACTACTAGAATACATGAATCGTAAGACTGTTCTGAAGACCATATTTCAGCCCCAGGAGAAGAAAATAGGCTACAAAGACAAGGGGTGGGGGGGTGTAGTTGGCTCTGCCTCACTGTACTTCTCAAGACCGTCTTTCTGATTATCATGAGGTCAGCTTGGACTTTACTGCTGGATCCATCACCAAAGATTAATAACTACTTCTTAACACCTGGTACATAGCCCTCTTGCTGAGACTGCCTTAATAAAACAAAGTGTGAAATAAATTAAGACTTGATTTCTTATCCTGGGTTTACTCAACTGCTATCTGTATGAGGTTTTTTTTTGTTTTGTTTTGAAGGAGCTCAGGCTTCTTTTTTTTTTTTTTTTTTTTTTTTTTTTTTTTTAGATTTTCATTTATTTATTTGACAGAGAGAGATTACAAGTAGGCAGAGAGGCAGGTAGAGAGAGAGGGTTGGGAAGCAGGCTCGCCACTGAGCAGAGAGCCTGATGCAGGGCTCAATCCCAGGACCCTGAGATCATGACCTGAGCTGAAGGCAAAGGCTTAACCCACTGAGCCACCCAGGCACCCCTACTATCTCTATGAGTTTTAAAATTTACTAAAATTCTCAGGGGTTCAATTTCCTCCTCTGTAAAATGCAAGCAAATGTTTCGGATATTTTATTTTTTTTTTCAGTTTTTATTTAAATTCCAGTTAGTCAACATACAGTGCAATATTAGTTTCAGGTGTACAATATAGTGATTCCACATTCCCATACATCATAGCATTAACAACGACAACGATATTGGAAGATAAGCAAGTAATTTTACCCCGTTGCGTCACAGGTATACCCTGGCAATAAAGAAAAAGAAAAAAAAAAAAAAAAAAGGACAAGTTAGAAATTGGGAAAACAGGAAAAAGAGGAAACAAAAAAAAAAAAAAAGAGAGAGAGAGAGAGAAAGGAAGATCAAAAGAAAAAGGTGTGTAAGGGCTAAACAGTAGCATTTACTATTATTTGATTTATAGTTTATACCAACCACCTATCCTATGTGCTTTTCCATTATGATGCCTCTATAAAACCAACTTGTTTGATAATGGGGAGGACAAGATACCTCTAGGACAAATATACTTAAACCTGGAGCATCCTTAGGTTTTATCAAATTCCCTTCCAATCTGAAAATCTAAGGATTCTATGAAATTACTTCAACTCATAAAAGCTGAAGAAAAAACAAAACAAAACAAAACAGGAAGAGGAAAATATGACACTGATTCAGGTCAGTCAAGAATTACTAGGATTGGTAAGAGCAATGTTTATTAACAAAGTAAACAATGCAATTCTTTGAGTTTTGCCTCAACAACACCAAACATCTGGATATTGGGAAAGAACCAGATGGTGAATACAAAATTTCTATCTTCAATCCCTGGCCTCAAGGAGATTCAGTCTATTTCAATTAAAATTTTTAAAGAGGCATGGATGGAAATATCTAAATATGTATCTGAACCCTAGAAAGTTTGCCCCCCCAAGAGTTCGCTTATGCAGTTTCTTTCTTACCTGGCCAGATACCATATATTCTCTTAATAAAACATCATAGTAAAACATTCTTTTGCAGGTTTTATAGAAACCCTTTTGTTTATCCAACATTTACTTGGCAATTCAAAATCCAAAGCACACTAGAAAATATTATGTATATGAGTGTTATTACTCATCCTTGTGTCTCCAATGTTGTTTGAATTTGACTGTACCTTTTAATGTAAAGGGAACCAGTCGGCTTCTTTCTTTTTTTTCTTTTTAAGATTTTATTTATTCAAAAAAAAAAAGATTTTATTTATTCATTTGACAGACAGAGATCACAAGTAGGCAGAGAAGCAGACAGAGAGAGAGGAAGGGAAGCAGGCTCCCTGGCAAGAAGAGAGCCTGATACGGGGCTTCATTCCAGGACCCTGGGATCATGACCTGAGCCAAAGACAGAGGCTTTAACCCACTGAGCCACCCAGGCGCCCCTCGGCTTGACTCTTTTGGGTTCAAAATTCCATAAATTTTAAATGAGGTAAGTAAAAAGAGGTAAAGAGGTTTAGGACTACATTTCTCATGACCTCAACAATAAAAGAGCATGTCTGATGTACACTTAAAAATACACTGTATGCCACAAACCTCCTAAATCAAAAATCTCTTTCCTGACAATAGTCTACTCCCAAAACGAAGCCAAATACTCATCTTTCTATTTCTGCTTCCTTCTGGTAAATTCACAAACACATTATTAATTTCCTCTTTGTATCAAAGAGCCTAGTTTATTAGCATAACGTAGTCTTTAAAATAAAATTATTGTGGGTGAAGATAGGGCAATGAAACAAAATTCATGTCAAGAACCGTTACAGTCAAGAATTTTAACTTTTCAACAAGGAAGAGCTCTGGGTCTGATTTTGTGGCAACTGCTCCTTGAAGTAGACAAACATAATTAGCCTTGGGAATACCTGGATTAAGACCATGACAAGGTGTTCTAATGAATTATATTGAGAAACATAGTTGCTTTCTCTGCCTCAAAGAACATTATAGTTACTCTGTGGTATACTTTCCAAGGGTTAGCATTTGAGGAGGAAAAAGAGCTTGCACGGTTGCCCTTGGTGCTTACATTTTTCAGGTAAGCACAGAGAATGGGGCATTAGTTCTCCAGAGAATTAACAATAACTCCTGCAGAATTATCAACCGGAAATAAGAGTGCCTTCCTTCTCGGACTGGTCTTTGAGAATCCAGGCTGGGTGGACTGGATGTGCTCCTTGAGTTCTCCGGCTATCAAGGTTGGGCGCAGGATCGTTGATGACATTCTAGAAATCAAATAGAGACTGGTTTTCTCTTACAAAGATGGCATAGTCTCATGAAAAAGCAAATCATTATCAATGAAATTAGCTGTGTGACCTCGAGAATTTTTTAGATTAGGTTTCTTTATCTCTGTAAGTAGAGAAAATGATAGCTTTATGCCACATGGAACTGTAAAGGGGCCAGCTCAATGCCTGGCCAAAGCAGGTGCCCCCCCAATCCTCTTCCTTTTCCTGATCTTTCTCCTAATAAAAAAGGACAATGCAAAAAAGGGTAGCTTTTCTCTATTTCAAGTTTTTCCCCTTGTCTACTCCTGTTAAAACCACAGGCTTGAAATCTTTACTGTTTACTGACAACAGCATACATCAATATATAGAACCAGAATTCCAGAACAGAAGTCAAACGAATCTCCCTTGCTCTGTAATCTACCGACGTTACCCAGAGAAACAAAAGGACTTTCCCATTATCTGTATCATACATTGTTTTAGGAGCAGATCCTAAGCTAGAAAAAGTATATGTGGGATAACATAACAAATACTTAAAAATTAATTTTTCAAAAATCAAACTTGAGCCTACATGACCCATTGTGCAAATACTCCTTATACAGGAAAAAAGTGAAACTGTGATTAATTCCTTTGAGGATGTTTCTTATTATATCCTATCTGGGAGGGTTTCACAGGTTTTCTAGTACTTTTTCTTGGTGTTCGTCCCCTTCTTCTATCTACCCTCCTTCCCTTAATCTGTTTTTTTTTTCCTAGTGTATACATCTACCACTCTTGTAGATTACTATAAATTCATAAATTCAAGAATCAAAAAAAATCTAAGAAAGTATGCTTTTCAAAAACCAGTTACAATCCCTTAAAGATTTCCTATCTCTCAAATTCTGAAGAGATCCCATAAAAGATAAAACCTTTTTTTTTTTTTTAAAGATTTTATTTATTGATTTGACAGACAGAGAGCACAAGTAGGCAGAGGCAGGCGGGGGTGGGGGGTTGGGGGGGGATGCAGGCTCCCCGCTGAGCAGAGAGCCCGATGCAGGGCTCCATCCCAGGACCCTGAGTTCATGACCTGAGCTGAAGGCAGAGGCTTAACCCACTGAGCTACCCAGGCCCCTGAGAAAACCCTTTTTTATCTCGAACTTCTAATTCTCAAATTTTGATTATGTTCTGTCACATGCAAGTTCACTTAGCTACATTATGTTATTAAATCAACACAATTATAATACTATTTTCATTTTAAGACTGCATATAAACATGATTTCCTAACTACTGCAATGCAAAATTATCATCCAACTTTTTAAAATACGGTAACATATTTAAGATGTTCACATGTTATACACAGTATGGGCAAATTCAACAATTAAAAGCCCACAACTACAAAGAGAAGCTAGTGTAGCCACTATGTGATTTAAGCTTTCCTCTTATCTATCTAAAGCTAATCACCTGACTTTTCACCCAGTAACCTCACATTGTTGGTACAGGTAAAATAAAGCATCCCAATAACAAGAGAAGCTCCTAATTTCTTAGTTCCTGATCAGTCCTCAATTCATCACCAAATTACAGATTTGAAAATAAGAAGCCCTGTCATTTAACACGTGACTGAAAAAAGACTCTCTTAATTAGAAGTCCAAGGGCAAGAGACTCAGTCCGTTCCACCAAAGCTCTGAATAAATACCAGCATCAGGTCAGTAAGACTTGTCCTGGTCCTAGTGGTATCTTAAGCTGATGACTCAAGTTCCCAGCAGACTTCTAGTTTAATATTTCTTGAAGCACTAGGCTTAGTCACAGAGTGACCTGAAATTTAAAGCAAATAAGGGTCTCTTCCTTTCATCCTTAAAGACATTTTTGCTAAATGACACAAAGTTAAAGAGGCAAGATGGGTTTTAATTTAGAGTTTTTATTCCCTGAGGTATACCAAGTCAAAAAATTTCCCGGGGAGAGTGAAACATGCTAGCTTTGAATTTCAAACACAACTATTAACCCTGTCAGAGAAGAAATTCTATTTCCAAATTTCTTAACAAAATGCTCCCCCCTCCACCAGTCTCATTTATTAAAAGAGGAAGGTAAGACAGAAGGAAGGGTGGGAAAGAGGACAGGTGGATGGAGAAAGGTAGGGAGGGGAAGAGGGAGAGAGAGAAGAAGGAAGGGAGGAAGGATGGATGGACGGACGGATGGATGTCACAAGCATCCTCCTAGCCGAAGTTTCAACATACTCTGGGATTATCCTTGAATTTATTTCAACCAAAAACCAAATCAGATGAATTATCCAAATCAGGTAGTTATCCATAACATTATCTTCAGGAACAATCTATCTTAAAATCTGGCAAAGACAATAAGAAAAAAATCTTAATACTACTTAGTAAATACAGTAATAGCAGTCCTTTTTTTTCATAACTACATTTTTGAGTTGCCAATCTCCTAATGAATTCTTTAAATCTCTCTCTCATTCTATTGCTCCCAGAGTTCTAGGCCAAATGTTATCCCTAGCATGATCTAAGGTATTAATTTTAACAAAATGCAAATACGGTGGTAAAACGTATCAAGTTTCCCTCTTTTCTGATCTTCTCAATGTTCTATGAACTTAAAAAGAAAAATTACCTTGTTTCGGGTGTATTGACACCCTAAAATACCACAAGGTTTGTAATGCTTTATCTGTAATATTTGCAATATAGTGCAGGAATCCATTTGAATTTCAAGGTTCATAGTGCAGAGAATGTACTATTATAATGGCAACAGTTAGTATAATGTTATCTCAGTAGCTGTATTTATTATGAAAAATTAAAACTGCCCTTCATAACTGCAGTAAAGTGAAAGGAAAGGTCTGTTCTAAATGACCTCTAATTTTTAGAATCCTAAATATTCAATATCCATCAAATTGAATGTTAAATTTCAAGGAACAAAAAAACAACAGATGGGCATTTATAACATAATGTGTGAAGAAACCCTGATAAGACTTCAGATGTCTCTTATTTGCAGTTTTCCCCTGCCCCTGATAATGTGCTTAAAGGAAACATTCTTTCTGTAGTAATTTACATCGAGTTATCGTCATCAGCAATCCTATAAAGGAAGTCTCTAGTTCACTACCCAAATGCAGCACTCTTTTCCATGTTCGGGAAAACCCTTAGAAAACACAAATTCTTAAAAGAATAAAGAAAAGGTGATCTAATATGAATTCATTTTCTTCCAAACAAACTGTAAGTCCTGGTTCTATCCTGGTACCCAGTTTTCCTCTCCCAACTTAGGTAGATTTAAGAGACACTCTAAAGCAGAGTGTGCACAGGCACAAATGGGGAATTTGTCATTTTCCCTCTCCAAACAACCACTATTTATATAATATTGCTGCCTTCATAAAAGGGAATCCATTACCATCAGCAATTCATGTCCCTGCTTCAGCATCAGATGCAAACAGGATACGGAAACAAGATCTCTCTCCTCCATTTACTTTTTGTTCATTCCAACCTCTGGACATAATCCTCAGTCCCATTCCACTGGTCTGCTACATCATCTGACACTCCTGATTTCTACCTTTTCAAGTCTTAGTGACCATCCTGTTACAGTTCTGTGATTGTTTTGGTGTCTAAATACTACAGGATGAGTTTGCCCATTACCCTCCAGACAGCAACTTAAGGAAATGAATCTTGAACAATTCAGTTCAGGGATTCAAGTGTATTATCCTGAGGTCCCTCCCCCTGCCCTGTTCTGTTGAGAATGTTTGACTTTTCAATAGTAATCAATGTGCTTTTTGGTGATCAATACACTTTTCATAAAAATATTTCCTCAGTTGTTAGATGTGGGTACAGGGGCTTTGTTAAAAGAGCAAATGCTTCTTTCCCTAGTCTTCACCCACAAAACAGTAACTCAGTATTAAAACAAAACAAAATGCACCCGGATGGTGTATTAGCTTCCTGAAGGGGCATATGGAAAAAGCACATGAGTAAAGAAACTGCCCCTCACCATAGCCGAGAAGGGAAGCTACAAATGAGGGCATTTTCATGAAAGAACACATCCCAAAATGCAGAAGCTGTTTACTTTAGAAAAGGGGGTTGGAGAAGAGAGAGCAAGAGAGAGAGAGGTGTAGCACTGACAGATAAACAAGAATTCTTCTTTATTAACTTACACTCTAAAAACTAACGGTATCTGGCAATCTAAAGTCTGAAAAACAAAACTGATCCTATCACAGTTTAAGCTGAACAACACTTTCTTGATGGATGTTTTGAACTTATTTTGGCAGAATTATCTTTTAACCTGATACATAAAACTACTTTTCCAAAATAACACTTAAAATACGAGCTTTCAAGTGTCTTACAATCTGCAAGTCTTAAAATTAAAAGTCTCATCCCTTTACCATCACATATCCTAAGCCATTTTGATTTAACATCACCTTCTGTATCATTGCCGCCTATTATTGGTTTGCAATGAAATCTGTACAATTAATAATAACCTTCTTCCCTCTCATCTTTCTAGAGAGCCAAGGATGACATATCTTCTTATCTCCCTACTTGTTCCATTAGATTGACATATTTTGCCTCATCTGTCACCTTCCATAAAACTCTGCTTTCAGATATGAGTTAATTCATTTTTAGTTGTCCTCAATGTTCTAAAATAGTGATGTTTGACAGAATTAATACAGTGCTCTAGTTCTCTCTGTTCAACTGGTACTTAATTAAAGATCTTGGAGGCCATCTTTCTCTCAGGTTACACCATTTAAAGAAGGAACGTTACTTCCTCCAGACAATGTGATAAGCCACATGGCACTAAAGCTGCCATCCCCAGGTCTCCCATTTAACAGATTGCTTTACCAAGTATAAACTACCAGCAAGACAGATTACCACTTTATTTCACACTGATTTACTTTTAACCTCTCTGAACCCTCAGTCTACTTTGTCTACACTCTCTCTTACCTTGTGAATCTCCAGAATTTCTGGCGTTTTAACAATCCTTTATACTTTTATCATTGCTTCTGTTTGAAACAGACCTCAGAAAGTCCTAGTTTAATCTGTAACATTTCTTAAATTTCTGGTTAACAATGCAGAAAAGTCGTGAAGCCATCAGAGAGTGCAAACTTGGAGCACAAACTGAAAATTCCCTGTTTTAAACTCTTTTGAATTAGTACCTTTTGGAGAATAGCCACTCAACTTGATATGTCATAATTTTCATTTCTGAAGGCACCATGGATAATTTAAATTGGCACTTGTTATTTATTACACAAATAATTGTTCTCTTGGATGGCCTTTTGAAAGCTAGCACTTCTTTATCATTTTTTGGCCCTACTGGAACCACAAGAGACATGTCAATTTAAGCAAACTTCAGGAGCAATAAACTAACAAACAGACTCTAGGTGGTGGTATAGGTTATTTTTTATCATGATGTTTTGCTCTTAAAACTGCAAGAGTCAGAGGAGCCTTTAGCCTCTTCTACAGACAATTCTTTCTTACAGACCTACAATCTTTTAGGATGTTTCAATTAGTAAACTCCAAGTTCTACAGAGTTTTGGAGGCAAATGCAAGATATGGATCTAAGTCAAGTTTTCCTGCAGACATTAAACAAGGTTTTCAATTGCTTCAAAAGCACTGCAGAGATCTCACTTGAGTAAAACTTACAATGAGCAGACCTTTTTTTTTTTTTTTTTAATACGTATTTACTCATAGGGCACTTTCAGGGGTAGGTGTGGAAGGAGGTGTTTCCCCACCAGAGTGAATGAAGTGGACTAGAGAAGCAATCCCACAGCGGTTTCATTGACTGATTGTTCTTTGTCTCTAGGAACTAATTCCAGACAGAGAAAAGTTGCTACTGGTGATGAAGCCTTATTCTCGGAACCAGCTAAACCCACTCAACATCACTGAACCCCCAAGCAAAACCAAAGCAACTTATTTCTAAGTTGAAAAACATTTCACCAAACTCCAGGCAGCAGCCTAGTTAGGTGCCAGGCAATGGAAGCACTAGATGTGTTTAAAAAGTCCACTCATTTCAGGGCCTCTTCCACGAAGGTGGCAAACCGGTGATTAAACACTGAATAATCCATCGGGAAGATGCACCCACTCGCTAAACCTATGATTCACTAATAAGTAGGTTCAACGCGATTCACAACTTTAAAGAATGAGTTACCAAAGCCCTCTGCTTCACAAATCCCACTCCCCTCCCCCAAATGTAAAGAGCATTCATGGTACATAACCCAACACCTATTTTCACTTTGGACACCTATACACAGTCTTTCTCCCTCTAAAGACAGTTTTTCAGCCCCGGACCATCTCACAATTTAATCATTTACATTACCGGAGACAAACTCCAACTTAGTTCCACCGACTGAGTGAGAAGTCCTTGTAGGTAGGAACGTCTTAATTTTTGTCTAAAATAAGATGTCCTATTAAGAAACTGAACGCAAAAGTACTTATCATTCTGTTCTTTTACTATCTTCAGAAACCCATTAAATCACTCATGAGATAGAAGGTAGAACCGCCTGCAATGCTTCAGAGATCAACATGTGTCAGAGTCCGGGCTTGCTCGCCTGCGAGACACAGTTGATTCCTTTGTTCCTCCAGACTGAACACCAACTCTTGCTTAAAATTTGGAAACTACTTTGGAAAGGATGGGAAGGTTTGTAGACAATTTCCAGGGAAACCGTTCATAAAGCAGTATTCACTAGTAGTAAGGAGGGCAGAGATGTAACAGGAGAGAAAAGAAGCCTCCCAGGACCTCCACGGGGCTCACCCCAAACGTGAGCCCCGCTCCTGGCTCGGAGGGTGAAAGTGATGGTTGAGGCCTCGGGTCCAAAGAGCCTCGCCCTCGGGGAAGGTGGGGGAGTGCGGGGGGAGGCCAAGGACCGATTGCGGGTCCGGTGGGGGGGCCTGGAGAGCTGTCCCCTTTCCTGTTCACTTTTCTCGACCCGGAATCCGGCGAGCGCGGAGCCGGGAGGCACCGGGCGAGAGGCGGGTGGCAGCGCCCGGCGCCGCCCAGGTCGCCCCGGGGAAGCAGGACCGAGAGCCGCGCGACGAGGAGCGCCCGGACTCCGGGCCGAGGGGGCAGCCGAGCGGAGGCGCGACCCGGGCCGGGCCACCCGGCCCGCCTCAGGGGACACACGGCGGCGGCCCCTCGGCCCAGGACTGCCACAGACCGGCCGGTGAGCCCGGGGCCAACTCCACAACTTGCCGGCCCGGCTGCCTGGGCCCCCCGAGTGCCCGGGAAGGTTCGGACGCGGCAGGAGGGGCGGAACGTCCCCGGAAACGCTTCCTCCCCGCCGCCGAGCCCACCCCGCCGTCCGCGTTCGCTCCCGCCGGCGGCCGCGCGATCCCCGCGGCCCCGACATCCCCGCGGCCCCGACGCCCCCGCGGCCCTGCCCGCCGCCGCCGCCGCCGCCGCCGCGGGCCGCGCTCCCGGGCCGTTTCCGGCGGCGCCCGCGGCCGCTCCCGGAGCCCCCGGCCGGGGCCGCCACTCACCCGAGGCCGCCGCGGCTCCGAGCCTCGGGCTCCGTCAGGCTCACTCCGCGAAGGCGCCCCGCCGCCCCGTCCTCCCCGGCGCCCCGGCGAGCTCTTCCTTCAGATCGGCAGCGCTGCCAAGCGCAGGGGCGGCCGCGGGGCCACCGGCGGGCGTGCGCGGGCGGGCGCGAGGGCTCGGGGCCGGGTCGTCCCTCCGCCTCGGCCGCCGCCTCCTCCTCCTCCTCCTCCTCCGCCACCGCCGCCGCCGCCGCCTCCCGAGTTCGGGGCTCTGCTGCAATGTCTGCGAGGCTGACTTTGAGCGCCTCGCTCGCCGCCCGCCCGCAGCCGCGCTCCTCCCTCCGCCGCCGAGTCCGCCGCGGCCCAGTCCCTCCCCTCGCCGCTCCACGCCATTCAGCTCTTCAGCCAAGTTTCTTAACCCTTTTTTTCCCCTCCCTCCCATTGTCACCGGGGCTGGAGGAAACCGCTCGGGTCCCCGCGGCTCCCGGGAGCTGAGGAGCCTCCCCCCACACCCCCCCGGTTTTGCTGTTTTCCTCCTTGCCCGCCCTCCAGATGGCCGGGCGGGGGCTGCAGGGCCCCCAAGGCGGCGGGAGGACCGCGGCGGCCGGGAGAGGTGGGTGCTCCGAGCGCCCGAGCCGGCCCCCTCGGCTCCCGGCTCTGTCCAGCCGCCCCTGACCGCCGGAGGCGCCTGGACAGCTCCTCCCGGGCCTCGGGGGCTCGTTCTCGTTACCCAGGCCGAGGGCTCGCGTTTGGGACACAGCCTGGGGGCCGGGACGCCCAGGTCCCGCCGGGGTGCTGGCGCCTCGGCGTCCCCCTCCCATCACCCCCCCCCGAAGCGCGTTCCCTCGGATCCTTCTCACCCACCCCCAGCTTCCACCACCTTGCAGTGTATGTGTCCTGCTTTGATCTTGGGGGGCACGGGCACTAACTCCAGGTCACTTTGACCCCACGCCTTAGCACGTAGCAGGCGCCCGGGAATAAATGTGGAGTGACTCGGAGAGGAACACTGGGGAGGAGACCTGAGGAGTGCCCCGTTCAGCTCCTTGGACGCACGTAGGACCCAGGAGCAGGGTTTGTCTTCAGCTGCTTTGTCACTGCGAAGTCTCCAGCGGAGTCAGTCGGCGAACCTACATCATGCCGGGAAGAATTTGACCCTACCAGACAAGGCAAAAAGAGCAGGGCTGCCACTTCTTCGGCAGCTCTCCTGGGTTCTGTCTCCGAATAAGAAATAACAATTACATCACGAGGCCGGGGCGGCAGCGCTGTGGAGCCTCTCGGTTTCCTGCAGCTTAATCTCGCTGCACCCGCCTCTAAACTGGGGGGCATATGGATTGGTGGCGAGAGAAAGTGGAGAGGGGAGAGAGTCCTATGAAACCGTAATCCACCCCCCCACCCCCCGACCTTGCATTTGCTGTTTTAAAAATCCTATCCTCAATGCTCGCCCAAACATCTAACTAGAACTATTAACACCCCTTCAACACCTCCCCAGATGTCAGGTTTCTTTTTGACTCTAGCATCTAGCATTTAGTAACTCGCCATGAAAAAAAAAAAAATTACCAGGGGAAATGAGTGCCGTTGCTGAAATTGTTTTGCTTGATGCAAAAACGCTAAAGTACAGCTTAGCCTCACCCTTAACTCAGAAATGGCACGCCTGTGTTAAAACACTTATTACACAAACAAATGAGTGGATGAGGCACTCCATTCTTACATGGAGGTGTCCATATCCTTAAGAATTCTGTAACATTTGAAAATAGAGTTGCTGGCGCACTTAAACAACCCCCCCCAAAAAACCCCCAAAACTCACTATCCTAGTCATGAAACAGTATTCTGTGCCTGTTATGTAATGACTGTATTGTACATTTAAAATTTCATTTAAGCTTTAAAAATATGAATGAAAGTTCTGTAATACCTTCAAGTCTTAATTATGAAAGCAATGGTTAATATGCTTAACAAATCCACCACCTAGCACAGTGCTGGGCCCATTGTAGAAATAGTTTGCTTAATGGTGATAGTGCATTTTAGAAACAATTATTTTACATTACCTTAGTGACTCAACTGTGCAATCTGTTGCCATCTTATATTGTTTAAACTTCATATGATGGCTTATTGTGTGTATATACCAGTTTGAAATCTGTTCAAGGCAACTTAGTAAAACCTTCTGTTCCATAGTATATCATTTATCCAGGATTGATGCAAAACAAACTGTTCCAATTAAGTGATGATCAGCAGAATTGGAATCTGGCCCTTTAAGTCAAACTTCTTTAAAAAAAAAAACTGTTAAGTATTATACAAAGATTTTCTAAAATGGGTTATAATTTTTTTTTCCTTAAGCCGTTTATTGGATTGATTGATTTCTTTCTTTCTTTCTTTCTTCCTTTCTTGTATTTGGCTTTTTCTTAAAAAGTCAGGGTTAATTTTATTAAAAGTGTTTATTGTGGTAGGTTGTAGTGGATTCAACAAATACATCAATTTTCTCTTCTATATCAGGCTTCTTTCCAGGTGTTAAGAGATGCTCCCAGGAAGTGCATAAGCTATCAATGGCTGTGCTGAAGGACTCTAGGATGCTATGACTTCATGATTCGTTCTGCCTTTTGTAGTTTCTCTCTTCCCCTTCACTAACTGACAATCTGTTGCCCTTGTTCTCTGTTGCCATAGCATGCCTGCCTCTGGTATTTTCCTCCTCTTCTGACCAGCAGCTTCTAGTCTGGTGCAGACTGGGAATCTAGATAACTTCACTTCCCACAATTCTATACAGTACAACTAAATAGATCTTATGTAAGAAGCTGATGTGCTCACCAAGGAGTAAGACACATCAACCTCAATGCATAGACTTTGGGACAGCTATGCAGACCACTCAAATATTGCTTTGAAAAGCATTGTTTTTGCTCTTTAACTGGGTTTTGGATCACTGAGGCTTGTAGACAAACTGCCTTCTAATAAGTGAGGTTACACAGTTGAGCCAACCAGCAGAGTATCGGTCCTGCCCTCCAACGCTAGTGTTAAAGTCTACAACCATTTGTCAGATGACTTAACAAAGGTGCTCACCTCTTATTAATCCATCTTCTATACCCCCCAAAAATCCAATCACTGAAATCCTGAACTCTTTTTTGATAGTGCCTTAGTGAAAGTAAATTGCGCACCTTTTGTGGAATTCATTTTTACTTAATCATGCTAATTGTGGTGAGGCTTTTTTGTTGTTCTTTGTTTTTGAAAAATCAATACCTAAGTTTCCTGGCTAAGAGAGTCATTGCAGTGATACGGGGCATATATATAATATCAGAATGCCTATTCAGTAATTTGTATTTTGAAGACTACACTCATTTTAACCAATTGTGATGTGAAAAAGATGCCCTTCAGTTTATATACTTAAACACAAAAGTATTTTTATAAACCCAGGGTTCCTATGGCCTCAGGCATTCATAGTTCAGGCTCAATATGATTATCCATCACGGAGAAGTAGTCTGGGAAGGGTATGTTTATGAGGTGCTCCCTAATCTCCGCTGTTATTAGCATTTTTTCACACCATCTTGTGACTGTACCCCATTCTAAATGCAAGCACTGCTGGCAGAGTCAGGGTCCATATCTCTCTGGTTCACACTTGTATCTCTCCACCACCTATCCCTGTGCCCAACAAGCAGCATTCAGTAGATCCTGGGCAAGATTCTGTTCTGGCCCAGTGGACAGTGTTTAGCTCTACCTGGGGTACAGGTGTGGGAGGAGGGAGTTTAGGGAACATTTTTACAGAGAAGACAATGCTTCTGCAAACTATTAAAGAGTTTGCCAGGTAGGCAAAGTAAGAAAGGGATTCTCAGGAAATGAGAAAAGACTGTTGGACACTAGAGAGGTATAAAGAAAACAAAAATATACATTGAGGAGTATTGAACCTAGATTATACACTATGAATTAGTGACTAACGAACTATGACAACGGACAAAATTATTTAGTGATGGGACTGCAGTGTAGCTACACTGTTATGATCTCCTTAGCCTCTAGAGAAAGCACGGCCCAATAAAAATATAAAGTGAGCCACAAATGTGAGCTTCGTATAGACTTTTAAGTTTTGTAGTAGTCACATTAAAAAAAATACAAAGAAACGGGTGGAAGTCATTTTAACCCAATATATTAAAATATTATTTTAACGTATGCACAACATAAACATTATTTATTAGCTATTTTTCATTATTCACACTACATTTTCAAAATCCAATGGACATCTCAATTTGAAAAAGTCACATTCAAGTGTTCAAAAGCCACGTGCAACTAATGCCTGCTGTACTGGACAGACCAGCTCTAGAGGACACAAGAAATATTTAACAATACAATTAAAAGAAATCTCTTAGGGGCACCTAAGTGGCTCAGAAGGTTAAGCACCTGCTTTCTGCTCAAGTCATGAGCTCTAGGTCCTGGAATTGTGATCTCCAGGTCCTGGGATCAAGTCCGGTGTCTGGCTCCCAGCTGGGCGGGGAGTGTGCTTCTCCCTCTCCTTCTCCCTCTGCCTCTCCCCCTGCTCATGCTCTCTCTGTCTCTCTCTCAAATGAATAAATAAAATCTTTAAAAAAAAAAATCTCTTAGGATGAAAAATCTAAATCTTATTAAATCTAAGATTTTATTTGTGTTGATTATTGGTATTTAACTATACTGTGTTATAAAAGCCACTTTCTTGTATCTAGGCTTTTATGCCAATTAGAAAATCAGCAAAGTTTACGTTTTATGTACTGTGTCTTCATTAACCATACAGTAGTTACAACTACTGCTATTTTTATTAACTCTGGTGGTGGACTGTAAATGTAAACTGGCTTTATGGCAGAAATAAAACACTATAAATTTGGGGTTGAATAAGCTTTAAAGAAGTCTTCTGTGAACTACCTCTGTGCAAGTTACTGTCAAGCAAGTTCTGTGCAAGCCCAGGTTTTGCTTTTCAGTTCCTCCATGCCCAGGTAGTTACTTGTGGACTCTAAAATCCAGCCCAGCCTCGTTTGAGGCAATCACCTGCCTGAAGCCAATGGTAAGGTTGTGCCGCAGAGCCTTCGGTACCAGGAAAGGTCTACAGGGCTCAGATGAAGATGTTCAGACACGCTGTCTGCAGGCTACTGTGAAGTTTTCCGTAATAAGATTGGAGCCTTTTTACTTTTGGTGGTCAATTTCTACACTGAAATGAACCCTGAAAACTGGATCTTAAAAAAAAAAAGTCTGAAAATGATTGTGTGCAAGCAGCTTCATGATCTTAGTTAAGCAAAACCTTCTTAGATATGGTACCAAAAGCACAAGCGTCAAAAGAGAAAGTAGGTGTATTGGATTTAAATAAAATTAAAATCTTTGGTACTTCAATGGCACTATAAAGAAAATGAAATGACAACTCACAGAATGACAGAAAAAATTGCAAATCATATATCTGATAAGAGACTTGTGTCTAGAATGTATAACTCTTACAACTCAATAATAAAAAGACTATTACTCAATATTTTAAAATGAACAAAGGCTCTGAATAGACATTTTTCCAAATATGTAAGTTAAGCACATGGAAAGGTGGTCCTTGGCAGTAGTCACCAGGGAAATGCAAATCCAAACTACAGTGTTTTACCACTTCACACTTGCTAAGAATGTCCATAAACAAATGAAACAAAACAAAACAGTTAAAAACAAGTGTTGGGGAGGATGTGGAGTAATTGGAACCCTCATACATTGCTGATGAAAATCTAAAGGGTCGTGGCTACTTTAAGAGTCTGGCAGTTCCGCCAAAGGTTAAATATAGTTACCATGTGACCCATCAATTCTACCCCTAAGTATATTCCCTGAAGAAATGAAAACTCTATCTCCACGAAACAACTTGTATGTATTAATGTTCACGCCAGGACTCTTCATAACGTAAAAAAAGAGAAACGAAGCCAAATATCCATCAACTGATGAATGGATATGGAAATGTGGTCTAACCTTCCAATGAAATACTACTGAGCAGTAAAAAGGGAATAAGCTGACACATGCTACAGTATGAATGAACTCGGAGAGATTATGCTGAATAAAAGAAGTTAGTGCCAAAAGACCGCGTATTGTGTAATCACATTTATATGAGATGTTCATAATATGCACATCTAGAGAGATGGAGAGTAGAATAGTGATTACCTAGGACAGAGGCAGGGTTTGGGAAGAAATGGGGATTAACTGGTAATGGGCATAGGATATCTTTTTTTTTTTTTTTAAAGATTTTTATTTATTTATTTTACAGAGTAATCACAGGTAGACACATGTAGGCAGAGAGGCAGCCAGAGAGAGAGGAGAGCAGAGAGCCTGATGTGGGGCTCGATCCCAGGACCCTGGGATCATGACCAGAGCCCAAGGCAGAGGCTTAACCCACTGAGCCACCCAGGCGCCCCTAGGATATCTTTTTGTAGTGACAAGTGTGTTCTAAAATTGTGGTGATGTTTGTACAACTCTGAATATTCCAAAAACCATTGAGTTATACACTTTAAATGGATGAGTTATATGGTATATAAATTACATCTAAATAAAGCTATCGTATATTTAAAAAAACAAACAAACACGAAAGAACCTTTCTTTCTTCTCATTTTGAAAATAAAACTTTGACATGTATCAAAAAATAAAGTCTGTAAATGTTTAAAAAATGTTACAACTCAAAATTATTTTTGCTGGTTATGATTTGCTAGAAATTAGCAAAATAATATATCTATTTATAAAACCAAAAAACTACACATTGGGAATTAACTTTGGCTGCTTTACAGTTCTTAAATGACACAGTACAGAAGGATAGGTTTTATCAGGACAGCCCAAGTGTCAGTAATTTAGTGTGCACTATATTAAGTGTGTGTGTGTGTGTGTGTGTGTGTGTGTGTCATCTTTCAGCAACGCTAATATGGAATTCTGGAGGTGACTTAGGAAGAGAATTCTGGATAAACTACATATACTGCTCATGTCCCACAAAGCTGGCTTATATGATATACATAACTCGGTAATTTATAGTAATAACTATTCCTACAAAGCTAAATGATTACTCCTATTAGGTAGTTCACTGTATTATATTTCCTTAATAGTCATATCCAAGAAATCTAATTCTAAATTTCTTCATCTAGTAACTACATTTGGTTGCTAGTATAGAGGTAAACACTAATAGCAACTAAACCAAGATAGAAGTTTAATTTCTTTCCAACGTAAAAAGAAATCCACAAAGGCATTTCTGGGACTGGTTTGATGATGCTATCATCTTGAAGCACCCAGATTGCTTCTATTCTGTTACTTTTGGCTCTTTCTTGGCTTTCACCCTAAAGATTGCCTCATGATGTTGAGTGGGTGCTGCAGCTCCAGTCATCAAGTCTGCATTTCCGGCAGAAAGAATGTGGGTGACCTACCACCTTTTTAAGGAGTTTTCCTGAAAGGACTCCTACTAGCATTTCACTGGAAGTATCCAGAGAGAGTATAGGGGTATATAGTATTTTAGTTAGGAACAATTCTCAGAGAAAATCAAGGTTTTTGTTTCTAAGAAGATGAGACTCCATATTGAGCGGGTGTATTAGATATCTCATGCTGCATAACAAACCACCACAAAAATTCGTAGCTTAAAACAAGAAACACTATTATCTTGAGGTTTCTGGTAGGTATAAAATTCAGGAACAACTTAGCCAGATCATTCTGATACAAGGTCTCTCATGTGGCTGCAATCAGGATATTGGCAGGTTTTGCAGTCATCTGAAGGCTTGCCTGGAGCTGGAGTATCCAATTTCAAGAAGGCTCCTTCACAAGGCTTTTGGCAGGAAGCCTCAGTTCCTCACATGGCTGCTGGCAAGAGACCTTGGGTCCTTGCTACATGAGCTTGAGTGTCCTGACGATGTGGCTGCTAACTCCCCCCAGAGAGAGCAATGATGAAGTCACAATGTCCTTTGTGACCTGGTCGCCTAATTCACACAGAGTACTTCCATTTTATTGTATTAATTCCAGGTAAGTCACTAAATTAATTCCATTCTTAAAAGGAAAGTCATCCTGAAGGGAAAGGTATCAAATAATTTGTGGGCATAGCTTAAAAACAAGGCAGCAGGCTATTAGCATTTTCTGTCATGGTCTGCCTCTTTGGTTTTCTAAACCAGTATATACACCTTTGTTTTTGTAGGCACAGCAGTCTCACTGTCTCTCCCAGGCATCCAAACACAAGTCTTTTTTTCTGAGACTTCCTCAGATCTACTGCCTAAGATTTCTGGATGATATGCAGCCCTTTCCAAGGAGTCCAGATGTGACTCCCTGTAGGCTGGCAACCTTTAAAACCTTTAGTGTTAAAGACATGTTTTCAGCTATCAGCACATTTAAGTTTTGGAGAAGGAATGGATTATTGCAATAATCCTGTCCATTTTGAAAAGGGAGAATGAGAAACATTAGTCATTATTCCATAATAATTATCAAAACCTACTAAGCAGGAATAGCCAGGACTCCCTGCCCTGCACCACAGGGAGTTCCTTGGTTGGCCAACCTGACAGCTCCCTGTTCTTTCTCTTGAATGTTTCCCTTCATGTTTTGTCTCCTGCTGCTCCTGGATCTGCCCCTGAGAGGTTCCTTCTTGCCAATTTTCTTCAATAAATACATATGAGGTGGGCACAGGGGAGATTGCCCTTCTTGGAGACCACATGAACTTTAAAATACTGGGGCATAGATTTGTTTTCAAGTTTTAACAACCACAGACGATTATAAACCAAGTTGGGGTGTCTTTGGGAAGATAATTCCTTCAAACGTTGAATAGACTTGGTTTACTTCCATTCTGTTCTATGTTTGAACTACCGTAACCAAAAGTCTTGCCTAGACATGATTTTTCAGCCTGTAGATGCTCCTCTTTTATTTACTAGGCTCTGTACTCTACCCATCCCTTTGGCCCTTAAATTAATGGTGGTTACCTTGAGAGCATCTGAAATAATAGGCTTAGTTGGGGAAGCAATACAATTCATCACCTACTGCCAGCAATTACCACTGCTGCTTTACGACAAAGCAAGAGTCTTACCTCTTGCTGAGACTGTAGGTTCATGGCCACAGCTTAAAACGTCTTCAAGTTCAGGTACAGAGGCAGATAACTTTTTCCACACTACACGGCCCGAATCAATGGATTCTTTCATTAGGGGCATTAGCATGCAAAGGCAGGGAATACCTCTCTTAGTAAATCTTCGCTTTCTTCCACCTCTGCTTCAGGAAGGTTTGGTTCTAGTCTAAGTTCATCTAATGCATTAGATTTTGCTAAAAATAGCAAAAATGAACCACCCCCTACCAACACTACAAATTTGTTTTGTTATTTCTTTTAACATTATAACCTCAGTCGGCAACTAGCCTGGTTTTTAAGGTAAAGACGTGACAGGTTAAGCAAATATTTGGCGAGCACATTAAAATTAGACGCTCACCACTCACTATCCAACCGCTTCAACTAAATCAGTGTTATTTGTATTTTGTGGCATCTCATTTCTGGTACCAATTACTACATAGGCCATGGTTCTTGGCTTCAGAAAACAAAATCAACTCTTGCTAGCTTAAGTAGCAAAAGGGTTTATTATAATGTAACATAATAGATAATTTTACAAAATTCTGTTGGGACCCAGGAATCAGGCTTGGATCCAGGAACTGAGCTTCCATGATGCATAGGAGAAGTGTCCAGTTGCATAATGGGAACAGCCAAGTAGAAACTCCATCCACCACCTGCCACTTAAAACTAACGAAGATACAGACCAAGTATTAGAACCGCCATTGCAGCTCTATAGAAGAACTAAACACTCAACCACTTTACTTGCCAAAACAGCCCTAGACATTCTGCTTACCATGTTTATACCTACCTCCCATGTCTCATCTGGGTTCATCCTCTGGTTGGCAGAAACCAGATTACATGTGAAACTCTAGCTTCACCTGAGTCTGAGAAATGTATGAAACATTCAGCATTCTAGTCTCTAGTAACCAGCAAAGCATGCTAGAAAGAAGTTAGAGTGGTATTTAGTGTGTCATTCGACAGCATGGCCAAAGGGTAGGGAGCAAGACCCAAACTTTCCGAGGCATATCAAATATTTCAGATTGTAAAATAAACAATAATTCATCCGAGGATCATTAAGTTGGGGTACTTTTGCATTAATTATGTTTCATTGTAGTCCAGCTCTTGGAAAGTTTGCCAACCCGTGTTAACCAGTATACTAGATCTTGATCTCGATGGGATACAAAAATGTACCTGCACTTGGATAGGATGTCTTTGGTTTTAAAGAAGAAAAACATACCAGTTAACTTGAAAAGAAAGGAAGCTCTGAGGAACAAAACACAAAGAATCTAAGAAAATGTCCCACTAGCCCTCAGAAGACCACAGGACTTCATCGTGGTGCTCCACCAATGCGTCTTCATTCTCCACTTGTTCAGACGGTCTATTGGTCCAACTCTCCAGAGAGAAAATTTGATTGACTATTGGCCAGGCAATGGACTACTTTTATGGACTACCCTTAGTCTAATCAGCTATAGCTATGAGTGGACGTGAGGGAAAGTTAACTTAATACAAGGGATTGGGGAGCCTGGGTGGCTCAGTTGGTTAAGCATCTGCCTTTGGTTCAGGTCATGATCCCAGGGTCCTGGAATCAAGCCCTGCGTTGGACTTCCTGCTCAGTGGGGAGCCTGCTTCTCCCTCTCCCTCTCTCCTTCCCCCCTGCTCATTCTCTCTCTCTTTCAAATAAATAAATAAATAAATAAATAAATAAAATCTTTGGGGGAAAAAATACAAAAGATTGACGTTCCCAAGCCTGTGAATAGAGCAAGTAAAACTAGAAGGGTAAGATGGGTACAGTAGATCAATAAACTAATATTTGTAGTACAGTCATTATCTTTTATACCACATAAATTAAGACTTGTAATATTGTAACAGCATCATTAATCTTATTTACAAACTGTCTGCCTACAAATTAATGCCTGTGAATCTTATACGCAAAATACATTAAACATATTCATTCTTTCACCAATTATGTATTGATTGCCCACTAAGTACCCTGTAGTACATTATATCAAGTTCTCTGGATACCAGATGAACACACTATGGTTACTTGCTTTAAGGTACCAATTTGAGGAGAGAGCTAATATTTAGTTTGGTATGTTCTTTTATAAAGATGTGATTAAGATGGGTGTTATTGGGAAAGAGGCATTGGTTTGTATTTCAGGAGTTCAAGGAAGAATTTCTTCTTTTGAGGAAGAGATTTCTGAACTATATCATAAATGATGAATTTACCAATGTGTTTTTGTTCTCATGGTCATCATTGATTAGCTTTTTATAAAAGCTACTTACTATAACACCTTGTCATCAAAACACATTTTGCAGATGTTATTATGCTTCCAGCCAGTTTCATTGATTGTCAACGTGTTAACATAGGACTAGATTGGTATTTTATCAATTGCAAGGAGATTCAGATTCCTCCCAGGAGCTAAAATTTGCTTTTCCAATACCCAGATGGCTTGCATGCACATCAGAACTTTACAGGTCTCTTTGTAGTAGTGGTTGTTGTTATTTCCCTGATCTCTTCCTCAAATAACTTTATGAAATGTGCCAACCTTACTTTTGGTGTCAGTACATGACCTTTTTCCAACTCACTACAAAATCGTAGTAACATTCTGTATTTATGTACCAACTTTCTAACACACCATCAATTGCTTCATGTACTATTAAGAAAGAAAATTTCAATCAAACAATGACATGATGCCTCTTCATCGCATAGAATTTTAATTTTACACGTATTGTAGGAATGCTTTTAAACTTATACATATACATTTTTAAAATCTTTTATCACTTTTATACACAAGTTAAAGGACAATATAAGTGAAATACATTCTTTGAAGTATTCCTAAAATGCTTTCACACCGAGTCTGTCTGTCAAGGATCCTTTTTTGACTCAATCATTGCTGTCTATATTTTGTTGTGTTTTTTTAAACACAAGTTAATCTTCTGGGCCACCAAGAAGCATTTGCTCTGTAGCATTTCTTAAAAGTGTTCCATGACTATCTCTGGGATTTTTTTCCCCAAGCTCCTGACCTTCCCTTAGCATGTTTTGACCCAGATGTACTGGCAATTGACACCCCCAGACAATGAGTGTAAGACACATTGCCATTTCAGAGATGTTAGACATCAAATGATGAATCAACGTTATATGACACAGAATCAAAGACATACGGTATTACTTGATAGTTCCTAAAGTGTTATTGCATACCTTGTGTCTCTTGAGCATTGGTCTTCTGCTAGTCAGGCTTTTTCAAATTTCCTCAATTACATAACGTGAATGAGACATTCTAATTTTAGGACGGCCCCACCTGTGATCAACACTTTTTCCCAGTCCATTTTGCGGGGGAGTAGCTCAATCCTGCATCAAAGAACCAAACTTATAGGTTCTTTTTATCTAGGGAAGAGCTGATGCACTTAATTAATCTTTTCAGGAAGCTAGGCTGACTCTCACTACTTCAACACATTGTATGTGTAAAGCATATATAATTTAATCCTGTTTGAATGATGTGTGAAAGAGAATTGACATAAAATAGCAAGAAAGCTCTGAAGTGAACTGAGCTATATAATTTGGGCATAAGCATTCTTAATATCACCTTTAAAGGAACTTGAAATGTGTTTGATGGTGGGAGAAATTTTGGTATACGTTTGAAAACTATCAAACGGCATCTGCTGGCTTCTCCATTTTGATTAAAACATGCTCAGAGGGAAAATAGTGGTTTGTCTGTTAAGTCAAACACTAATGAAACATTTGCTAAAATAATCTCTTTAATTTGGACAACATTTGGCAATAAAGTGCACTCATTGGATCATTTGCCTCTGTTTTGATCCTTCAGAGTTAACTGAGCACAGCTAAGTCTAATATGGTAATGGGCTCTTTGTTAAAACCTGGGCATATGCATTTCTCACGCTCTATTGTCTTCTACTCTGGTGAGGAGAGATAAGAAACAGTATTGCGATGGCATTAAAGGTTTTTCATTGACATATCTAAATACCATGAGCCTGAACTGTCTCATTTAGTCATATCCTGTTTCTGTATATCTTATGGATCAAAGGCATCATGACTCTCAGTCTCAGGTGAGTAATGAGGATTAGCGATATTAATCAAGTCATCACAAAGAGAGCTGGTAATTAATGTTCAGATACTCTGGATATGCTTTTTGAATTAGCCTATGGTAGTTCCAATACTTCTAGTATGTGAAACAAAATAAAGCCAGTAGTTAATACTAGTAGAAAATAAAAATACTTTATATTATCACTATTTACTGTTTTTTAATTCAACTTTTTTATTTTTTAAAGATTTTATTTATTCATTTGAGAGAGAGAGAGAGATTGAGATCACAAGCAAGGGGGAAGGACAGAGGGTAAAGCAGGTTCTCCGCTGAACAGGGAGATCCATTCAGGACTCTATCCCAGCACCCTAAGATCGTGACCTGAGCTGAATGCAGATGCTTAACCAACTGAACCACCCAGCAGCCCACCACTTACTATTGTTTCATAGAAATTGGACTACTTGTTTGATAATTCAAATGGGTTTTGTTTTCAAATTATTATTTTCCATTTTATGTATGTATATGCATGTGTGTACACATCCCAGTACTCATCGCTCCCCAGCACACACATTAAAACAAACTCAGTGTTAACATCTATCACTTGCAGTATGTTATTAGGCAAGAAACTAGTGGACAAAAGTAAAACAAAAACAGCTATCTTTCTGTTTCCTCTGGCATCCTGCAAAACCAGAAGCATCATTCACACATGTATACTTGGAAAAACTGACCTAAATATGCCCTTCCAGAAGATATAAGTGATTAGATCATCGTGTTGAAAGCCTTCACTGGTTTTGGGTTTTTGTACTATTAAAAGAACAGCAAAGTGATGACCTTTTTAGAAGCTTATGCCATTACCGTAGCCTGAGATGGTCTTCCTTTTATTTTTTTGTCCATCAAAAGACAGAGTCAGCTCAAATGCCACTCTCTTCCTAAAACTTGCCTTTCTTTATAATGTTTCTTCAACTACTTTGTTAGGACTTAGCTCATCTAGGCTTGAATATGGTTGAATTTTCAAATGCCCTACACCGTGTTAGACTGTGAGCTTCTGGAAGGCAGGGGCCCCCGTCAGATCTGGGAGCGACCAGAGGCGGTGTCCACGGAGGCGATGTCGAAAGTCGTTTAACGGAGATGACAGGACGTGTGGCAGAGGAGACAGGGCCTGCAACGAAGGAAAACTTGCCAGTAGGCATACCAGCGGCAGGAGTTGCAGAAGCAGAAGAGAGGTAACAGAAGAGAAAGCAGAGGAGAAGTCAATGTGACCGGCCTCAGGTCCATCCATCAGGAGCAGACTCGGATGCGGGAATGTGTTTCCAGGTGTCCACTCCCATCCTGGCTACCACCTAGAATTAAATGTTTGATAAGAGCATGTAATTATAGGACACATTCTCTTTTATTATAGAGGTGCCTATAATAAAACATTCACATTATTCCTCCAGATAGATCCTTGCTCATCTCTAACACTGGATGTCAGAAACATAGCTTCTCGAAGATCTTCTTAGTCCAGGGTCAGAGAATGGAGCAGGTTTCAGACGATTAAAATGTCAGAGATGACCCCTACACACAAGTTAATTGTTAAGAGACCATTTCTCTTTTCTTGGCCAAGTATTCCCAGGGATTAGCATAGGGGCCTGGCCCATATTTGGTCCTCGATAAATATTTGTGAAGTGAATGACTAATAATAAATAATATTTATTTGAGACTTATATATGTCAGACAGGCTGCGAAATACTTTACAAATGTTGTGTCATTTAATAACAGTTACTATTATTTCTATTTTATAGAGGAGTAAACTGGAACTTGACAGATCCAATAATTTGTTCAAAGTCACACAGCTAATAAATGACGAATTGGGATTTGAACCAAAGAAACCTACGCCCAGGATATTATACTACCTCTCTATACTGAAAGCATACGAGAAGGAATGATGAAACATTCTACAGTTGCATGAGACACAATCATTCTCTAGGTTGATGGTGTTCCAACAGTACAAAGAAGCTTAATGCATGTGCAAAGGCTCAGGGCACTGCCCATCTTTATAGCTCATTTACAAAACAGTAATTAATTTTTGCTTAATTTTTCCTTGAAATTATACAGAATGTTCTATCAAAATCTTCCGACTTTATTTTTAACCTTAACACATCTACATGATAAAAGGAAACCCAAGATGACAACTACTTCAGCAAAGAATGATAAACGAAAGACCAGATGCTACATATTTTCAACTGCAAAAATATCACTGGAAGCCAGCTGTATCTTCTAAAATTTCATGATGTCATCATATGGCTTCAGGATCTATTTAGTCGGTTTATAATCTTATTAGCTTATCTCTGCTTCCAGTCATGCACCAGGCTTTAATTGCATAGGTTTGTTTATAACATTGTTAGAATTAGAGCTCTGGTCTCATATTTCATGCAAGAAGCATATTACTGGATAGTGCACAAAAACTTGCCACCCTGCATAATACCTAGTGACCCACTGTAAACTGATGTCACTGTCCCATTATTCCGAAGAGGTCATCACTTCCTGGCATCGAGCTATCACAAAAGTGACTCAGAGTTTTTGATCTTATTCAACTTTTCCCAAAAGTTCAAGTCTAGGATGATGATTTCAAAGTGTGATGGCAGCAGTGTTTCAATTCAGCAAGTTTCAATGTCACGGTGAAACTGACCATGTTTTCCAGGCATCCGTTCCGCTGCCAGCTCCGGAGAGATTTCCATTATATTAGGGAGGGAAATAATTTTGCATTTCCCACATTTCTACTCTGAACTTCACTGTCCCATTTCTTTGCTCCCCAATTTTAGCCACCTTTTTATTCAGTCTCAGAACCTCATTCTTTCACAGGTCAATATTTCCTAGTACAAAATTTTAGGTAAGCCACTGTCAGATATTTTCTCAGCGATCCCGTATTGGGGTCTACCACTCTCTAAATTTCTGAAAGGGAAACGCCTAGCCTATTGCCCAGTAGAAGAGCCTACTCCCTATGGCTCTGCTAGACCTGGGCTGGGTCTTTCTAGTGCATGAATGGCAAGTTATCTCCATGAGACAGGACCCCTACCTGTAAACTACTAATTAGTCAGGCAAAAATGAAACCATCTTTCTTTCCCTCAGTGCCTTATATGAGTAGGACCTATTATTCAGGACTCTTTTCTGTGCAATGGAAACTCAGTCCAAACTCTTATAATGGCAGAGGTAAACTTGAATTAATTAGCTGATGTAACTGGGAAGCCAAGATCAGGATGGATTCAGGTGGCGCTGGTTTAGGCAATAGCTCACAGGGCGTCCTGCTGGTCTGGATTTGGCTCGGTCCTCTCAGCAGGATGGGGGTCTGAAGTTTTAGTGTGTTTGCTTCATGACAGAATAAAAAAGATGGTGGAAACATTTCCTGACTTTCAATTTCCCAATTCCTAGCCCAACACAAAGAGACAAATCTGATTCCTCAAAAGGGCAACATAAATTCCCCCAAATCGGCGTTACGGGGCTCTGAGGCGGGTCGTGGCATCTTTGGGAACCAATGACTGTTGCCGGAGAAATATGATGTTTTAACTGGCCGGCTCCGGAGAGCCTGCTGGTTCTGGAGTCAAGGTAGCATTTTCTCATCAGAGACCGTAAGAACTGAGACTAGTGGCCGAGAACAGATCCCCAGATAAATTGGAAACAGTTATCAGAATAGAAAGAACGGATATTGGGCACCTACTAAACAGGTCACGGCCCTTTCAGTTATCTGTTCTACTCCTATCTTTAGATTTTGTTCCATTTCCATGTCTTTTCCCCCATTCTTTTAATAAGCACGTTAAACAGGTGGTCTCTGTTTTCTGTGGGGCTGTGTGTTTCTGAAAAGTCATCTCACATCTGGCCTTTCTATATCCATCTTAAATCGGCCCATACTATTTTACTTTGTCTTTTTACGGCATTCTTATGTTCTGGTGCTCATTTCTTCGATTACCAGCCTGAAACAGCTCGTTTCAACACCTGTTATTGTATTTGCAACTTCATTTTATACTGCCCAGTGTGGGGATAAATGTTGGAATGTGAATGAATGAATGAATGAATGAATGGCCAGTAAGCAGCTAAAGAGTCTTTTATGCAGATAATACTTTTTAGTAGCAGAAGAGAAAAACCAGTAATTAGTAGTAAGTAGAATGTATGGATGTAAAGAATCAAGAATTTAAAAATATTTAAAATTTTCAAAACATCTCAGTTTAATCACCAAAGTCAACCTTTTCCTCATAAAGCCTTTTATACGAGCAATTAACAATAACAAATAAATTTATTCGAGTTTTGCCTCCCCTTTACGACCATGCCCACTGGAGCTGTTAATGAGCAGGACAATGATTAAGAGGCAGGTGGCGGAGGACCTAAGGATGTGAATCAAAGAGTCTAGATAATGCACAAGCTCAATAGTGAGTGTTAGATAATTGATACCTGGTGTAGACAATGCACAGGAGACAATGATATACAGAGCAAAATACTATTGTTACTAATGGTCTCAGGTTACTGGCTACCATACACCAAGAATGGCTTTACATTCAATTCTTACAATGACACAACCCATGTTTTTGAACCAGCGTATTTATAAATGAATTCTCCTGGAGGCCTGTGGATATATCTTGTTCATTTGGTAAAACAGGAAGAAGGCGACAAAAGAATGGGTATTGAAGTCTGTCCCCTATTTACTTCAGCAAAACCATCTTACATATTTATTGACTTGTTAGTAGAATGTTTTAAAACTGATAATACCGGCGTAAGGAACTAAATTCCACGGGCAGCAAAGTATAAGGGGAACGTAAGTCTCTCTCTGTCCCTCAGCTATCCAGTTCTCTCCAGAAAAACCCACTATTTCCAGTTTCTTATGTATTCAACTATAGACAACCTAAACCTTAACAAACATAGATTCCTCTACGAACATAAATTTATTATATACCCACTTATGAACACACAGTTATGCATCTTACTTTTTCACTTCTTATGTTGAAGGCTTATAATGGTTAAATTACTAAAAAGATCTTAAAGACCACAGGATGGGATTGGGAGGGAGACAAACCAAAAGAGACTCTTAATCTCACAAAACAAACTGAGAGCTGCTGGGGCGGGAGGGTAGGGAGTGTGTGGTTTGGTTATGGACACTGGGGAGGGTATGTGAAATGGTGAGTGCTGTGAAATGTGTAAACCTGACGATTCACAGACCTGTACCCCTGGGGCAAATAATACATTATATGTTAATAAAAATAATTAATAAAAAAAGAAGATCTTAAAGACCAAGTTTCTAATACAAAGTCTACCATTTGGAAGACTGCTATGACAGTAGGCATAAAACAATTAAACCAAAACATGCCCCCTCATGAGTGAACACATAAAAAGAAATGCAAAAGGAGAAGCAAATGAGAAAATAATTTATCTCTATTGAAGAAGCAAATAAGAAGAACAATATAATAGTAATAATGAAACCTAAATTGTCTATAGTCAGTTGCTGAGACCAGAAACTTGGGAATATTTTCTGATTTATTTCTCTGCTTCATTTACATTTAATCTTTCACTAAGACTTGCCCTGTCATCTTCTCAAATCTACGTACTAAATCTCTTCAGAGGATACAGCTAGGTTGTAACCAGATTCCTGACCCACGGAAACTGTAAGATAATAAATGTTTGTTGTTTTAAACCACTATAGTTTGGGGTAATTTGTTATGCATCAATATATAACCAATACACATCTAATAGAAACTTGTTTTTTACAGGCATGGTGCTTTTAAACTTTATAATTGATCATTGTGATATTTATTTAATGTCCGTTCCCCCCACCCCTCCCCGCCCCACCCTGCATACCCAGGAGAGCACGGTCCTTGTGTGTTTGGTCCCAAAAGTATCTGTAGCATTTATTGTAGTTCATGAAATTCGTTTGTTGAATAAAAGAATGAATAAATGAATTACCATTCTGGATATGCTACTGTTGGGAGAGCGTAAACCGGTATAAGCTTGTCTTCTGCAGGCAAGTTTATCATTTTATATGAAAGGTTTTAACTGTGCAAATTCTTTGACCCAGCCATCCCATTGTTAGGAATTTATCCCAGAATATAAAAATTTAAGTAGGCTAATGTTTATTGTAGCTGTGTTTATACTAGAAAAAAATAATGTAAACAACTTGTGTCTAACAATAGAGGATTAAATTATGGTGCGTCCTCTGTATTTATTAAAAGTCATGTGGGAAAAAACATGGATTGAGATGGAGCATCTCCATTATATGTTGCTGAGTAATGTAAGCAAGTTAAAAATCAAATACACAAACAACAGTTCATGTTCGCAGAGTGTTCTAGTGTGTGACAGGCACTGGGAAATAGATTGTTCATGTAGGATCTCATATGTGCGAATCTATGCAGAATTCTCACGTGTGTGTAAGCATGCGTGTGTAAGGATATACCATGAAAATGGTATTACAGTATTTATCTCTGAGAGGAAAGGTGGAATTCCTATTTTTGCTTTTTGCTTCTTTCTCTCATGTTTCTACAACAGGAAGAAAACTAGGGCCCCAAATGCCAAAGACCAGTTGCCAAATGATAAGGGTCACAGATACTGAAGCTGGAAAATGGATCCAGATAGACAAAGAACAGAGCAATAGATCAGGATTTAGGCAGGGATCCAGGACATGCCTAGAAGAAGGAACTATTGTTAATGGTTCTGCTGGGATATGCTGCCACTTTTTTAAGATAATAGGGATCCTGTAAAATCTGGGAAAGACTCTGGCTGGTACCTTGATTAGGCACCGACAGGATCAGGCATTTGTATGCTGTCCCAACTGAATTGTCTTGGTCAGTTACAGTACGGGCTGAAGGTCCTCAGGTCAGAGGAGTTCTCAGAGGGTTGTCTGCTCTTCTCTACCCTGCTGTATTGTGTGACCTTGTGTCTGTTTGGTGCCGACTGCCCAAGATTTAGACAATGGGCTGGTTGAAGTTTAAAGAACACAGACCGTGTCCCCTGTCTACTCTGGTTGCCTTGGCTTTTCTTGGCTGCAGTGTTTAGATGACTTGTCATCGTTTGTCTTGGAGACCTGACTCAAACTTGGCATTGATTGCCAGAATTTCCTGTTCCGTAAGCAGTAGGGATTTCAGGAAGGACCAAGTTTCTAGAGATGTGGGCACTGAGATTTCTCCTGCCAGGATGCTCTTGTAGCATCAGCTTTGCTCAAGGTGGAAGGAACTTTGCTCGCAGTGTCAGGAGAAGGGTCAGTTTCCAACTGTTGGAATGCTGAAGGCTTTTCCATGGGTCAGATTACCTGTTTCAGTTCCGGAGAAGGTCTTGTTGGGATGGTCCGAGTGAAAAGATAGGGCATGAACCACTGTTTGTTTCTAGAAAATCATAGGAATTGGTGGATATCCTTGACTGTCCTTTTCCTCTATGATTAGTGATATTTGTAGAGTTGTACAAATTTCATTTCCAAATTTCTCAGTATGTTACTGGTATCGATGCCAAGATGGTATATTCACACTATGTTGAGAATAGTCCAGTTAGGAAAGGGTGGAAAGGAGCTTCGTGATATACAACAAATGACAGTATTTATAATTTGCTTTGGTCCAGAATCCTTAGACTCAAGTCTTGGAACACTTAATGGAATCACAATGCATCTGGAGGTTTGGAAACCATCTTCCATTGGTCATTCTCTCAGATCGAGGGTTCAGTCTGCAGATGCTGGAGTCAGATGGAGTTAGGTGACCACCAACTCCCATGGAACTGATTCAAGTATAGGTAAGGGTCTCAAAAGGGAATTTCATTTAGGCTATGGCAGATGTAGATGGAAAAAAAAAAAACCTCACAACTTTTCTGTTATTTTCCAGAAGGGGTGCCACAGAGTATAATGAGCTTTTTATACGTGTCTTTATCTATATATCTTTGAATATGAACAAAGAGAGAGTGCTTGCTAAACAAAAACCTGTGTGATGGGCAGAAGCAGCTGCACAAAATAAGTTTTCCATGCCCAGTTTGTGTTACCAAATTCCCTAAATCTGAGCTCTCATGGCACTGCCTAATCCTATGGGAATAGCTTCTTTTTTTTTTTTTTTTTTTAGGAAAATTGCTGGGTCCACTGGATCATTGCATGGATAAAGCCGTTATCCGATCCCTCTGAGTATATCAGGATTAGAATCGTATGTGGGTCCCTTGTAGCTCTGAATCCATGGGACAGAGTGTATCTGTCTGTCTTCTTCACCTAAGGTGTGATGAAGGTATGAAGAAAGTCCCGGCCCACTTCTGTCTTCACTGCAGCCAGAAGGCACTCTTTAACCTTTAAGTTTTGTCCTTTAGTGCCACAGTCTACAGTACCAGGCATGAAGAAGAGCTATAGCTTCAAGTATCTTGCTTGGAGAATAGGAAAGAGGGAGAAAAGGTAAGTCCACAGGGTTCCCTGGTCATGAACAGAGTGGGTAAATGGTACTCAGACAAGACTGGCAGAGATGTTTAACCACATTGTCAACAGAAGTGTTGTTTATATCAAAAAGGGGGTCTTTAGTTAAGCCTTTCAGTACTAGTGTTTTAACCCTTCCAGGAGAAAACACTATTCAGTGTAAAATTGCATGTATCACTAAAGAGCAGGTCAACAGACCCCCGAATTTCTTATCTTAATCTGAGTGGAAACTGGAAGCAAACAACCATATATAAACACAAGTGTTTCTGGGGCACCTGGTTGGCCCAGTCGCTTAAACCTCCAACTCTTGATTTCGGCTTAGGTCATGATCTCAGGGTCATGAGCTTGAGCCCTGCACCCACATCCATGCGGGGTGTGGACCCTGCTTGGGATTCTCTCTCTCCCTCTGGTCCTCCTCCTCATGCTCTCTTTCAAATAAATAAATAAATAAAATAAAAAAAACAAAAAACAAACAAACAAACAAAAAGCAAGTATTTCCTTTAGTCAACATGCAATTTTTTTCCCACAAATACAAATGATAGCTAAAACCTAACGGTTTATTTGTGAAGCAATTAAAAGTTAAATGAATGTTCCACAGAAAATCACTGTGTCAGAATTAAATCTGAAAGTCAATTCCCAAATATCTAATATAGATTCTTCTACCTGGCTAAATTATTGACCATCATATAGCTTAAATTTGTCTTATTGATCTAAGTAGGATAAAAAGAGATGAGATTTCCTGGAAAAAAATTGGCTATTTCTTTGCTGTCAATATTTTTATTTGACATCTGTCAACTCAAACCCACATTTGTTTTTAGTTATTCCAACTTACCAAAAACTATTATTTTTGTGCCATTCTTTTGGAATGCAAAATCATCGATCTTACTGAAAACATTACAATAAAGCATGTATGATCCACCTTTCCCATGATCCAGCTCTATCCGTCTTGGGGGAAAAAAAAAAAACCTCCTGTAAAAAAGATCTAGGTCATTATCAAGAAAAATGGTTCTTCAAAGCTCTATTGATTGCCAAAAAAACTATTACTGTGAAAAGAGAAATCTTCAACTACTCCTAAAATAATTGACTGGACATATGTTATGTGTGACCCAATGGCACTAAAAAGAATTTCATTTAATCAACAAAATAGATCTTTCACATAAAAATTGGCCTCCTATAATGACATACAATAATCACCAATTTTATAGTGGACTCTAGTATTAAAGTAGCCCTTCTGAAAGCAATGGGCTTTTAAGTGGTCTCTCTCTCTCTCTCTTTTTTTGACATCATTAGATTCACCTGATGTCCACACTAAATTGTCTTGGTCAGTTGCAGTGTGGTCTGGATGAGCAGAAGGTCCCCAGGTCAGAGGTGCTTTCAATGAGGCGACTGTGCCACTAAGCCCTGATGGTTTATGTGATGAAGCCTCTGCTGGTGCCGGCTGCCCAGGATTAAGACAGTGTGCAACCAGAACCAAAAGATGACCACATGCAACTATCTGGAAGAAATTTTAAGTTTTTTTTAAAGATTTTATTTATTTATTTGACAGAGATCACAAGTAGTCAGAGAGGCAGACAGAGAGAGGAAGGGAAGCAGGCTCCCCGGGCTGAGCAGAGAGCCGGATGTGGGGCTCGATCCCAGGACCCTGGAATCATGACCTGAGCCAAAGGCTGAGGCTTTAACCCACTGAGCCACCCAGGTGCCCCAACATTTTTTTTTTTTTTCTTTAAAATACATTGAGATTTCAGAAACACTGGCTACAATCTGAACAGGTCACTTTTTTTTTTTTTTTTTTGGCTTTGGTTTTCTTATCTAAAAAATGAGGGAGGAATTGAATTAGATAATGTCTAACTCCCTTTTCACCCCTAAGACACTATGCTTTTATTAATGCACACTTATGCCTGTTAATAATGTTAGTGGATGACAATGTGTTTATGTGTGTTCATCTCTTGAGACTTTTTTTTTTTTTAAGATTTTATTTATTTATTTGACAGACAGAGATCACAAGTAGGCAGAGAGGCAGGCAGAGAGAGAGAGAGGAAGAGAAGCAGGCCTCCTGCTGAGCAGAGAGCCCGATGCGGGGCTCGATCCCAAGACCCTGGGATCATGACCTGAGCTGAAAGCAGAGGCTTAACCCACTGAGCCACCCAGGCACCCCTCTTGAGACATTTTCATTTGCACCCAAGGTGAGATCTCTTTTATTATGACTTTCAACCTAAGTTCCATTTTAGGAATAACTCTTTCCACTCAGTTTTAGCTGATCTGGTCTCTCATTGAAAGGAATCAGAAATTAAATTTTTCTGAGCAAAAATTATTTCAACAACAATAAAAGTGAAGAAATGTGGGATAATAGCTTCTCCCCTCTTCACAGAAAATTCTTTGAGAACAGGGCATTCCTGAGTCAGCTGAGATTTCTGGTGGTTTGTGTAGTGAGGGAGGAAAGAAGGAAGGGATGCCGAGGGCTTAGAAGTGATTGGCAGTCCACAGCCACCCAAAAGCAAAGAACCCAACATTGGAAAAGCTGTCACAATGAAAACTATAAAAGCATATTGTCTGTCCTCAAGCATTACAAACAAATAGTTTAAAAAGAGTACTCGCTGTATCGAAAATGATAATTATTATTGTTCCCAAGCATATTTGAATAAGTTTTACAAAACAAGTGTTTACCTTGTTTTCTCATTATCTTGACCCTGAAATTGATTCTGTGTCTACATGTGGCTATTGGATCAATTACTTTTAGTCGAATCTCTTTCTTTTTCTTTTTTTCATCTCGGTGATTCAGTTATGCTTAGTTGATCACATTGGTAACTTATTCAACCTGACTGAATGAAAAGAACACTGAAATCACGAAAATCAGATTTTTTTGTTTTTTTACAAATAGGTTTTCCTCCACATAAACCCAAAATGGAGGTCCACTTTGCATCCATTCATTTAAATTTATTAACATTTCTCTAGCTTTCATGACTGCACACAGTGGAGCACAGCTGTCAGATTGGTTTCTTTGAAGATTGCCAAAGGAACGCAAAATTGTCTTTCCTATTGAATGAAGTTCAACCTATCTCTAATCTCATTGTTTTCTTACACACACACACAGACACACACATACATTAGGTAAAGAAATACCTATGCAACTCTAAAGAAAATTTGCGAAAATGAAAAGAAAAACAAAATTTACTTGTAATCCCATCACTCAAACATTAACATTTTAATTTTCTTTTATCCTAGTCTTTTTTCTAACATGTAAACGTAAACACACATAAATGCAAATGCAAACAAAATGGTTGCTATCTGTTCTCTCTCTCTCTCTATCCATGATTCTATTTGCATAGATGGATATGTATATACATACATACATAGTACTATGTATATGCTTTACATTTTTCCTTTTTTATTCCTTGTTAACATTTCAATATTGTCATGCACATGTCCCTGTATTTATTAAGTAGTCTTCAAAAACAAGGTTTTATAGTCTGTATAATATATTATCAAAATATTGACCATATTTTGTTTATATATCTCTTTGCTATTGAACATTAAAGTTTTCATTCAGAATTTATTTCCTTGGGGCCCCTGGGTGGCTGAGTCCTTAAGCATCAGCCTTCGGCTCAGGTCATGGTCCCAGAGTCCTGGGATCCAGCCTCCCATCAGGCTCCTTGCTCAGCAGAAAGCCTGCTTTTCCCTCTCCTGCACCCCTGCTTGTGTTCCCTCTCTCGCCATGTTTCTCCGTGTCAATCAAATAAATAAAATCTTAAAAAAAAAAAGAATTTATTTCCTTTTTAAATACTGTTCCAGGTTTGCATCTCTGATCAGTCTTCTACCTCAACCAACTATTTACACCCTGATGTTCATATTTTTATGTTTAATGGCTCTATTGTTTCCTTGACCATAATCATCTGATTGAGGCCAGAGTGGAGGAGCTTCCTTCCTGTCATTTCATTCTGATGACTCCATATCCATGTAAGAAAACAACTCTTCTCTTCCAAATAAACAGTTCTTTTCTCTTTAGTGCCCAACTCAGTGCCTTCAAGTATGTAAATGAGAAGAAATCTGGTTGACCCAGAAAAATGAAGAAGAATTGGCGATTTCCTTGGATTTACCTGGTTTAGAGAGGGATCCACACCACCTTAAGCTTGTGGTTATCTCTGAGGAAGGGGGAGGAAAGGGCATAACATGAGAGTGGTATAACATTCTATTTCTTGGAAAGAAAATGACAGTGGAAGCACATTTGGCAAAATGAACATATTTGTTACATTGGGGAGGTGGTGAGAAGAGCATTTGCTTTATTAATCTCAATACTTCTCTGTAAAATGTCATGGAGAGGACACTAAAGTGTTTTGGGTTGGAGGGCAGGAAGGGAAGTGGGAACAGAAAAGACTCAGTGGGTGGTGTGGGGGTGGCCAGTGAGCCTGACTGATGGCTTGGGAAATTGCCCATCAAGGGAGCAGGCATCTGCCCAGGAGGGCCGAGTGGGTGGATATCCACAGGATGCTGGGAGGGCACTTTTTTGAGTGTCTGGCCTCTGGTGGTGCAGCCTTCCCTGAAGGAGAACTTCCTGCCGCTCGCCGCGGGCCATATGACAAGTGCTCCTTTTCTCAGGACTGGAGAAGGCTTACAGACTGACACTTTTTGTCACAAGCAAGGTGTGAATGGCACAGACTTTGGTCTCTGTATGATCTGCCAGGTAGACATCTCCCACAGTAGTCCAGGATGGCCAGAAATAGAAGGACTCTTGTCATCAAATGCAAGTGTGGTTGGAGAGTGCATACAGTTGTCACTCGCATGCCTGCTCCCTTCCTCTGCCACTGCCTCAGGGCCCTAACATACTATTCTTAAACCTGTTACAGCTGAGATACCTGTCCTCTAAAGTTAGTAAAGAATCAAATACAAAAGCCATTTGTTGAAAAAAGAAGTTGTTTATCTTCTGCACGGTGTTGACAATGAAACTGGCATTTTGCTCATCTCTAGTGGGATGGCAAATTGGAGACAAATTGCCAGGTAAGTGTCAAGTGCCTTCAAAGCACTATCCTTTCTGACCTAGTGATTCCTTATCTTAAAGAAAAAAATCAGAAATGTGAACAAGTTGCTCATGGAAATGTTATTCATAATACAAACTATTAAAAACTGCTTACATGTCCCACAGTAGTGAAATGGACAGACTGGTGCCATTAGATCCATAAATGGAATATTCTACAATGATTACAGATGATGGAATCCTTTGTGATCCTTAAAAATAATAGTATGGAAGCATATTTATTTGTAAGAGGAAAATATTTACAATAGACTTTAGTTTAAGGAAAAGAGCAGGAAACAGGATACTATATACCTATCAGTTTCAATTTTATAAAATACATATACATATATATGCATATATATGTGTATATATACATATATGTGTGTGTGTGTATATATATATATATATATATGAGAGAGGAGGAACTTTAAAATGTTGTTACCTAGGATTTTTACTTATTCTTCATTCATTTTTACTTTGCAAATGTCCTACCATAAGCCTGGTTTAATTTCTACAATAAAAATAAACTTTGGGGAAAAATTGGCCACCAAATTGTAAATATTTTGCAGTCTTCCCTTCACTTTTATAACAGAAGTGTCATGTAAAAGAGATTTGGTCCAGGAGTCAAAGGACCGGAAATTATCTTTCTTCTAACATCGGATTTGTGTGCCTCTCTGGCCTGCAAGTATGTCATCTGTAAAACTGATGATGATACAGACCCCAGCGAGGGAGTTAATGCTCAGTTTATGAAGACCTTCAAAATCTGTGCTTAGTTTCTGGTTTTAGCTTTCTCTCTACCCACTCCCCCCACCTCCCTCAGCACCCCCGTACTGTACTGTGGTGTATTGATTGCGCCACTGTGAATCTCATTCAGGGTCTCCTTCCCTGCCAATCTGCAAATCTGCAAATCCTCCACCCACCCCTTGTGAAAAAGCACTGCCTCCTCCCCTGTACACTTAACATTTGGCACAGAGTTGTTCCCATTGTCCCCAAAGACTGTGAGCCTCCTGAGGTCAGTTATAACATCATACTCAGCCCTTTGTCTGTAGTGTCATTTCTGAATATCTTCTCCCTTTCCCTGGGTTGCCTCTTTGTTTTGTTGACTGTTTCCTTTGTTGTGCAGAAGCTTTTGATCTTGATGAAGTCCCAAAAGTTCATTTTCGCTTTTGTTTCCTTTGCCTTTGGAGACATATCTTGAAAGAAGTTGCTATGGCCCATGTCGAAGAGGTTACTGCCTATGTTCTCCTCTAGGATTTTGATAGATTCCTGCCTCACCTTGAGGTCTTTTATCTACTTCGGGTTTATCTTTGTGTATGATGTAAGAAAATGGTCGAGTTTCATTCTTCTACACATCACTGTCCAATTTTCCCAGCACCATTTATTGAAGAGACTGTCTTTTTTCCACTGTGTATTTTTTCCTGCTTTCTCGAAGATTATTTGACCATGAAGTTGAGAGTCCATATCTGGGTTCTCTACTCTGTTCCACTGGTCTATGTATCTGTTTTTGTGCCAGTACCACTCTGTCTTGGTGATCATGGCTTTGTAATAAAGCTTGAAATCAGGCAATGTGATGCCCCCAGTTTTGTTTTTCTTCTTCACCATTTCCTTAGCAACGCGGGGTCTCTTCTGGTTCCATACAAATTTTGGGATTGTTGGTTCCAGCTCTTTGAAAAATGCCAGTGGAATTTTGATCGGGATGGCATTGAAAGTATAGATTGCTCTAGGCAGTATAGACATTTTAACAATGTTTATTCTTCCAATCCATGAGCATGGAATGCTTTTCCATCTTTTTGTGTCTTCTTCAATTTCTTTCACGAGTGTTCTGTAGTTCCTCGAGGACAGAACCTTTACCTCTTTGGTTAGGTTTATTCCCAGGTATCTTATGGTTCTTGGTGCTATAGTAAATGGAATCGATTCTCTAATTTCCCTTTCTGTATTTTCATTGTTAGTGTATAAGAAAGCAACTGATTTCTGTACATTGATTTTGTATCCTGCCACATTACTGAATTGCTGTATGAGTTCTAGTAGTTTGGGGGTGGAGTCTTTTGGGTTTTCCGTATAAAACATCACGTCGTCTACAAAGAAAATTTGACTTCTTCATTGCCAGTTTGAATACCTTGACTTCTTTGTCAATTTGAATGCCATTTATTTCTTTTTGTTGTCTGATTACTGTTGCTAGGACTTCTAGTACTATGTTGAATAACAGTGGCAAGAGTGGACATCAAAAAAAAAATCATATTCACCTTTATCCCATTAGTACCCAACTCAATTCCTGATACACTGTCAATAAATACTGGTTAGTGAATGAATAAAGGAGAATATGAATCGTGAAAGCAATCTGTGAACTGTAAAGCTAGAAAGTATTTCTTACATTACATATGGAGAGGTCTTAATGTTAAGTGTGCATTAACAAACCAATGCAGTATGTAGAAACTGAGTAATAAATGCAGGATTAGAATGACTGTTTATAAATTTGACTAAATATTCTGGAGGTTTTAAAATGAATGAGAAAGTTTCCTAGCCTCAAGCACCAGGAAAAGTCAAAACAAACTTAATTTTTTTGAGATAGAGTTATAAAGAAACCCACTAGGATTCCCTAGGAATAGTATATAACGTGAAGCACTTAGAAAAAATGAACAATATTGATACAGAGTCAGAAATCCTTAGCGGTGCCACTGTCATAATATCATAGTTGTTAATCAACTTCACAATAAACAAGTGTAAATTACAGTAAAGCCACAGAGTGGGGCCATTGCTGCCAGTCTGTTGCTAAGAAAGTTAATATGACATGGGGATACACTTGCATACACCACAAAACATAAAATGCTGCGGTGGCCCACACCCGGCTAGAAGCCCAGACTAAGCCAGAGCCACAGAAGTCTTTGTCCCATTTGGGGCTCCTATACTTCTTAAGTGATTGCAAAAGTTGGAAATGAACCAGAGAAGAGCAACAAAAATAATTAGTGTTGGCAAATGGACCTATGGGGAACAAAAGGGAAAAGAACTTGGAATTATTTGAGCTGGAGAAGAAATTGCTGCAGGGTGACCTCATAATCATTTCCAACTGATGAAAGGGTATTATAAGGATAATAGGTGTTGGGGATGGAGGGTGCCAGTGAATTCTTTTCTTCCTCACTTCCGGTTTTCAAGTTTCCAGAACCAAATTGAGAACAGACGCAAGCAACCAGGTAAGAATTCAAGGGTAGAGTCAGCTTTCCTACTCTTAACAGTCATGGTTTCTTGAGCTGGGGATTGTGGCTTGGGGCTGAGACCCGTGTACAGTTCTATGACTTTGCCTACTTTCTTTCCTCCATTCACTGTGCTATTTCCAGTGTTCCACTCCACAAATCTTAACTCAAGCAAGGCCCAGGCAAGGAAAGCATTGGGTCTACAACACAAGATGCTTACCCATAGGTCGATGGTTGTTTACAATCAACCTCACATGTAGTTCAAGGAAAAGAGAGAACCAAGAGATCAGGCAAGTCAAGAACAGTGATTTGCCCCAATGTTACCAAGAAGGAACACCATAAAAATACAGAGAGAGATAGAAAGTGTCCTCCTTTGGTGCTTCTTTTCAGGAAGGGAAGCTCAAGTGTTCTTCACTCTATAGCAATAGTGGGGAGCCGAGTAATAGCACTGCCCTTCCCCCTCAACGGTTGGAGCCAGTGATCCCCATTTTCTTAATATCCTTGCCAATGTACCAAAAGGAAGATTTCTCTTGAAATCAAGAACGCGGCATGTTTCTGAGAGAATGACATAACTCTCTGAAGGAAAGTTTAAAAGTTTCTCTGGAGAACTTCTGTCAATTGCAATCATTTGACCAACACGATTCAAAGCGTTATTTCCTTGTAACAGGGGTTCCACAGGGTGTTAACGGGTCACGTGAGAAAGAGTGTTCTGTGGTCAAATCTGTTTGAGACTCACTAGGTTAAACGAAGTTGAATCACTTTCTGTATTGAACGTCATAGTAAAGCTTTTAATATTATAATATTTATTGTGAATCTCCATGTTTTCCAGAATCTTTCTTTGTCTCCCTTCAAAGATTTTCTTGTTGGCAGAGTGTATATCTTGGCTTTTGTTTCATAAAATGCGCTTTGGAAAATGGAGCCATAGATGGTTTCATTAACTTAACGTGGAGACAGACAAAAAAGTTGGATCTCATCGACAAGCCTCTTCTAGCTCTACTATTTCATGACTAAGTTTGGTGCAATGACTCATCTTATTACAAACTGTAATCACAACCTTTCACCAAGCTTAAACCTAGAAGCGATTGGGGCAAATTTTTAATGGAGATGAAACTTGGACGGTATCTAGCTGACTAGCTCTCCTTGGGAGACAGTGTGGCTTTGTACGAACCTCGTGTACTGACCAAAAACACGGAAAAACACGTAATCTAAATCCGTCTACAAATGCTTTCTGCGTTTATCTGTGTTTAGCAGCGACGTCGTCGTTGCTCAGATGGTTAGCGTAGGGTGTCAGTGAGCTGAAGTTGAATATTGGACAATGCTACTTTATTACTCTGCCATTTACAGTGGTATTATGCCTCGACTTAGGAGGGGCCCAGCCAGAGTGGAGCTAGAAAAGGGAAAACTCCACGCTTGCTTCCTCACCTGTGACTTTCCCTAGAGAAACATCACAGCATGCTAGAGAAGAAAAGGAGCCCTCTCACAAGGAAAGGATATTATTAACCCAAAGCTCCCCTGGTAGCTGCTGTTTTTATTTTACATAAGAGCCCTGTGACAATTTTCAGATTCTGAAGACGTTCCCTTTAAAGTTTTCTGTTCTCAGGGATCATGAAGCGGCATCAGAAACAACATCCTCCGTTCAGCGCGGGGCTTTGGCAGGGAGCGGCTGACAGAAACTGCTTCCCTAGGCAGGGAAACGCGCTGAGGCTGCACTTGACGGTCGTGGAAGGAAGACTCGCTCAGCTGCTTTCAGGGTTTCGCAGCTTGGTTGGTTAGTCCAGAGGACGGTAATGAAAAGATCCCTTCCAGGGAAAGAACTGCTTCGAGAAAAATCAAGATTTATGAGTAAATTAGGAGAGCTTCGCAATTCGGGGGCCGCCCGTGGCCTGTCGCCGGGCATGCCGACTGCTGTGTGACTCAGTGGCCTACCTGAGCAACTGGGAGGAAGCCCAGGGCCTCCTTTTCTTCCTCGTGCAGGGCTCCAAGTTTCTTAAAAGTCACTCCGCTGTCAGCATACGTGTGTACCATCTTTTACAAGAGAGCACCGAGAACGAGAGGGCATATTATATTTCCAGCTCTGACGTACTTGTGCTGGCTCCATTGTTTGGAATCTGCCATTTAGACGGAAGATTTATCAGCCACTTTGTCAGGTCTGTCAGGAGGGCTCCCTTGGATGAAGTGAGGAGAACGAGGCATCTGATGGATAAATTCAAAGTCAAACAGGATCAGAGGCGTAGGTAAAGTCTGGCCACACGTTAGGAGGAGCTGGGATAGCCAGATCTGCCCTCTGAAGTTTGCCAGAACAAACAGAGCTAAATATACACGTGTTTCTGTTGCCCACTAACCCTCAAGCTTTCACCCACTTTGCTGAGAAACTTAATGCTTTCAAACAAAGCTACAGACCCGAAGCATAACGCACGTCTCCACAAATACTAACCCTCCTGCACAACTAGAATTCATCTGGTTACCAGTGACCTGGAATAAATGAAAAGAAATGGGTCATGGGTCATGCGCTGTCCTCACACAGCATTTTTTTTTTTTTTTTCAAATAACCCAAGCAAAGACCCTCCCCCCCCCCCCCCGCCCATCCAGGGCCAGGCCAAGAATGTATTAAGGAAATACTCACAGCTTATTCAAGGAGTTGAGGGAAAGACGTGATTTTTACATTGAGCTATAAATAGATACCTGACTAAAGAAGGAATAAGATCTTGCTTTAAAAAAGCAAATTAATCCCCCCCCCAACCAAGCCATGATTGTCATTAATTCATGACAAGTGGTATAGAATAGTATCCTCCAAAGCCAAGGAGAGCCCAAACAAACTGTCCCAGTAGGAGGTTCTCGGGACTCTCAGAGAAAGAGTAAACATGGCTAAAGAGACCGCAGTTGGCCAACTGTGCCATATGTAAGGAGAGATGAGGACAAGGGGTAACCTTGGGAAAGACAAACCGGAGGATCACAGTATCCTTCAAGTTCTTCAAGTAACAATCCCTGCGATTTTTCATGGTTATGTAAAATAAAGGCAGCCCAGGGATGGGCAAAGGAAACGAGTAGGCATTTTCCAGAGTAGAACACCTAAATGGCCTGTAAAAATAGGGGTAAATTACATTTTGTCGACCTCAGTAGTTCCTATAAATAAAGTAGCAATGAGATCTCACTCCTCGTTCATCAAGTTGTAAATACAAATGGTGTAGGTCCAGGTGCCCAGTGGCTTGTGGGGAAAGCCGTCCTTGTACATTCCTACAGATGTGTGAACTTTTCAGGCTATCCTGGGAGGCACTTTGGCAATATCGCTTAGCATCAAATCTATGTCTGTGTACACACGCCCGTACATTCTTCTGGCTCAAGGATCCTACTGGGAGACACTACTCAATAAAAACAAAAACACCAACTATATAAAGATGCCTGTTGCGGGTGCCTGGGTGGCTCAGTCGGTTAAGCGTTTGCCTTGAGCTCAGGTTATGATCTTGGAGTCCTGGGGTGGAGCCCCACATTGGGATCCCTGTTCAGCGGGGAGTCTGCTTCTCCTTCTCCCACTCCCCCTGCTCATGCTCTCTCGCTCTATCTCTCACTCAAATAAATCAATAAAATATTTTTTTAAAAGTTGCCTATTGCATCACTATTTGTGAGAGCAACAAAACTGGAAACGATCTGAATACTCATAAAGAGGTGAATAATTGAATAAATTGTAGGACATTCATACTAGGGTTTATTGCACAACCATGAACAAAAAACGTATTAATTTTATCCTTTTATATTAATATTAATTAATATTATTAATTTTATCGCCCTTGAAGGATTTCAGCAATGTCTGGTGAGGCGCGAAAAGCCAGATACAGAAAAGTAGGTGACCCGGGGCGCCTGGGTGGCTCAGAGGGTTAAAGCCTCTGCCTTCGGCTCAGGTCATGATCCCAGGGTCCTGGGATCGAGCCCCGCATCGGGCTCTCTGCTCCCTGGGGAGCCTGCTTCCTCCTCTCTCTCTGCCTGCCTCTCTGTCTACTTGTGATCTCTGTCTGTCAAATAAATAAAAAAATAAAAAATAAAAATCTTAAAAAAAAAAGAAAAAGAAAAGTAGGTGACACATGAATCCATTTTGGAGTAAAATATGTAATGTATTTGCATATGATTGACCAACAGAAAGGTGTGGAAAGAGGAAAGAAATAGAGGGGAGGTAAATAATGGATAAAATATAAAGCTGTCCAAGTGAAATCAGTCAGATAGAGAAAGATAATACCTCATAATTTCACTTATAAGGGGAATCTACAAAAATAAAACAAATAAAGTGAAACAAATTTCAGACTCGAAGATACAGAGAACAGAATGGTGGTTGCCAGAAGGGAAGTGGGTTGAGGGGTGAAATGGGTGAAGGAAATCAAGAGATACAAATACCCAGTTATAAAATAAAGAAGTCATGGGGATGCAATGTACAGCGTGGGAGATATATTCAATAATATTGTATTAACTTTGTATGGTGACAGATGGTACCTAGACTTATTGCGATGATCATTTGTAGCGTATACCAATGTCACATCACAACATCGTACACATGAGACCAATAGAAGAGTATATGTCGATTATATTTCCATTAAAAATAAGTGGCTCGTGGAATTCGGAGAATCATATGAATATGACCGTATTTACATAATAGGATACAGGAAGGTATAATAAACAGAGATGTTATGTGTTCGTCGCCGAAACGTGAATGGGCCTCTGAGAGGAGGAACTTCCGGTAAATCTCTTTTCTATTCATTGCTGTATTTCTTTTCACAATGAACGTGTGTTTTGTTCTGTTTTGTTTGAGATTTTATTTGTTTGTCAGAGAGAGAGTGCACAAGCAGGAGGAGCAGCAAGCAGAGGGAGAAGCAGGCTCCCCGCTGAGAAAGTAGCCCGATGTGGGACTTACCCGGGATCATGACCTGAGCTGAAGGCAGATGCTTAACAGTCTGAGCCACCCAGGCGTCCTGAGCATGTGTTTTCTTAATCAGAAGAATAAGCAATGATCTATTTCGATTCGAGTAACACTTTTACACAACACCTCATTATTGCTTCTATACAACCTTTCACATGGATGAGTATGGATGGTGCAAGGGACCAACGAAGGCAGTGGGAGAGAGGCTGGGGAGAGGAGTGTTTGAGCCCGAATGTGCATTCTTTTATTTCCTGCACTCTGGATCTATTCAAATCTTGTCTCCTGCCGAGGGATTCAGTGCAGAACTAAAATATGATGACTTACTTGGCAGCAGCAAAAAAAAGAGCATTTACTCAAATGCAATAGAGATAAGCAATAAGTTTCAGTGATGCATATAGTATGTTCTCTGCTCGCCTGCTTGTTCTTTCTTCTCTCAGCAGAAGCTCGACTGAAAATAAGCTCAAACAGCAATTTGCCAAATTAACTACTCACCTCACTTGTGACCAAATCGCAGAGAGATGCTGAACCCCAAGCTTTTGTTTCCTGGAATATATGCAGTTTGAAGAGACTTCACTTAGCAGGTAAAGGGGTGGCCTAGCCAGTTTGAGTTCTCTGGGAATGAGATGCAGAAATTATCTTTGTGCAGGATGCCTACACATGATATCCAAGTTAGCACTCCCCAACTACCCACTCTGAAAAATGGCAATACAAAAAAAACACAAAAAACAAAAAAAACACCTTTCCTCTTTTTCCTGTCCTTTTGCAACTTCAAAAGAAGGCAAGATCATAATTGCATAGTAAAATCCTAAAAAAGTTGCAGGAAGAAATAAAGAGACGAGAAGACGAGAAGAGAACTTTGATAAAGTACTGGCTGGATAAGCAAGAATTTGATATAGGATACAGTCGATCTTTACCTACAGAGGCTCGCGGTATTTACTGTTGGTTTGTGTTTCCTTTCTTTCTCTGATTGGTTTGCTGATTGTTGGTGCTGGGTACTATGAACAACTCTGCCTCAATCATTATGCACAGGAATTACTATATGTCCTTTGGGGTCTTCTGGTTGGCTAACATAAAGCAAGTTCCTTCCTTGGGAGAAAGAGACAGCCCCTTGTGAGCCAACCCACCAGGAAGATGGGCAGTTTCCCCAAAGGAAAAAAAAAATACTAGGCAAACCAAAATATTCACTGTTCACTGTATTGAGAGGCTCTTGAGCAGTAATATCCTCGGTACTATCCTAATGTGACTTTTTTTTTTTTTTTTTGGTCTACTCTATCTTTTGACATTTTGGCCCGTACAAGCAATGTATGAATGCAAAATAGTTGATTTTTTTCCATGGGGATCCAGAGTGAGGATTTTACCCCATACATTCATTTTGAAAATTATTTCTAGAGGTATCTCTTTATTTGTTTTCCTTGTTGGCCCAGCTAGCACTGTTATATACTCTTGGAAAGGTTGACATTTGATTTTTTACCGTAAATCACTTTTGTATGCTATTAGGAAAATCAAATAAAAGTGTTACTCCTTAATACTTTCAGTTATTGATTAAAATTCTCCAAATAAAATAAAATAAAATAAAATAAAATAAAGTTATCCCGTAAGATATCTCTCTAAGCAAACACAAAAATGCCTTTTCTTTTTGGAAATTCACCTTAGCCGTGAGAACCGGTGCCTTTTCCTGACGTCAAGCCACTCCTCAACTGCCTATATTTTCTGTTGTTGTGTAACAAATTGCCACGATCTTCACAGCTTCACACAACACACACTTATCTCTCCGTTGTGAAGGTCAGCAAACATGTGGGCACAGCCAGGCTCTCTGCTCAGATTCTCACAAGGCTGAAATCAGGGCCTTGGCCTGACTGGGCTGTATTGTGGAGCCTCTAGGAAAGAATTTACCTCCAAACCCATTCGAGTTGGCATATCCCATTCCTCTGGTTGTAAGACTGATGTGGCCGTTTCTTTGCTGGCTGTCAGCAGGGAACAGCTCTGTTTTCCTACAGAGGACTCTGCGTTTCTTCTGGGCTGGCCCCCTTCCTCTCAGAGCCAGCAGTGGGGTCCTGAGTCCTTCTCATGCTTGGGTTTCTGTGGTGTCCTCTTCTGCCCCCATTTGGAGAAAGCTTGCTGCCCATAGGGGTGCATATGACTGGATCAAGACCCCCTGGGCAATCTCCGTTTCTTAGAGCCAACCACACCCCTATAATATAACATAATCATGTAATTTGATAACTCATCAAATTCGTAGTTTCTGGAGACTAAGGAGCAGGTAGGACATCTTCTGAGACTTTTAGAAAGTCTGCTTGCCACCTTGCCTCTTCCTCCTCCTCCTTCCAGTCAGCGTTTTATTCAGTGCTTGATATGTGTCCAACAGGTGCCGTGTGGAGGGCTTTCTACGGATTATATTTACAGTATCTCTGTGAGTTGGGTACTACCGTCAGTTCCATTTTTGCGTAAGAAAACAGGCTTAGGCAACAATGTTCCTTGCCCTAGGTGACAAGCCAGCAGAAGGTGATGTCAGGATACAAATACAGGCCTGACTCTTGTGACTGTATTCTTAACTACTTCCCTGGTTAATAGTAACCTTTTCCTTTCCTAACAGTAATCTTTTAAAATAACAAATTATAAACTCTCCTAACAGTAGCCTTTTTTTTTTTTTTTCTTAAGACTTTATTTATTTATTTATTTGAAAGAGAGAGCGAGCGCATGAGCGGAGGGAGAGGGAGAAGCAGGCTCTCTGCTGGGCAGGGTCTCAACACGGGGCTGGATCCCAGCATCCTGAGAGTGTGACTTGAGGCGAAGGCAGGCCCTTAATGGACAGAGCCAATCAGGCGCCCCTAACAGTAACCTTTTTTTCTTTTTTTAAAGATTTAATTTATTTACCTGAGAGAGGAGAGAGAGAGAGAGAGAGCATGAGCAGGGGGAGGGGCAGAGGGAGAAACAGGCTCCCCGCTGAGCAGGGAGCCTGACGTGGGACTCCATCCCAGGACTCCGGGATCATGACCCAAGCCGAAGGCAGGCTGCGGATTAATGGACTGAGCCACCCAGGTACCCTTACCAGGAACCTTTTAAAATAACAAATTATAAACTTACCTAAAGGTTTTAAAGTTACATTTAGTTCCTATTTGATTGTATTTGTTGTATTCAGTATTTCACATGAACAATCTATAATAGACTCAAGTATGTTGTAAACCTAAACAGAATATTTTAATTTTCCATAATAAGTAAGATTTGCTGTATTTGAAATGCAAAAAAAGAGCCGTTGTCATTTTCATGACAGGCATTTTGAATTGTTTCTAATAGAAGCGGTCATTTGGAACCAGCCAAAGTCACAGTTGGTAGAACACCTTCGTGTGTATATTATTAAAGGCACCACTTCGGACCTCTGGGCAGACCATTCAGAGAAAAGGGGCCCCTCTGGGTGTATAACTTAGAAAAAAGCACTCTCTTCTGGGCTGTCACTTGGGGAATGAAATCTGAATGGGCTTTCACCTTTACCCACACCCTTGGCAGAATTCGCTCTGCCTCCCCAGCCCAGGCAACCATAGGCTGAGGCCCGCTCTCAGCCATGCATGTTCTCCAAGCCCCACCTTGCAAACACCAGAGCTCACTTACAAAACTGCCACACACGTTACGCACTCTCGTTATGCACTCTCTTGCTGTGGGCCTAACCTGCTGGCTTGTGCAAGATCAAATATCTTTCCAGTGCCTTCCGTTAGATCAAATACTGAGGAGACTGGCCCAAGACACCATTGGAAATGTTTTACAAATTACACAGCAGCCAAAGAAATGAATTTTATGAGTATCAATTTAGAGAGACTTTTACACCGTTATCTTTGGTGTAACTTTTCACATTAATCTTTTCTATTTTATGGGTTAAGTATAGAAACACCGAGAAGGGAAAAAAAGTCAGAAAAATAATTTTTTGGGTATTTCTAAATTGCCCAGTTTACTTTTTATAATCCCGTCTATGAAATAAAACACAAAAGACGGGAATAAAGGATTTGCTGTGTCTCCCAGTCAACATTATAAACTCTGTCATTCAAAAGTTGGGCTGTTTCTTTGCATTTAATGTAGAATTTATGAATCCCCATAAACCACTCATATTTCACTTAGCACTCTTTGGAGTCTTTTGAGTACCAAAACGTTTGTTTTAACGCAGCCCATTAGTGTCAGAATTTCCAAAGTAAGAGGCTAAATTACTCATTGTCTTAAAAGGAAAGAATATTGGTTTTCACTTATATGGCAGAAGCGGTAACAACAAAAATGAAAACCAAACCAAAACAAAAACTTAAAAAAGTCATTGCCTCAGAAAATACATCTCTTTTCCAGCGCACACAGTTCATGACTTTCATTTCCAGTGTTTTGCTTCAAATCTCAAACTCCACACTAACGGTCAAACATTTGGAATATGAGTCCCCAAGGGCCTGGGTCAAAGTCCAGGCTGACAGCTTGGTTCTGCGGCCCACAGGGCAGCAATAAAAACTCAGTGACTTGTTCTAAGATCCTATTTAAACCTATTTAAAGGTCTGATGTATTGGTTCAAGGTAAACCCTTTTCCAAATTCAACTTTAATTTCGTGACACAAAAAATTTTGGATCTGATGTTTAAATTCTATTTATTTTATGATTGCTCTTTAGAAGCAAGTGGTTCATTATTTCTCTTTGGATGAAACAACAAGCAGAAGACCCACCACGGGGCTCACCATAGATGACATCAGCGGCCAAAAGCATTTCGCTGCTTAATCATGAAACAGATCCAACATTGAAATAAGACCAAAGATTCATTCATTGAAACGGAAGATGGATGCCGTGGTCATTTTGACGTAGAGAAGCACAGATTTGATTTATTAAAAACCTTAGCTGGGAGAAGTTTGTATCCCACACTTGACAAAGAAAACAAACTGAACTCATGGATTTGTTGTTTAAGCCCCTCCGCAGAAGCCATAGAAGTCATTTCCTGTGATCAGTCCATAGTTAGATTAATCTTCTGCACCTTCTTCATTTGCTGCAGTGGGTGTTCGATAAATATTGATGCTCAGAATACTGACGCAGAAGTTCTGCCAGCTAAGCACCATCAAAGAAAGGCTCAAGGATCCAGAGAGTAAGTAAGGTAGAGGAGAGAGGTAAATAAGGTAGTCCAGAGAGTAAATAAGGTAGAATAACCCATTATGTTAGCATCCACTTGCCTAAGGGGTCTAATTCTTTGTTTTTCTGTAGACCAGGTGAATTGGAGGTGGTACCAATTTCCAGATGATAAACATCCAGACCAATAGCCAGTGGACTCATCTAGATTATGCATCTCTACTGATTTAACTCATCAACTAGATGCCAAATATGCTTTTTGTACCATGAGTGGTTTCAGGCTCGGTCTTCGGGTTTAAGATGCATTCCGTGTCATTCCTTGGCCGCTAAGAGGTAGAAGGTAGTGGAAAATGGGCAGTACACAATTTTCCTTCTTTTCTTAGCATTGTTTTTTCTTTCCCATTTTCATCTTGTAAGCTGTTTTAGTAAAGTTCATATGCTGTATTTTCTAAAGCTAAAGAGAATGGCTACATCCTATTTTTTTATGTTTTTTGGTTTTCATACTATATCGGCGAAGAGAGAAAACGGAGGTACAATTACACAATCCAAGTGGACGATCCCTCTAGTATCTGGATAACTCAAGAGTGAGTGCCAGCAGGCTCAAGGTTCTAAATCCAGGGAGGAATTAAGCAGCGTCTCATGTTCTTTAGTTCTGTGAATTCGAGTTCGCACAGTACTATGCAAGGTTGTTATTCTTCCTATGAATATATATATATATTTGTTTGTTGTTGCCTTTTGGGATTCTTTTAAAAATCCACAAGTTAATTTATTTCATGACTGAAAAAATTATACTCTAGAAAAAAAATCAGTAAGTTAGCATGCAATTCTCAGAGGGGAAAAAAGTGTGATATGAAATTGAGTTGTGACTTGAGAAAAGTATCAGGTAGCATACGCTGAAGCTAATTAATGAACCAATAGATAAACTAGGTTCCAAAATGACTAGACAAGTGTTTTTTGTTTTGTTTTGTTTCTTTTTTGCCATCACCCCCTTCCCCCTTTTTAAAGATCTTATTGATTTATTTGAGAGAGGGAGAGAGAACATGGGTTGGATGAGGCACAGAGGGAGAAGCAAGTTCGAATTTTGCTTTGACGGTCTATAAGTCCAAGCTCACTAGCTACGTCAACACTAGTTCAAGAAGGGGATATACCTCAACACTAGTTCAAGAAGGGGGATATAACTGATAAGGAAGAAACTTAACTAGAGTCATCACACCAACTACTTGTGTTGATGATACGAAAATCAACAATATTAAAAATGTCACTTAAAAAGGAAATTATCCTAAATCAATTATCAGCCCTGGAGGCTAAAAATTAGTGTTAGAAACATGTTGCGAAATCTACAAAGTGGGACAACAGCGGCCCCCTTTGCACACTGTCACTTCTTTTTTCTTTTTTTCCTGTTGTCACCAGCATCATCAATGTATGGCGAGGATGCAACCTTTGCCACTGACAAATGGAACACAGCCCATTTATCTGGGATGATCCCTTCTCGTTAAGGAATTTTTTAAAGATTTAATTACTTAATTAATTTATTAATTTATTTGAGAGAGAGAGTGTGTGTGTGAGAGAGAGAGATCACGAGTGGGGAGGAAGGGTAGAGGGAGAAGCAGACTCTCTACTGAGCAAAGAGCTTGATGTAGGACTTGATCCCAGGACTCAGATCAGGACCTGAGCTGAAAGCAGATGCCTAACACATTGAGCCACCCAGGTGCCCTTAGGAGCTTTTAAATCAGGGATGAATAATGGTAAATAGGAAAGGAGACCAGACCACCCCAAGGATGGCACAGGAGCTCAGAGCTCAAATATGAGCCTGCTGGCTAGACAGAAGAGCTGTGGATTTTATACGTATTTTGATATTTCCCTTCTTGAACTAACATTAAGGTAGCCAGTGAGCTTGGACTCATAAACTGTGTAGTTTGCTCATCTCTAATGTGGGAATAATAATAGTGCATGCCCTTAGGGTTAATGAGAGGATGAAATATATTTAGATATGAGAAGCACTTAGCAAAGCTCCTGGCACACTGTAAGAGCTGTGTGTACTGCTTAGCATTATTGTTACCATTATTATTTTAAGAGAATTTGAGAAAGCCACTGTGAGTAACAGAATATAATATTCTATCCATATGAAACTATGGATAATAGAATAACTTTTTATATCAGTTCCTTACAATGCAGTAACGACAAAATTCATTATGGATGAATTCCAGCAAAGCTAAGAACTCCAAACCAATGCAGATAGAGATTTTCTCTAATTCAGAAATTTCTCCTTCACATGGTGTTAATAACAGCTATCCCTCATTTATTCATTCAGCAAATATGTTTTAATCACCTAATGTATGCCAAGCATTAGACTAGTTTGTTTATCATCATAAACAGCCTACCCAAACGAGTGGACCCTTTGTCAGCGGATGGGGAAATATTTACCATGGAGAAGATGGTTCGTGGGGTCAAATATCTCTAGATTTCTACAATGTGGATCTCAGGGGATGCAAGCGCCTGGATACTGGAAACTAAAATTACCAAAAAGTGGGGAAGATGCCACAAGTAGGAGGAGGCCAAAAGTGAGCTTCATTAATTCAAAAATGTGCTTGGGTCTGCACCAGACGGAGGAATAAACATTTCCTTTTCCATTCTCTCTTTCTTCTCTTTTCTTATTCGTCCTGGGGTCCTTTCCTGATGATGATTCCTATGGTTCTGGACTAAACAGATGGACCATATTGTCATACATAGAATGCCTGAGGGTTCTATCCATGGTGTAGAACTTAATTTCTATTATAGGTGTTAATGCTCTAAACGACCTAGTTGCAAATAAAATTTTTTGGTGCACAATTCGTTTGCCTGTTGGAGTCTATATTTTTCTTATTGCTGTGATAATTTTCTGCTTCTGATAATGAGTGTCATGAATGCGGGAGAATAAATGTTGATGTTTTCATTTTCTTTATGTGTCCTACACTCATTTTCTTCCCTATGTACTTATTACGTAGGTTAAAGATATTAACTTTATTCTCAATTGTGAATTCCAAAATGACTTCAGGGAGAACAAAACGGACAGATGGGTGGTTTATACTTGAAAAGAGATTAATTTGCATGGTTTCAAATTGTAGTGAAGAGATTTTCACCTAAACGAAATCAGAAAACAAAAGAGGAGAACATGGTCTATTCCTTTCTCCATAATTTGCTACCACTATGGGTCAGTGCATGGCAATAATTTCAAATGTAATCCTTGTCTCATTCAAAAGAAAAATGCCAAGTGAGAAATGAAACGCAAAAGTCAATTTGTTATTCTGGACAAAAAAAGTTTTCTGGAAAATTCTAATTAGCAAATTTGTTTTGATTTTTTCTTTCCTATGTCAATCAACAATATCATTACTCTAAACTTAGGCTTTACCTGGTTCTATTACTGTCTGAAATGATAACTCAAGTAACTGACAACAAAAATATTGTGTAGTTTCTGCAAACAAACCAAATAAACATCACAAAATGCTCAATTTATGATGTTAAAATATTGTCAGACAAAGCAGCAGTACTTATTGGTCATTGTCATCTAGCTACACTGAACTAAACCACCAAGGAAGTAAACTCAAGTTTTCTTACATAAGAACTTATCTTAGAAATATTTCCTCGACTTCCCACAGAATTTTCTCGGTGCTGTTTGGCATCTGGTTTCTGCAGCTTGCCTATCCTCACTATGTAGCTCAGAACTCATCTTGTGAAAGACACTGAGATCTCACAGAAGTCTCTTGATGTACTTGCTTCCAGAACACACAGACTAGCACTGCAAAGTTTTGTATGTCCAGATGTCTCTTACACGTTCCCTTTGATTTATACCCCAAGGGTTGGGAAAGTTTCAGAAACGAGCTGCCATGCTCCCATCGCAATATCTGTCCTTGTGCCATCTGAGGCAGAATGGATGACAGCAAGTTGGATTAGAGAACCACTGCTTCTGTTCAAAAATATCTTTACTGT